>NC_073744.1:53048988-53648988 GCF_029784135.1 Toxorhynchites rutilus septentrionalis
AAAGTATCAAACAACACTAGATTTCAGATTTAATCTCTTCTAAATGTTTAGACAGGAATGGATTCATTGCTTAGGTTTGAAAAATCCTGAATGTCGAAGGTTTACATCGATGCGAAGGCTATTGGAATTGGAACAAAAACAAATTTACAGTTCACTGTTAATAGCTGCTTTGTTAAAATGTGAAATAGCGAAGAAAAAATTGAAAGCACAAACATGGCTTGTACTGGTATTGGATACGCCCGCTCTCTACGATTTATAACTCTTTGAATTGGATCACGCGAAACAGGATATTGTAGTAGTGCTGGGCGATAGCGAATAAATATTTCATCTATGAGAAAGTTTTTTCTACACCGATATTTATTTTGTGAAAATTCCCTGCAAATCTGGATTCTGAGTCGCTTCTTCTCACGTTCACCATTATCGAACATTATGTAGAACAGAATTTTGTTTTTTCCAACTTTAAACCTTTCCAGTAAATGAAGGTAAATTTCGTGGATGCGGGAAGAATTGTGAACTAATGAATAAAGGGCATTCTCCCGTATACACTTCACGGTGAAAGCGGTACGGTGTCTACATCTGGATACGAAATTAGTTTTTCACCAAAACTTATTATTATGATATGAAATCATCTTCAGATACATTTTTTGTACGAGATTATTTTACCACATGAAGAAAGCACAGTGCTCCATTCGCATTGAACACTTATTGGATACGGAAGTTAATTTTCATTTATAATTTCTATTTGAAAGGTTATCATTCACCTTTACTAACTCGTAAAACGTAGTTCAATGGCGTGCCGTGCATCTCATTTTCACCGTGAAGTGTAAACGGGAATAAGGCCCAAAGATAGCATGTTCGATCGATCGCATTGACCATCAGATCAACGGATTGGCATGATTCTACGTAATAAAGAACGAAAATCTTTACTCGGAAAAGAAACTGTACCAACGTTGAACGTTTTGTGATTCGTACCTCCGATTCAGGAAGAATCCAGCTTTCGGGGTAAGTAGATTTCTTGTTTCAATTTTTCGTAGTAATTCAATTATAAAATTATAAATATTTTAACATATTTTAAATGTTTTAAAAATATGTTAAAAGCTCCAAACCATTTCCTAGAATAAAATCGAACCTCTCCATGCATCATAATCATCATGATCTACAGTACGAACATTTCGCGATGGTAATACCATCTACCAGAGCTGAGCTATGGGGAGTCATGGACGAAAACGGCTTCCCCGTGAAGCTGACAAGTCTGGTTAAGGTTACGATGAATGGAATGCAGAGCTGTGTGCGAATATCGGGTGGATTATCTGATTCATTCGAGTCCCGCAGGGGGCTTCTCTTGCCTACTGTTCAACATTGTGCTAGAGGGTGTTATGAGACGAGCGGCGTTTAACTTGCGTGGTACGATTTTCTATAGATCCAGTCAATTCATTTGTTTCGCTGATGAAGTAGACATTATCGGCAGAACATTTGAGACGGGAGCGGAACATTACACCTGACTTAAGCACGATGCAGAGAGAATTGGACTGAAAATCAATGCGTCTAAAACCAAATACATGCTGCCTTCCGGATCCGAGCACGACAGGACCCGATTAGGTAAGTGTAACGATCGACGATGATGAGTTCGAGGTAGTGGACCAATTTGTCTACCTTGGCTCAATGGTAACGTCTGATAATGATACCAGCCGCGAGATCCGGAGACGCATTATCAATGAGAGCCGTACCTCGTATGGTCTCCACAAACACTTAAGGTCAAACAGACTTAGCAGTCGTGCGAAATGATCCCTGTATAAAACGCTAATAAGACCGGTTGACTTCTACGGGCACGAAACTTGAACAATACCCGGAGTCTTTGAACGACGAATGTTAAGAGCCATCGGCGTATGGAGGCGAAGGATGAACCTTTGGGCTGCCATACAAATGAAACACAAATTTCTGCATTTCTCGGGAATTAATCAAGCAAACGAAACCAAAGTTGGCATGTGAAGGTTTTAGGGTGCATAAAATGTTTCTATGGTGGTTAGATACTCCTCCCCCCTCTCAAGGGGGAGGGGTGACAAACTAATGAAGCATAAATATCTGCATAACTCGAGAACTAATCAAGCAAACAGAACCAAAGTTGGCATGTGAAGGTTTTGGGGTGCTCCCTCCCTCTCTACACATTTTTTTTTTTCAATTCACATGTTTCAACCAAACATGACAATTGAAAATTTTTGGAAAACTCTGAAAAAAATGGAAATGTTCAAAAAATTCAATTCGCATATGTTCTACAATTACATATTGACAAGCGTTATTAGTCCATTTGATGTTTGCGCTAACGAAATTGATCTTCGTTCGAAAGTGGAAAGGAAACGTGGATGTGATAACGAGAATAAATTTTGGGCGAGACGAAGTTTGCCGGGTCAGCTTGTAAATAAATAAAAATGCATCATGATACAGCAGGATCATACGGACTACGCTAAGCGAATGATTCATATTCAACTAATGTAGCAGATCCTGATTCACAAGTCTCAGAGAGTGCAAACTACATGATATTTTAGCTATTTCTAATTATATTTTTAATTTCTAACGCTGCTATCCCTTGAAATATATGTATTCATATAGACCGCATAGTATTACTAGCAACACCGCTCCAGAGAGAAACAAAACTCTCTCGTTTTAGCGTCGTTGCTCTCCGCAAATGGTGACCGAATGAGGACGTAATTTTTCTTGTATAATTGTTAAATGAGCTAATATTTTGCACAGGGTATATTATCGTGCAAATCAACATTTCGCGGCAAATTACGAATGAAAAATCGAGATAACTATTTTTATTGGTACACAAAACTTTCAAGTTTTTCACTTCCAAAATGTTATTAAAATCCACTAATTTAGATGTTCCAGTACTATATTCTGTACTAAATTTTCTCATCTTTCAAATGGAAACAACAGAATAGTCCTTCGTAGCGTACTTTTTAATGTAAAGCCAGTTGGAGGCAACAGAGTCCGCCACAAAAATAAGTTCTATAATTCTGTCATTGTTGAAATACGAACATATGCGTAGAAGGATTTTTTCCATCAAATATGATAGTCTATCATCTCCTGAGAGATTCTGGATAAATTTATTAGCATAAAAAACGAATAGAAAAAACTTTTTTTTGACCCGATTGTATACAGGATTCGATTATATAAAGTGAAAAGAAATCCGAGACTGTATATAATCGAGTCCGCCCTGTACTTATAACGAAAACTTCCTAAAATCATAATTTTCATTGTCATATGACCAATTTAAATTACGACTGATTTTTTAAAAGGGCGTATTCAAAATTATTGATCTTTCTTTCAAAAAATCATAACTTAAAATCCAGAGTTCTGATAAAAATATGATGGTTAACAAAATAGTTGGAAAATCAATAAACTATTTAGGAAAAATAACATTCAAATACACAGTTCAAAAATCTTACTCAAAATTGAATTTAATGTTAAAAACTTTTATATCTCATAAAAACGTCACACTAATGGGGAGTTGTTAGTTGGGAAGAAATTAAGTTACTTGAATCAAATCTTATCCGCATGCCTGAACAATCAGAATAAAAAAAATAAACAGGGATGAACGATTTCGTTACGACAACACCAGTACCTCCTCCTGCATTCGTGATTGCATCGTACGCGATTCTCTGTGCCGTAAGGGGCTGTCCACATACCACGTGGACAACTTTAGGGGGGGGGGGCGGTGGGTTAGGGTTTACGAAATTTCCATACTTGTCCATGGTGAGGGGGGGAGGGGGTATGGATAATGTCCACGTGGAAACGTTAAATACATAATTTGTAAAAAAGAATCGCATCTGTATTTAACAATAAATAAAATTAATTCTGCATTTCCGACAAATTTATCTGTATTTTTTCAAGGTTGAGCTGTCTGATAGTGCTTCCCTTTCGAAAATTTATATTTTTTCATTTCGTTGAACTTCTTTGTTAAAATGTGTATTCTGATAGTAACGTATATCAACCGAGAGCGGCCGATTTATTTTCATTAGTTAGAGGATAACGTCAAAAAGACAGAATGAACACACCGTAAAAGCATGTTAGAATGTTGTAATATTGAAAATACAAGACATTGTTTTCCTAGATGGAGTTTTCGGTTCAACTTCCGCTCTTGATAGAAAAACCGTTTCGCTTTCAAGGCTTCCAAGACTTCGCGAAACTGGAATACAAACAACAAATTCTTTTATAGATACACTCAACATATCTCTCGAGAGGTGTTGTTAGCAGTGATGCTCTACTTCGTTCTGGAATACGCTTTTATTGCGTTGCTCAGAAAGTTCATGCCGTCTGTTGCTCTTGCAACCGGAATTTCCAAAATGATAATCAACACAGTTTTTATGTACAGGTTAGATTATAATTTTCCTACGAATATATACATAATTTAATAGTTTAATAGTTGTTGCATGTAATGTGTGAGCAAACCATTTAGTCCTCCGCGTGATCTCAGGGAGATAGTCGGTAACCCAGCGCTTCCAGAATTGGTTGGCTAGGATCTGTGATGTGCACCAACTCATTCTTAGTGCAACGCCACTGTCATCTAAATTAGTAAGAGGTTTCGTTCCATTAGACGAACCGAGCAGGAAGTGGTTTGGAGTCAAAGCTGATGCATCGATGCATAGATCATCGATTGGTACATGAGTCAACGGCCGAGAGTTCACGATATTTTCAACTTCCGCCAACAAATTTCGAAGTACTTCTTCTGATAGTTTCCGAGGGGGTTTAATTGCCGCAAGATTCTTTTTTACACTTCCGATTAGTCGTTCCCAACTGCCACCCATATGTGGCGATGCAGGTGGGTTAAACAGCCATTCTGTATCCGTGCTAACGAACTCTTTCATGATATTCTCTTGGTTGATTTTAGACTCGATTTCGCACAATTTGCGATTTGCACCAATAAAATTTGTTCCACGATCACTGTAAAACCTTCGTGGCACACCGCGTCTAGCGATGAAGTTGCGCAGAGCCATTATACACGAGTCTGTACTCAATGTGTAAACTATTTCGATGTGAATTGCACGCACAGTTAAACAGGTGGCCAACATTCCCCACCGTTTCTCTGTGCGTCGTCCTACAGTTATATCCATAGGGCCAAAATAGTCCACGCCTGTATGAGTGAACGGTCGCGAATAAGCGGACAAACGTGCCAAAGGCAGATCAGCCATGATTGGCGGATGTGGAATAGCCGTATCGTTCTTGCATTTTTGACATGCTCTACGAACCTTTGCGTAGCAAACACGTATGCGGGGTACATGATACTTCTGCCGTACTTGATTAATAACGGTTTCATGATTCTGGTGATGATATCGGGCATGGTAATGGTTAATTATGAGGGTCGTAATATGGTGGTCTCGTGGTAGTATGATTGGATTTTTGGCATTTCCTGTAGTATACATACATAAGCCGATTCGACTGCACATTCGCAGTACTCCAAATTCATCCAACCATGGTGATAGATGATAGATTCGGCTGCTTTTGGGTACCATGTGGACAGTTTTGTCTGATCCCTGTGACGAAGATTTCAATCTAGTCATTTCGTTGGAAAATGCATCGTGTTGTGCCAAACGCACAATATATGTTTCGGCCTTCAGTAGCTCTGTTGAAGAAATTGATCCTGTGGTTTTCTGTTGATGTTCATTTTGTCTTCGACAATTTGATAGAAAGTGATAGACTAAAGCAACAATATTAACTAAACGTTTCCAGCATGAATAATTTGTGACCGAGACGATTGGATTCGGGAACGTATAGTGGAGTGAGAAACAATGGCGAAGCTCTTCGTTCGTGGTACTGATATCTACTGATGAACTCGGCCATTCTTGTTCTGAGCGCCAGAGAAATTCAGGGCCCTTGAACCATCTGCTCTCTTGGGTTAAATTGGGTTTTCCCATCCATTTAGTTCCATCGTCCGCAACGTTTAACTTCGTTGGTACCCAGCGCCACTCATGTGTCTCGGATAATTCACGTATTTCACTTGTTCTGGCCTCGACATACGGCGCATATCTTTGACGATCTGCGTGTATCCAACAAAGAACGTCTCGTGAGTCAGACCAATAAAACCGCCTTGTGATAGGGATGGAAAGCGACTTCGAAACTGTTTGTGCCAATCTAGCACCGAGTACAGCCGCTTGCAGTTCCAATCTGGGGATCGAAAGATATTTTAAGGGCGCAACTCTTGTTTTTGCAGCCGTCAAACTGCATTCGACTATATCATTTTGATCGAAACGAAGGAAAACTACAGCCGCAAACCCGTTCTCACTGGCATCCACAAATGTATGCAGTTGTATTCCGCAGTGTTCATTCAAAGTGGTTTGGGCTCTGTAGCACCTTGGAATTTGGACGTTCTCGACTTGTGGTAGAATTTGCAACCACGATCGCCATTCTTCGAATAAGTCACCAGTGATCTTTTCGTCCCATTGTATTGACGTTCGCCAAATTTTTTGTAGAAGGACCTTCAAGAACATCAGAAAGTGACTGATGAGACCAAGAGGATCAAAAATCGTCATCAAAACTCTAAGAACTTCTCTCTTAGTTGGATAGCGTTGACCCTTTAGAAGAGCTTTATCGTAACGTGACCATCCAATCTTATATGTGAAGACGTCTGAGCCGGTGCACCACCACATACCTAGAATTTTCTCCGTTGCCATATCGGAGGATAAATCAAGGTTTTTTTCTGGTAACACTGGTAGATACCAAATTCGGGGGAATGGATGATTGAGTTCGTCCATCTGAAGTTTTCGTATGTATCCTTTATTTAAGTAATCATCGATTTTACGGTTCAAAGAAACCGCAAGTGTTGTGTCTTTCTTCATTCGTCTTTCAAGACAGTGAAATCGATTCAGTGCCATTGTATAGCTATCCGGTAATCGAACGTTTTCATAGCGCCAAAGGAGACCTGTCTCATATCGGTCTCCTTTGAGCTTGGTAAGAGAATTAAGGAGATCAAGTGCTCTTTTTTCATCATAGGTTTGCAGTGCATTGCACGTACGCATAACGCCAAGGCTATCAATTGCGAAATAATTTTTCATAGATTGATGAAGATTTTCGTCTGATTGTTCATCACAAGGACACAAATGAAAAGTGTAATGAATCATGTTAGGAGCTTCATTTGTATGCCATCCCCCGCAAACAGTCCACCCAAGTCGAGTTTTTATCGCTGTCGGTTGATGCATTCCTCCCTCGCGGCTTTTTCGGACGAGTGATACCTTGTCATGACTCATTCCTATCAAAATACGTGGTCTGGCTTCTCGATATGAATCGATGGGTAATCCGTGAAGATACGGATATCGATGAGACAATTCTTCCATATCTAGTGTTTGAAGTGGTAATTGAAGTTTTTCTACTGTTCGTACACCGGTAAGTTTATATCTTGGTGCATCACGACGTGATCCAGATATTTCCAGATTAACTTCTCTAGAGCCCTGCTCATACCGCTGTGTTCCACCGGTCCACCGTAAACATAACGGTTTCATAGTTCCACCCAGATCGAGCTCATCGGCTAATTCTTGATCAAGTAGCGTAAGCGCTGATCCACTATCGAGAAATGCGTATGTTGAAACAGGGCCCTTGGTACCATACAGCACAACTGGGATGTATCTGAACAAGGCTGAACTCGAAGTAGTTTGATGTACGTTGCTTCCGAAAGCCGCTTGATTAGAATCTGGCTGGGGTGATGGAGATATGACATTGCTTGACTCGGTGTTCAAATTAGTCGACTGCCCTTTTTCATGGTTGTGCAGCAACTCATGATGGCGAAACATGCATCCATTTATTCCGCATGGCTTTGCATTACAACTACCCTTATGGACGCGGAGGCACATACGACAGAGCCCGAACTCCTTCACCGCGGACCATCGAGAATAACGTGAGAAATCTAAGAAGCGTTTACATCTGTCTACGGTTGTACACCCCTCATGGCATATGGGGCATGAAGGGTTGATAGAGTGTGCTGCATTAAAATCAGAATCAATAGTGGGTTCCTCGAAATGTAATGATTCTGAAGCATTCGAATGAACGTTGAGAAATGTATTTCCCTTTTTGAGAGGGCGGGCTTCAAATGGGCCCGATACGGGTGCTTGCATGCTTGGTAGGGTTACCGTGCTAGCTGCCTCTGCGAGTGAGAACATCCAATTGCTAAAGGTCGCCAGGTTAACCGTTGGAAGTGTTTGTCGGAATCGAGCCCAATCTAGTTTGATCGACGGTGGGAGCTTACTGACAAGGTTGTGAAGGAGAGTTATATTATATAAATGTTTTTCAAGCCCGCACGCGTCAACCGTGGCACAATAATTTTGAACATTCATCGCGAAGTCGATTATTGTCTCCAACTTATCCTCTCTTAACGACGGTAGTGCATTGATTTTTGCTATCATCGACTGCACAATAGCTTCAGGTTGGCCGAATAGCATTTTTAGTGTTGTCATCACGCTTGGAACATTGGACGGGTGCATCAATCGACACTTTACGGCTTCGTATGCCTTACCTTTGAGGCTCCTCTGCAGTCGAACAACATTTTCTTCATTCGAAAATCCACACATTTTCGTGGTGCTGTTGAACATCGTGTAGAAGAGAGGCCACTCTTCGGGATTACCATTAAACGTTGGTAGCTCCTTGCTGATTGCTTGACGCGCTGCTAATTGTTTTCTTGAAAGCGGGCACGGATCGAGCATCTCATCATTGTTGTTGTCGTTGTTCAATCCTAGCTGTCGGAATTGACGGTACGGTAAAATAGCATCAACTGGCTGCCTTGCAGCGTGATTTTCGGAAGCTGCCTGGTGTTCTTCGTTCACTATATGATGATCAGACGCGCATTCTCGTATTGAACCTGGTTTATGTGTGGAATTGATTGGAGGTATAAAATTATTCATAGCCTGGGGTGAAATAGAGGCCTTGTTTTGCAAACGATTAGTGTCTTCGACCCACTCCTGGACTCGTTTCGAAGATACGCTTTCGTTTGTCCTCTGTTCATTTGCCATTTCCTCTAGTAATTTATACTTTTTTTCCAAGTAGTCTACTTTCTTCGCGGCTTCCTGTTGTTCTAGTGCTCTTTGCTCCTCGAGTTTACGCAGCTGTAGTTTCAGCATAGTTCGAGTTGATTGTTGAGAATGATTTGATCGTACCGACTTGGCCTTTGAAACGTTCCGATTTTTAGAGATGTCTCCTACACGGTGCTCGTCGCGTTGAGGTGGATCACTCGTTGGTTGAAGGACTTGTTCTTGCATCGAAGCCCGTGACTGTGTTCCTTTCGCATTTGCGCATTTAGGACAACTCCAGCTCTGGGATTCAATTTTTTACGTAACTCCAACGCAATGGAAGTGATGCCATTTGTCGCATTGGTCGCATTGCACCATCTCTTCGTTGTCTGGACCTCCACATGTTTTGCATGTCCGTCCCGGGATAGTTTTGTCTGGATCTTCTCTAGCCATCGCCACATCAGTATGTGACTCTTTCACACTTTTTGATTTAGGAATTGCGCCGGAAGAAACACCCTTCTTCGATTTACTTATGGTTGACATAGTGCTGAATTCGTTTCTATTACCACAATAAACGAAAATTATAAGATGTT
This sequence comes from Toxorhynchites rutilus septentrionalis, assembly GCF_029784135.1. NCBI lineage: Eukaryota > Metazoa > Arthropoda > Insecta > Diptera > Culicidae > Toxorhynchites > Toxorhynchites rutilus. Next base: position 53,058,572 of record NC_073744.1, read on the forward strand.
GCTCTTGCAACCGGAATTTCCAAAATGATAATCAACACAGTTTTTATGTACAGGTTAGATTATAATTTTCCTACGAATATATACATAATTTATTAGTTTAATAGTTGTTGCATGTAATTCATTCCGCTTACGTTTAGTTCCTTCTAATAATTCACGATAAAGTAATAGTATAAGTAATAAGTAAGTATAAATAGTATAAGTAATATGGATAAGGTAAAATAATTTCTATAATGCTTCAGTTCAGCTTGTTGTTGTTTTTTATGTTATTGTTTAGCACAGACCAAGATCTCGACAGTGGTTCACTGGCCGGGGAGTTACAAGGTAATGGGATGAAGGTGCGCGTTGCGGGTCATGCGCAACACCGTCACTAATGAATCATTTCGACAATTTCGAAACTAAAAGATGAAAACGATTTTTTCTTCTTCCTTTCTCTTCAGCCAATTTCAATTTCGATTGTGTGTATTCACTACGCATACTGAAACATCGATGCTTCTATTTCGTTTTCGTTTTGCTATCATTTCCTTTGAAGCAAACGCTTTTACATGACGATTGAAACTGCCCTATTTAAAGGGTGTGTCACATCAAATTGCATCACGGAAAAAACGCTGTAGAAATTCGCCCAGTAGACCGATCCTTTTGAAAATTTTAGACAGTAAAATAAAAACTATTAAACAATTTTTTTCATTTTCTTTTTATTCATACTTCGAGCCCAAGCCCGTATGCTCGCACCTTCCTCTTTACCCCGTCCATAAGGTTCTGTACAACGTCAGGTTGTGGTTTTTTTTGAACAGAAATCCATTTTCTCTTGAAGTCCGCCTCCGATTTGACAACTTTTGGGTTCTTTCGGAGGGCCTGGTTCATAATCGCCCAATATTTCTCTATTGGGCGAAGCTCCGGCGCGTTGGGCGGGTTCATTTCCTTTGGCACGAAGGTGACCCCGTTGGCTTCGTACCACTCCAACACGTCCTTTGAATAGTGGCACGAAGCGAGATCCGGTCAGAAGATGGTCGGGCCCTCGTGTTGCTTCAATAGTGGTAGTAAGCGCTTCTGTAGGCACTCCTTAAGGTAAACCTGCCCGTTTACCGTGCCGGTCATCACGAAGGGGGCGCCCCGCTTTCCGCAAGAGCAGATCGCTTGCCACACCATGTACTTTTTGGCAAACTTGGATAGTTTCTGCTTGCGAATCTCCTCCGGAACGCGGAATTTCTCCTCTGCGGAGAAGAACAACAGGCCCGGCAGCTGACGAAAGTCCGCTTTGACGTAGGTTTCGTCGTCCATTACCAGGCAATGCGGCTTCGTCAGCATTTCGGTGTACAGCTTCCGGGCTCGCGTCTTCCCCACCATGTTTTGCCTTTTGTCGCGGTTAGGAGCCTTCTGAACCTTGTATGTACGCAGACCCTCCCGCTGCTTGGTCCGCTGGACGAATGAACTTGACAAATTCAGCTTGTTGGCGACATCCCGGACCGAACTTCTCGGATCACGTCTAAACTGCTTAACTACGCGCTTGTGATCTTCTTCACTGACGGTGCATCCATTTTTGCCGTTCTTCACCTTCCGGTCGATGGTTAGGTTCTCGAAGTATCGTTTTAGTACTCTGCTGACCGTGGATTGGACGATTTCCAGCATCTTACCGATGTCCCGATGTGACAACTCCGGATTCTCGAAATGAGTGCACAGGATTAATTCACGACACTCTTTTTCGTTCGACGACATTTTTCCAAATTTACGAAAAATTGACAGTGAAGCATGGCCAACGTGATCTATACACTCTTATCTGATTATAAGCGAAAGCTGAAGATATAATGCCTAAAAATTAAATTTCTACAGCGTTTTTTCCGTGATGCAATTTGATGTGACACACCCTTTATTATCATTTGAATGGGCTATGTGTCACTTTCAGTTTCACATGTAAAAGGATGATCATTGCTTTCAATTGAAAGTATCATTCGATTTCATTTCTCAAAATTAGATTTTAGATTAGTGGAATTAAAAGGGGCATATGAGGGTATATTAGTCTTACAACCAGATTCGATAAATGATTACGCCAGCTGGCACACTGCATATTCTATCATATAGTCATTTTCATTACTTTTAGTGAATACGATTCGAGCTCCAATGAAATTTTCATTAGAAATAAGACATTTTCATTCGACGATTTGATAATTTCGCTTCAGTATGATGGATGAAGGAAATGAACGTGGAATGAAACGAGACTGTACGAAACTGAAGTGATATTCTCTTGATTGAGCGTGAAGAGAGAATAGCACTATTGTGAAATTGTAAGGCCCTGCTAATGATAATCAAATCGAGACGCTGATCAAGAATAATCCTCAGTACACGACACATGAATTAGCAGCTTCATTACAAATACAGTAGAACCCCGATTATCCGTGAAAGTCTGACAAGGTTACCGAGAATAATGAAAATCGCGGATAACGCGTCAATGAACTAACAATAAGGTGCAAACACGAAATAAAAATATTTCACCAGAAAACATTTAATGGATCGTATTTCCGTCACCTCGTATTTCCAAACTCACAGTTTTGAAGCAAATCGTGACTGGTGATGCAAAATCTAAGCATTCATAACAATGTTGAGTGAAAAAAAAAATCTTTGAGCTAATCAATTGACCTCTGTTAGCTATCTTCGAAGCCTGTCTCCACCAGGAGAAAGCTTTTCTTTGTTCAGATATTGCATCTACAGATTATCATTTGTTAGGGCCGGTGGAAAAGATAATTAAAGGGCAAGAATTTCGATTCATTGGATATCATAAAAAGCACGTTACGCAGTCTTTTAACGAAAAAAAAAACAAAGAAGTTCTGCGATGATGGAATTTTTAAGTTGCGTGAAGGATGGCGAAAGATTTCATAAGATATAGCGCGGACTCGATTATATACAGTCCAGGATTTTTTTACTGTATATAATCGAATCCTGTATATAATCGAGTCAAAACTTTTTTTTTCTTCATTTTTTTGCATATATTTTTCGTTATTTGAATATAAAAGAAGAATTTTTTTTTATTCATCCCCTTAAAGTATTTTGTTGCTTCCATTTGAAAGGTGAGAAAAATTAGTACAGGATATAATTGTGGAACATCAAAATTAATGGATTTAATCCATTTGGAAATGAAAACTTGAATGTTAGGAATTTTTAATGTGTTATTGTTAATTTTATCCTAAAAAATCATATTAAACTTGATTGTTTCTATCAATCAAATTAAAGCTCTCTATTCGCTCTACAATTTGTTCTTTGACACCCAACTTCAATCTTTCTTAATTTCGCTGGTGAAAATTCAAGCAATAATTGAAAAAAATCTCGTTTTTACCTCACCACTTAAATTTCACATTAACGTTGAAAGATTACATTTTTTCTTGAAATAAGTCATATTTGAAATGTAAAAAAAATATTTAAAACTGTATATAGTCTAGTCCAAAATTGTATATAATCGCCTGTATACCTGTATTAGAGCAATTTAGGTGTTGATAAAATTAAAACTACATAACACCACACACCATTTTAGTATTTTGAACAGCGTGATGAACTCCATATCTTTTTTTTATACCACTGAGGTATTGTTTCGCTTCAGCTTTTCTTCGATGATTTCGATTAACTCAATTCCACTAACGAAGCCCTCGATTTCATTGTTTGATTTTCTCCAAAACATAAGCAACTCAGCCAGTTTACGTCAGTTTATGCTACTAAATGTCCGAGTTAAGAATTGTCCACGTGGGCAACAGGGGAAGGGGTATAGGAAATGTCCACGTTTGTCCACGGATGGGGAGGGGGACGTCTAAAATAGTGCTTTTTCTGTCCACGTGGTATGTGGACAGCCCCTAAGACTATCGATTTGGTTTATTATCAAGCACTTTTCGTTGATAGAAAATAATCTCTCAAATGATGCATTGTCATGCGATAGAAATCACATCCGGGTTCATACACTTTAGGTAACGAGTAATGGGATATATCAAAGGTTAAAAATCCACAGTGGAACTCGCAACGACTCTCACGATTTTGACTAAATCCCTTGCTGTTTCGATTGCGGATTTCGATGCAAATCCAATTTTAGTACTTCCAGGTAGCAATCGATTGGTTTCTGCGAGTTCAAGTTCAACAAGTGATATAGATTCCACTTTCAGACGACGTTCGGGGTTCATAATTTCCTCCATAACAGCTGTTACAAGTCCCGTTAGGTCATCGAAAAGGAAAGGGACCATCGGTGCCACTTTCTGATATTCATGCAAAAATGATTTAACTGTCGATGCTGCCATAATACAAAAAGGTTCCGTCCCAGCAACCTATCATCCACAGCATTGACCACAATCTTGAATACCTTTGACCGAAAAACTGATGCAAAACACCGTTTTAAGTTTGGATGGCCTTTGCTTAAGCTTATTCTCCTCTTATTTCCTTGCCTCACCGACTAACCGTCTGAGGTGCGGTAGCATTTGAACTGAACGTCCACCCAGCGAAAATCACAAAACCTCAACGGAAATACACTGCCCATGTTTGTATAGGAGACGTAATCACCAACACCATTAGTGTTGGGATAACGCTAATGGTGTTGGTGATTACTGTCCAGTTGGAGGATATTATCGGCAAAAAGAGAGCCTAGGAGATTTTGCGGATTAAAACATATTTTTTCCATTTGGAAAACGCTTTGTTCGCATAGCTAGACGTAATCACCAGGTTGACATTTCCGATAATTGTCAAAACGTCTCCGTCGGTAGTTTCAGTTGTTATTGGATAAAATCAAAAAGCTCTGGAAGAAATTTAGTGAAATGCCTGTGCTCTGGGTTTGTTGCGAGTCTAAAATAGTACTTTTCCCCTGAATACTCTGGGATATGATGAAAACAGCAGGTTCGTATTTTTCCAATTAATTTAATTTGTAAAGGCATTCTGCAATGTTGGTAATATCACGATCAATCTCATAAAGATGGTGGAGTGACTTACACCAACGGTATGAGTAAAGGCTAAGTATGTGGAATAATTCGATGTCGAATCCGAGGAATTATAATGCTATGAACCAATATTATTTTAATTTTACTACTGATCTAATCTTAATTATCCACTTGAAGATTCAAATGCAGAAATTTAGGTAATTATCACAATAAAAACACAACTGCTTCTCTTTGTCCATCGCAGTGCAGTGTACAGAAAATAGTAATTATATGAGCAGTGTTTCAATGGTTTTTTTTATATTCATCTATTAGGAAACACTAAGTAATAAGACACTACCGTGACAGGCATGTTTGGCCTCTACAAATAATGTGATTCAAATGTAGATTTTGCTTATAGCACATAACACATATAATTGTTGATTTTCGAACGATGTATGAAAGCTGTATACTACGTCTGTTGTGCGGACAGTGATTTTTCGGAAAGGTTTTTTCAAAATTGCTCAAATGTTTTCGAACAAAAAATGGCGAAAAAGTTGATTTTGTTCATTTTGTCGCTTACGTTTCCTATACAAGCATGGGCAGTACAGTTGAACTTGTCACGGCTGTGTAATCTGCCCTTTTTAGTGGTATGTTTTTAAACAGACTGTACAATGCTCTAAAACAATCATGGAAATTTCATTAGGTGTTTCTCAATTCATCCTTGGAAATGAAAATTATGAACTGTATGGAGTCCGCAGCTACCAATGTTGAGAATTTCGTACGACGGGTTTGATGTGAGTTCTTGAACTTCACTTGCAAAATCCTTAAAAATTATCCAGTTTACTGCTGGGTCATCCATGAAACATTGAATTACTTTCTTGAACAGAGCAGGATTTTTTGAAAAAAAAAACAGATCCACACTGCTTAAACGCGCTAAAATACATAGAATAACATATTAACGCACCAAGAAAAAACACTGAACAAAAAAATCCTGCCTGCATGAAGTAATTCCCGTCTTTTTCCCGATGGACTTTGATTCGCGACTTTTCCCGCTTTTCCCGAATGGGTGGCCACCCTATATTTTAAGTAACTTCCATCATAAGTACCAAGTTTTTAAAAAATCGGAGAGAGTCGGGTAAAACTTTGCTGGTTTTTGGCCGGTTTGGCATGGAATTGCTCTATAGAAAATTAGAGTTTGTCGGTTACATTCATTCGAATTTGGGAAAGCAAATATACCGAGCACCGTTTTACTTCGACTGAAAACATGGAACTTGACGTGACATTGCTAGTCATCGCAATTCTAAAATCGAAAATCGAAAAGGTGCGGCCAATGAACGAAAATGAAAAATGTGAAATTTGGACAAACACAAAACTTTAACCGCTTTAAGCTTTTCAAAACGTTTTTCCCGCGCCGCAATATTTCTAGCCTACTACAGTTTTTCTAAGTGGTTGTTTCTTTCGCAGTTGTTTACTGCGACGATTTATTTCGGTCACGGATAAAATTCTGCATCCCCAAAGTATAACATAGTGTTTATTCAGTTTTTTTTTTGTATGCAGGGGAAAAGGGGGGAATTTGAACCACCTAAGCAAATCGACTAATATTTCCAAACTAATACGGTCCAAATAAAAAATGTCACATTGTATACCAAGCTACACTTGTTTTCTCTCAATCAATAATGTTTAATCATTATATCAAGCTTTAAACTACCAAATATATCATAAGATAAAAGAGAGGATTTTTGGACGTTAAAATTTGATGCGGGGTGATTTGGACCGTCTGTGGGGTGATTTGGTCCAGTGTGGGTTTCATCGAAAAAAAAACATACTTAAGTTTGTGTAAAGTATTTTGGAATAATGTTACAATCAGTAACAATGTTTTGGGATCGATACCAGGTGTCTTGGCCAGATTTCAGACCAGAAAAATTGGATTGAGACCATCTCGAGTTCTGCATGGATTTTTTCACTGTAGTTCGAGCATTTTCAAACACTTTCGATGTTTGGTCAAAGAAAATCCGTTCTTGATAGTCTGCGTTGCTCTTTCAAGCTCCTTCTTCCAACGTTGTTTGCCCATCCTCTTTTTGTAATTCAGCCGCATCTGGAATCAATTAGACAAAAGAAAAACCTCAAATCTGTAGGACCAATTCACCCCACAAAAACGTGTCCATGTCACTCCACACAACATGCAAATATTAAAATGCAATTAATTTCATTTATTGTTATCAAACTTACAGTATCGCATTTGATGCAATTGGTCCTCTTCTGTAGGAGAACAGAACTTTACTGCACAATACACGAACAGTTTGTTTTATCAGTGGGAAAAATCTTAAAACTTAACAATCAAACTGCTTGCTGTGTTCATGCTACCGTTTCCTTCCCCCTGTCGAATTTTACCAATGTTTTTTTTACGTTAGTTACATACGGTTCAACAATAAAAGAAGATGGCATTATAAAAAATCCAAGTTGAGCCGTAATTTTTGAGATAATGGGGTGGTCCAAATCACCCCGTATGTCCAACTCACCCCAATGTTGTATATCTATCTTTGGCAATTACAGTAATCGTTCGCTAGGTGTTCCTGCTTCAACTGGTCTGCTTTTCAACTGGGCGAAAGTTAACTGGAAAGTTAAGCAGAATTTCGCAAACAATTGACGCCATATTCAAATGGAAGATTTGCTGTGAGGAGCATTTCAATCATCACAATTCATTTTAATTTGAAATGTTATGAAAATTGACATTATTTTCGCATGACAAAAACATATATTAAATTACAGAAAATTATATTTCATGTCTGTTGTCGCACTCAATGCGAAACTACCATTTGAATCCTTTTGTATATCCAATTTCATGATCAACGCGGATCAAACAATTCTTTCAGTTCAGTTCCTCTCGATTTTATTTGACGTTTTACATGCCGGATCAGTTAAAACGCGAATATCGATAACTGGTCTTCCCTTTTCGCCCAGTTAGTGAATGTTTACTGTGTTTTCCTCACCAACCAATCAGGAGTCGAGTTGCAAGTGGTCCGGAATCGCCCCACAATGGTCATGTCTCGTCTCAGCTTAAGTCAGCTGTGAGCAACTTACCAGACTCTCTTTCTTGGCACAAGTATAAAACGATGAAGTATGCGGCATTTCTGAATTTCGGATGAAACATTTAGCTCTTGTATTCTCTCAAGCTCTTTTCTATATTTTCGCCTCTTTCCACTCATGAAATGTTTGTTTTGTTTGTCATTCGACAGATTTCGTAATTTTAAAAAAACTATCAAATTCATCAGAAGCAATTGGTTGTTAATTTCACAATTTATTGAGGAAGATATCTTCCAATGTTGTTGCTATACTTTTTTTTTTTTGTTATTTATTCTTCCGTCGGGTGTGCGGCTATTGCTACTCCCGTCCGCCGGTTACGTTAGGGTTTTGATAACTCTTACTCGAGTCGATTATCAACAATTCGTAGGATTGGATACGGTTCTACGCGGTCTCTCGTACTTCTACGTTAGAAATTGGTTTTAAGCAGAACATAACGATACAGCAGTCTAGGGAGTTGTGTAAAGCATACTTTGCTTTATAACTCGTATATTACAAGAAAATGTTTGATCTAATAATGTAAGAATGATTCCAATAATGAACACATGCACATGGGAGGCAATAAAAACTGTGACACGCAATTGTAGATTTCGCTGAGGGTTTTCTTCCTTCCTGGAAAAATGCACACCCAACCAGTAATGATAACTTGAAATTTGTGAGAAATTTTTCGCACGTTCGAAACGAATCCATCTGCTGTGGCCCGGTATGCAACTGTGCTTGCGTTATTTAACAGTATCTGTACAGTTCAACTTATGTTGGGGCTCGCTTCGTTCCTGACTTGTTTGATCAATTTGTTAGAACTCTACTCGAGAGCGGGGCTAAAATAGCGTTCATAGTTGCTTAAAAACTGACATTTTACACTAGTGTTCCATTGCCTTTGAACTAAATAAAAACAAGAGAAACGCGCCTATTCTATCGTTTTTGTCGACCCGAAGACTGGCTAGTTGGCCACTATCTCGCTACCGTTGTTCTGCGGAGGTTGCGATATCTTCGACGGCTGCTCCATGGGGCACATGGTCGTTTCGGTGGCCGTCGTTGTCGTGGTTGCGGATGAGGCCGGCGAAGACGACTGGGTGGTAGTGACGGTAGCTACGGTGGCCGCAACGTCGGCGAAGATGATTGCTAGTGGGAATCGCTTTTGGCAGCGCTTCTTGAACGCATCCAGCTGCTCCTCGGCGGTCCCTCCACTGAGCAGTCCCGATTTCAGCAGCAGGAACACTTTCGTCGCTTTCTGGAGGGTGAGAGAATGAAATGGAAATTATGTAGGTTTGAGTGAGCGGTAAAAAATAAATATTTTCTTCTACAACAATGAATGTCTCCACGTACGAAAACAACGAAAACAAAATAAAGCCCACTGTTGCGCAGGTTCGTTGCACGAGCCGTTAAATAAGTGTTTCCCGAGACCCCCCTTTTCAGAGAAATATAGAAGCCACAACGATGTTGAATCAGCACACACAGAAGAATTTCGAGGAAGTTAAGAAGAGCTGTTCCACCCGGTTGAATCTGTTGAAAACCATTTCCAAACCGCACCGGAGCAACAACAGAAATATTCGGCTACCGTCGGCCAAAGCCATCAGCAGCCGCCTCACCTATGCCCTTGAACTGACGTGTTTGGCTGGAGACAAGCTCCCTAAATCTCTGGCACCGATCTACAACAAAGCACTACGGACTGTCTCCGGTCTCCTGCCATCAACACCAGCTGCCTCTGTCTGCGCCGGAATTGGAGAACCTCCTTTCGATCGGAGCATAGACTCGGCGATCGTAGCCAGGACTGCCAGTTTCTTGTCGAAAACCAGCGGTAGAGGGGAGACCCACCTGACCGCCCTTAGCAACACGATCCTGCAGCGGGTGGCGCACGCCAACCTCCCCCCAGTGGCAAAACAATCCTGGTTTGGTGCGAACGACTGGAGGTTCCCAACTGTTCTCGTCGAGAACGGTATTAGGGACAACTTTCGAGCCGGGGCGAGCTCGATCGGTCTGCTAGAATATTTCAAGGCCATCATAGCAGAAAAATACCGTCTCCACGAGATCAGATACTCGGACGGCTCAAAAGGACCATCGGGAGTTGGATTTGGGGTAAGCGATAATAATAATAGTCTGATTTCCAGCAAGAAACCCGCGGACATCTGCCAGGTCTTCTCGGCCGAAGTGGCCGGCATCTTCGAGGCAACTACAACTTCATCTTCCAAGCCCTTGTTGGTCGTCTCCGATTCGGCAAGCGCCATTGATGCCATCGGTGGGACCAGGTCCAAACATCCATGGGTACAGGCCATCAGGAAGAACATATTGCCCGACACTGTGCTCATGTGGGTCTCCGGACACAACGGCATCGCAGGGAATGAAGCGGCCGACCGGTTTGCCGGAATCGGTCACACCAGACCGTTCTTCACTCGGGATGTGCCGCTTGACGATGTGAAGTTGTGAATCACCAACTCTATCCGCTCCTTTTGGACCGAAAGGTGGTAGGCAGAGAGGGGGCAGCTCCTCAGAAAGTCAAGGGCACGATTGTCAGGTTTGACGATGTTAAAGGAATGAGAGAACAACGAATCCTGTCCAGATTGAGGACCGGTCACTGCTCGGTCTCACACGGATTCAATAGAGGACCCTTCAATCTACTCTGCGACCTCTGCCAAATCCACAACTCCGTCGAGCACTTCTTGTGTGGTTGCCCGAAATTCGATGATCTGCGAAACCTGCATGGAATCAGCGGGAGTGTAAGAGACATCTTGAAGGACGATCCAGCAAGAGTAGCAGCGCTTGTCTGCTACCTAAAAGATGCCGAACTATTTTTTAAGATCTAGCGTCTGAACAATGGATCAGTCAAGAAGATCCTTGTTCCTTCCCCTCCACGATGAAGGGGAATAAGAACACGTCGGCATCTTCAACGGCACGGCTTCCTCTCCACTGGCCTGGAGCCATGGTCCGAGGACATCCATGCCATCTGGTCCAACAAGCAAACAGCAAGTTCTTTGTTAAGTCATGTCTCGCAAAAAGATTTATATGTGTTTAATTTTTACGTCCAATTTTTATGTGATAATTTTATGTGCAATCTGTTCCCAACGAAGCCTTGCGGCAATGCCGTCGATAAAGAGGCGAACCAGCCCAGGAGGCTGAAAACCTCTCAAATAAAAAATTAAAAAAAAGAAAGTGCTGAGGCCAACTGTTTCATACGCTGTTAATTCGTGATCCTAGTTACAGGTGACGAGACGTGGGTATGTGAGCACAACACGCAAACACTACATCAATTAAATGGAAGGAATGATTGGGTTATGCATTCACATACAAAACAAATGACTTTTCTAAATACAGTAGAACCCCGATTATCCGCGAAACAGTCGGGCTAGGCCAACGCTTATAACGAAAATCGCGGAAAATGCAATTCAATACTGAAAATGAGGTAATTTAGAACACGAAAAATATATATTTTAGCATGAAAACTATGCTTCATCAATACTGAAATTATTGAACACTATCAATCTGTAAGGTCGTGTACATCACTGATCAGATAATGTGAAAGCCATGACCAAAACAAAAAAGCAAGACTCTACCACTCACTAACAAATTTCGGGAAGGTTTATAGATTTACTAGGGAACTCACTTTCGCGGATAATCCGCACCGCGGATCAACCGCTCGCGGATAATCGAGGTTCTACTGTATTAGTGAACGGCAGTAGGATTAAAAGAAGACTAGGTTCCCTGAGTACACGGACGTGCTGATAGCGATAGCGTGAGCAACGATGTCACTAAGAGCCCCCACACACTGCAGACTGCTGTTTGGCCGATGGTTTGGTCGGATTGGGTTGCTAGTGCGCACACCGAGCCAACCAAACAGTCGGGTTGGTCAAGAGTGCGTACATTAGTCAACTGTCGACCGACTATTCTCCAACGACTGTGTATTTAATTTGTGTTTGACAAAGGAGAAGCAGACAGAAAAGGAAAATCAAAAACAGATTCCGAGAGCATTGGGTGCATCCCATTCTCAGTGATTCGCACGGCTCGTGTCGGATGCCAAAATTGAGAGCGAATTGAACTATCGGCCGATAAACAATCGTCGTGTCTGCGTACGTCAAGCCTAGTCAGTACTGATTAAACAGACGGCCGATATTTGGCCGACAAAACAGTTTGAATGCAATCGGGAAGCCCATTTAACTTTCATATCGGCAGATACTGAATCGATGTAATGTGCGCATATGCATATCGCTCCGTACTGATTAAGTCGGCCGATCAAACTATCGGCCAACAAAAGTCTGCAGTCTGCGGGGGCTCTAACAGTACTGTCAGTGTGACATAACACAAAAAAGATAAGCTTATGAAGTTTAAATAAATAAAAATCCGGCTATCCACGGTTATGGTTTGAACACGGCAATAAATATAAACTGAAGATATTCCTAAAAACAAACGGGACAAAGGGACAAAAATCAACATTACGGGTATATAAATCGAATCATTCCGTGTACTTTCTCAGCATTGAATTGAAACACAAACCTAACGATTAAAAACTACAGTTTGAGCTTGAGCTTGGGTAGACTGTACACTTCGTAGTTGCTCTCCGTGATTGACTTAGACCAGCAAAATTGCACAAAAAACACACTGAATGGCGCATGGGAGTAGCAAACCATTCTTATTGTGCAAGTTTCGGTAATTTGAACTTTTAATAGTCACTAGCGACGCCAGCCACATCACCATGAGAAGGGAAGGAATATTAGTATGACATTCGCCGCCCGAAGGCCAGAAGGGTCGCCTCTATAACGTGGTTTCCTAGCGATTATCATGGCAGAAATAGTAATTAGTGGGGAGAGGTAAGAATCAGGATTCACTGAGGTAAGTGATGTGATTATGTAAACACGAATTATTGACCACTCGATGATACGCTGTTCCGAAAATTTATGTGTCACGCAAGCGCACTGAAGATAGAGCCGTGTTGACGGCATTGAGCTTCGTTTTGCGAAATGAGGGAGTACGCATGACAATATGGGTTTGCAGATGAAATGAACACACTTTCAAAATAAAAATTATGAATGAAAATTATTTTTCACAAATCAAATTAGTACTCTATGTAAATGAAAAACACATTTGCTTGAAAGTAGTGAAAACATAAGATCTGAAAATTCTTAGAAAATAATTTAAATTAAGGTCAGAACAACGTACTTCTAGTAGGTAAATAACGCCAAGAAAAAAATTTCATATAAATTAAAGCAATTGAAAACTGCCTTAGGGCTGACTAATCTGATATAGAATAGTTGGCCTCATACAAACTAATGTCGTATCCAGATGTCGACACCATTCCGCCGTCAACGCGAATTGGTTTCTCTCGCTGGGCAAGCTGCATTAAGCCAGCTTTGGAATCGCGCAGCGGGATAAGCAGCAGGTTTTACAGTCCACTGCAATTAAGACGCTACACACAGCATGCGGCAGAAATTTTCTATAGGCAACCTAAAATTGATACTGAGTTCTCTTTATTGAGCTCCAATCGCGACTGCACAGATTTATCATTGGAAAATCTGAGAAGGAAACCGCGAAAATTTTTCTAAAATCGGACCGACGATATAATTCGTCAATCATCACGCATACACTTTATCAAACTCCGATTGCGACTGTGGAGTTATCTATGGAGTTATCGATTGATTACCTGAGAAGGCAATCTTATAGCAACTTCAACACGAACGGCGAAGAATTATCAATGGAAAACCTGAGAAGATAACCGTGATAATTCATCCAAAACTAATCAGACCGACTATACATTCCCTTACTCATTACGTGTTCTCTTTATCAGACTTTGATCACGTTTGTGAAATTATTTTTTAGGTTGCCTGACAAGGATTCCAATAGGATATATTCCGTTATTCATCTTACGTACACTTTATCGACCTCCAATCGCGACGAAGGAAGAATTAGAGAGTTTGAAAATTGAAGAGTTGAGAAATTAGAACTAGAAGAGGGTTATATCTGTGATATAACCGCAAGGTAGACGTAGGACTAACGTTGGTTTAGCAAACAGTAAGTACCAAGCATATAACACATAGACATTTCATCTTTTGAATAGAATGATTATCATTCTACTTCGTTTAGCCGGAAAATAATTATTAAGGCTCAAAGGAGTAATCGATTCCTTCTCGGAAATACCCAGCGCAAATAGTATCCTCCCCAAGCCCGACTATTGGAATCATCGTTGATTCGAAGCAGAATTATTCACGCTTGAGAATGAATGGATTCCTACTCGGGATTGCACAGCAATAATAATACCCCTTTCCCAACAATAGGAAACGACGATCGATTGCGGCATTCGTAAGCAAATAATTTTATAACGCTGGTTTCATCAGTGTCATTTCTTCGATATGTTGAAATAATATCCACTACATCATATCAAACATTTCGTATTCTTCACTATCAAATCCACAGTCAATGGCACCCATCGGTATCGAATTATCATCGATATCTTGATTTTCGCTAAATGCTCCTTTCAATTCGGCTGCAGAAACGAAATGTTGAAAATGAAATCAGTCGAATGAAGAGGCAGGCACTTTTTGTTGATGGCGACTGCCGAAGCCATAGGATATTTTGCTTCTGCTTTTAAGAATGAAAATTTCTAATCCATTGAATTAACTATCTCGTCATATTCATTAATGCTACTCCTCCAACGTGAAACATACCATCATACACTTGCGAGTGGAGGTGTAAAGTGACAAACCAACCAGAAAAGTTGAAGGTCACTATAATACAGAATAAAAAAAACATCAACTTGTCGTGCTATAAGCGAAAAAAAAAGAAAAAGCCCTCTCAACGTTTGGGTTTCCACAGACAGAAGACCATGTTTGCTATGTTAAAAAGTTCCGTAAACTTATCGTTTCCAAAAATGCTCCTGTCGTTCATTTTTCGGATCATAGTGCGCAAACTTGTTGCTTTTTTGCTAGCAATGTTGTTCCAGCTCCACCAAAATACATTGATATAGTCAAATACTTCTCGAATCATTTTCCAGCCAATTTTTTATCGTAATTAATGACGGAAGAAGCATGAGAGGATACAGATTTCGTCGCAGGATGCGCTTCGTAAGCTTTAAAACCAGTGCTTTTATCATTTAACATCCCAGACGAAATTGCTGAATTTGTCTGTCGTATGATTTTGGCGAAATTTTTGAATCTATCTATCCTTGGAAGCACCATGTAAAATATGCAATCCGGAGCAACCCAAATAATATAAGTTTAAGTTTTTTTTCCTGCTATATAATAATGATGATCCCACCTCAAGGTTTTAGCCGCATGAGTTATCTTTAGCTTTTTTCCTGGGGAGACTATCTCAAAGCTAGTTTTTTAACTTAAGTTATACCTGAATTACATTATATCAACTCAATATGTTCCACAATGTTTTAGATAACATGAAAATACATAACTTTACTGAAGACACTATTAGTGTTAAATGACACCAATGCGATGTACAGTGGTTACAAAGCAAAAAAATAAGTCACTTTTATTCATTAAGTTACTCAAAAACGTGCACGCCTGTGCATCAATATTCAACGTCATCTTGTTCGTCAGGGTCTGGTGTATACGGCAAACAACTTTTGGAACTCGGGCACTCTCGGGACAATCACTTTTCGTATCAATTTTTATAGCCCAATTTACTCAATATTTTACTCTGTTTTCTTCATACTTTATCTACTACTAGCTGATCCGGCAAACTTTCGCCAAAAACCCCTTCATACCAATTTTCATGTCGATCGATTCAATAATTTCCGAGTCCATAAGAATCAGACAGATAGACAGAAATCCATTTTCATATGTATAGATTGATGTTTATTTGCATTATATTAATTTACTAGCTGACCCGGCAAACGTTGTTTTGCCATAAAAATTATTTCTAGTTGATGGCGATTGAAAAAAAACAAACCATTCTTTGTATTCCATTCCCGATGTATTTCATTAACGAATCTGAAGTGAAAAAGGAATATATTGTTACAGAACTCAACATTAATATAAGCATTGAATGTTTTGCTCAGCTGAGGCGAATATGGCACTGCCGAACGATTTTCCATGTCAATGTCTGCGTTGCTAATTTTCATGAATGATTGTCTGTCTTTATCAGTTTTTAGTCGTTGCGGTCGTGTCGTTGGTGAGATCTTTAAGAAAATGCATTGTATATCATTCAGAATATGAAATAATTATCAGAGACTATTCTCGTTCAAGATACCTGCTGATAATGTATTATTCTGCTACACAGAACACACAATAGAGCCATATTTCATTGAATTTTCTTTGTTTTAGAAGCGTGTTTATTTCACTCGAAAATTAATAACAATTTACGCTTCACATAAATGGAACACGAAGCTCAATGACTGGAATTTTTGAGTAAATTACACTATCGATTTCCTCAGGGCGTATTTTGTCGATTATCCGAAATGTGCATATGAGGTAATCCTAATTTTTTGTAATTTTGCCATCCAGCCGAATAAATTCAGCAAGGTGTGGAACCGAATACATGTAACGTTGTAATGAATCTCATTCCACATTTCATTCATTTTTTTTTGTTTGAGCACACGTTTTGTAATATCATGACAATACATGTGTTTAGACCTGGCAATATCAAAGGCTGCATCGGCGTTGCTCATGATAGCGTCTGGCAAGTGAGTGTATTTTTCCTCACCTCGCTTCTGATTGTTTAGAATCGCAGTCGATCGCTCTCTACCTCTACATCGTTCGCAGTTCATTCTACGTTGAGATGGTGAACGTTAGGAACATTAGAAACATTAGTACCATTGAAGAAGAAGATGGAGAGTGTCGTTGGAACGGTGGGTGTCAACGATGAGCTCCAGATTGTTGTTTCTTCTTCGAATCACAGTTTCTCGCGTCACTGAGCAGTCGCCTACCATGACTCCAGCAATGTACTCAACGACATACGCATTGAATGTATACATGTGTTCTCCAGTCGGAGTTATATTTGAATTGATGAAAATAACGTGATCGTCACCTTGCAAACCGAGCATGTATGATATGAAGAATTTCAATAATTCAATATGTTTATTCAGAAAGTTTTCCAGCTCGCTGGCAATATGCATGGCTTTAGCCGAATTAAGGTTATTGGCGCATGTGAGGATGAATGCGTTCGACGAGGTGAACTTAGCGCCATCTGTCATTTAACAACGTAAATAAATTCGCTCTCTTTGAAAAACAAACTACGGGTCGATTATTTGAATATTATTCATACCAAAATACTAAAATCGCGAATAAAAATAGGAGATGGGGGATAACCTGTGAGGTTATATTTAGTTTTATGTCAAATTTAAGAAAAAAATAGAAATATGAATAAATTTTTTTTTTCTGCATAGAGCCACCCTAATCGGTATTAAACATATGGTAATCGGTACCCTAGCGGTATCATATATAGTTTACGTCCTATTCTCATGCCTACCAAGTTTTTTGTGCATAATTTCATGAAAATCGTACGAGCCGTTTCGGAGGAGTTCGACCACGAACATCGTGACACGAGATTTTTATATATAAGATAAATCAAGTTCTGATTCTATCTCACTGACAGAGCTAACATTTGAGTTGTTTTACAGTAGTTTTATTGCAGTTGGTGATAGCAATTGGACCTTTTTCGATTTTCGTTTTTCGCAAGCTGCTTATCACAGGGTCGGAAGTCATAAACAATCTTACAAAAACATCCTAATTACTGGCCTCTCTGCAAGTTGAATTTTGAGTCAACTTATCCGAATCAACATTCTGAACAACTTTTCTGCATCCAACCTTTATGATATGTAAGGTAAGACGAGAAAGGGGTTTTGACCATCTTTTTTCAGAACAGTCTCACTGTGCGGCAGCGCTAGTTCGGATTACACTGAGTTCATTCTTTACTAGAACGATGCGTGCAATATAAACGATGCAAAAATAAATTGCGTCAAAAAATCGCGTAATTTCGAATAAATCGCGTCAAAAAAAATACTCCATCACAACCACGCTCACACACGCTCTTGCTGGATTTTTTTTTTGTTCTCTTTATCTTGCCAACGAAGCGACGATAGACTGTATCAAATCGTGTAAACAAAATCACAGAAAAAAAATCGCATAAAAAAAAGAACCCAGTGTATATAATTACCACTATATTACTGTATTATAGTATTACCACTACCTCCCCTACGTATAGGAAGCCAATTAGCTATCTATTTTGGGCTTCATGTTTTTTACAATTTTCATACGTCAAAGTATTGTTCGAGAGTAGTTAACATTTCTGAGAACAATACCGAACGAAAAAATTGAATGCTTCGGAAGTGGCAGAGCACTGAACTTCAAGTTCGTTTTTCTCGAAATCATGAAAATGTCACATGATCCGGTTTAACTTAACTTAACACCGACCAATTGTTCAATCAAAATATCACCCGCATTATGATTAAACATGATATGTTTATGATCAGATTCTATTCTTCATTTGACGCATGTCATTTCTCGGTTATATCTGATAGATAGGAGCTACAAAAATCTTACGTTGAGATCGAAATAAGTTTATAGGATATAACATACCTCCAGAGAAACATTTTTCAGATCAACCGTCGTGAGCAGACTGACCGCCTCGTCCCGTCTTCCGCTGTCCAGTTGGTACATTATCTTGGCCGCTTCGTACAGCGCATCCACGTTGTCTCGATTCGCCGCGAGATAGTTGTCGTTGAGTTCGGTGGCCGAGCTGGCCTCCCGGAAAAGTTGCACACGCTCCCGATCGATCACCAGTTTCACGTTCTCGTCCACTTCGTTGGCCGCGATCTGACTCTCGAGGATTTTGTTGAACCGAATGATACAGTTGTGCAGGGTGGGATGGTTGGCATCGATGGCGCGAGCTCGCTTCAACGATTGCAGCATCAGCAGCAGTTTGCCTCGGCGCGAATAAATCTCGAACGCCATCAGATGCGTATCGATGTTCTCCTTGACAAGCATCTGCAACGGTCGCAAAAATTCGATTGCCTTCTCCAGCGGATCTTCCGGGCGCGCCAGCTTGTCCGGTATTAGCTCATCGAGCTGGGGCGCTTCCGGATCGCCATCCTGGTTCGCGTTACGTTGCTTGCTGTGCTGTTCCTTCTTCTGGTTCGTCTGTGCCGCTTGGGCGTTCTCCTGCTCGGCCTTCTTTTTCGCCGCTTTGCGGAGTTTATTGCGCAGCTTCTTGAGTTCGGATGGTGGTAGGTTTTCTAGAAAACGTAATTTGTGTTTGAGTTGCGCGTATGGTTTAAGGAAATTTCACACATGTTACCAGTATCAAGTTCCTCTTCGGCGGATTCCGGAGCCAGTGGTTTGTCGAATAAACGCAGATACACCTACGGAAATGAAGAAAAAAAAAACGTCAACTTCGTGTTGAGGAAACATTTTTTTTGAAACATTCACCTCTATCGCACATTTTGCAGCCTTGAAGTAAAACGGATGACTCCGTAATACGTCTTCTAAACGAAGCAATGCCAGATACGAACGAAGGGTCATTTTGCGCATACAGTACGTATGGAAATCAAACTGGTCCTCGATTATTTCAGCATAATGTCGATCAACCTCGTGGCACTTTTTCAGTGCCTCGCCCCACTTTTCCAACCGCTGGTAGGAAAGAGCGCACTCCGTCTGGAACCACATGCACTGCATCTCGTTGAGATTTTCCATGGCCGAGACGCCCTCGCGGGTGAATTTCGCACAGATCTCCTCCGCTTCCTTGATCTGGTTGGCACGTAGCATATACTTGGCGCATTTCGAATTAATGTAGCGATCTGCAGTGTCTAAGCTCTGGGCTTCATCCATCCATTTGACCGCTTCCAAAACATCGCCAGCATGTTTGTAGATGCGGCCTTTGGTGACGAAAAGCTCGATCAATGTTGGGGTGTGTTCGATTGCAGCGTTGATGAAATCCAGCGCCTTTTCCGACTCCCGCAGGTGGTCATAATGTTGGGCTAGATAGAAGAGAGTCCACAGCAGAGCGGACGCGGGCTCTTTGGGTAAGTTTTTCTCCTTGTCCGCTGCCGAAAAGTAACCACTGCTGGTCAGATTTTGATGATATCCTTCAACCAGATCGGTGATAATGCGCACCTTGTTCTCGTCTCCATACAATGAGCGCAGGTTTACGAACAAGGGAGGTACACCTTTCCGCAGATTACGACGCAAGTGTTCGTCGACAAGCGCACGGAAAGTGTCCCCTTCGCATACGTCCAATGGTAGCCGCTTCGCACAGTAGGACTGCGGATAATCGCTCTGGATCTTCTTGTAGGCTTCGAGCGTTTCGCTTACCCCGGTTATTTGCATCGCTTCCAGATAACGCTGGTAATAGGCGCTATTCTCCGGATTGCGTTTGATTAGATCCTGGTAAATCAAAACGGCATCCTCGTGCCGATCCAATTTAAGGCACAGTTCACCCATTACCTCTTTGACGGAGAGCGTGTCAAGTATTTGCATTTGATACTTTTTCAGATGTTGCAGTGCCTTGTCATAGTTACCGGATTCCTGAATCACTTGATTCTGGTACAGCAGCAACTCACTGTGCTTGTAGTCGTAGGTTTCCTAGCAGAAGTTCGATATGTTTAAGTTGGATTTATGTTACAATGAACGAACCACATCTTACCATCGTCTGCGAGGACCGGAAGGTGTCCAAAATGTTGTTGGCCGTCTCATAGTCACCGAGCAGATGATAGCTCATCGCAAAACCAATCCACGAGGCGTGCTGCGATGGGCGCAACTTGAACAGCTGGTGGCGAGTTTCTCGGTAGCCTTCCAGGTCCCGCATCTGTATCTGCAGCAGCGACAAATCTCGCAAGATCTGGATGTTGTCCTTTTCCCACTTGAGCGCGTTCCGGTAGCACTTGATTGCTTCCTCATACTTTTTGTCCGACCGCTGCAGCAGCCCGTAAACGTGCCAACAGACATGCGACTTGAGATCATTGCGCAGTCCACGTCTCACGTAATCGTACGCTTCCTCCTTGCGCCCCAAGCAGTTCAGGGTGAGACCCTTCATCGCGAGCGTTTCGCCATGTTCGGTAAACTTTGGGTTAGTCAGGATCTGCTTCGCAAGTTTCAGTCCATTTTTGTATTGTTTCATTTCGTAACATTTCTGCAAGAAAGGGCATCGAAAAACTTTGTTATTCAGCACAATTCTTCTAACATTTGAAATCAACACATCCCAGAATGATGGCACAAGAAGGGATTCTTGAAAAGCATTAAATATGGACCCTGATTTGCAGCAGTAATATTAGCGGCTTCCATGTGTTATGTAATTTCCGGATCAACTCACTTATCCGTAGATTCGATTCGTAACCGAAACACTTGTCAATTGTGTTCAATGGGCAAAATATTGGAATAATTCCTCTCCGCAAGTTTTCTACGTTACTTTGCATACATTCTTCGCATTCATAACTCCAAATTGTCAAACTACAATTGAGGCACAATATTCTTGAAATATTTAACTTTTGTTCCTTTACAAATTTATTATACGAAAACAAAAATATTATCTGAACGTAAATAACGAAACTATACTCCCTTCGAGAAGGGGTACTAGGGATATCAGAGCTCTTATCGATCCTAAAACAAAGCTGGTTCCGAAATCGTCTATAAGATCGTGCGATCGGTCATGAGTCATGTTAACAATCTTGGAAAGTCAATATTATCATTCGAACCGTGCCTTTGTCGTCGAAAACTAGAACCCTCATTTTTCTTCAAATACACTTCGCACAAACTGGCACCACTGGTCACTCAGAGCACAGAACACAGGCGGTCAGATAAAAAAAAATGAGTACACCCGAAAAAGAATATCCTACGAATCACCACACCGCTGCTACCACCACCACGGGGTAGTGTGCGAAGATACTCACCAGAATCTTGCGGAACAGAGCATTCTCTTTGGGGGGCAAAGGATTGCTGGAAGGCATCTTTTCGGTGTGTTCTTCACTCGTCGCGGGCCCAAGATAACACGTTCACGCGGCACACGGTTCCAAAGCGGGGTACAATTAGGGAATTTTTCGTCTCCGGAAGAGTACAAAAAAAAGTTGCTGGCTCACGACGATCTGTGCTGCGGAACCATACGAAACTCGCACTTCTTGATGTCTCGCTTTTTTGCTAATATTCTTAAACGGTTCGGCTCGATGACATTTGCGGAGAGCAGATGGACCGATTCGATCAGGGCTGGGTGGCTTTTATGGCAGCGTGCTGTCAAATGTGCTGAAAGTGCGAGGGGCTTGATAGGATCAAGATGGTGGAATTGACAGGTGGCTCGTAATTGACACTATCTTGAGAAGACGTCTGAGGTTGGTGGAACGGTAGTGTTTTGATTTGTTATTAAAAAGTTCCTAACGTTGTTATGGTTATGTTTCAGTTCCTTGAAGGAGGAAAACAAAAACGCAGCTGATTGCAACTCAAGCTGGACAGCAGTGATCTCAAAGTTGTAGCATGTATATGATTATGATTTTTGTTTGGCGAAATCAGTTTAAGATTACATGCAATCTAATAATTCAACGGTGGATGGAAGAACACCAAATTCGTTATACGAAAAAACCGTGCCGAGCCGGAAGTGTGCGAGGTGGAAGCTCCCGACATTCTCAACGCTGGCGAGTTCCGTGGACTCTGGATTAAGTGGCTTGGTGTTGTGAGTTACCTCTCAACAACAAATATAATAGCAAAATGACTTATTTGTTACCTCTCATCTTTCTAGATAATCACCGTCTGTATAGAAGGAGCTGTGACAGCTTTTCTATGTTACGAGAACCCTGATCCATTTCCAATCAATCGGTGTTTGCACCGGCTGGGGTGCCACTGGCTCGTGGATTATACTGAAGAACGAAGAAAAGCCTTAACACATTCGATAAATTACATACCAAAAGCCAGAATCTCGTGGGAAGCTTTACCGTACGTTTTGGATGATAAGTTTTATTCGGGATAACAGAAAGCTGTAATAAAGCTAGCAGTGTGTTTTTCAATAGTACATAATTGAGATTTATTTTTCCTTATTACACTCCTTGAACTCACTCAGAACTCACATAGCAAGCTCCAAAATACGTTTGTCCGGAGAAATTTCGTTAACGAAAAAGCTTCAAAGTGTTTTAGTGTTGCTTAGATGCGTTCTATATTTGTAAACAAATTCAAACATACGTGAGTAGCGCCTGAACGGCAATTTTGACATTACGTTTTACCTTCCACTTCACTTTCCTTGGATAGGATCATGTGTATTAAATAGGGTAATACAACCGGTCAAAATAAAAAAATACATGAATTCTCGCGTAACTTTTGAAAAGGTCCTATGTAACATTCACATCAACTCAAGAAAAACGAAGTTGAAAATCAGAATATTGTTTCGTGAATTGTTTCAAAAGGAAATGATCTTTATCGCTACTTTTACCACTAGCAGTCAATAATAACTCTGAAAAACTAATCGTGACTGTTGTTATGTGATTTTAGTTTGAAATTGAAGTCTCCGAGTGAAAAATGTTACATTGGACGTTTTGACTGACCGCTTTGTACATCGGACAAATTACGTTGCACGATGAGAATTTGAAAATAACTACTGAATAACGATCCATATGCTTGCACTTCGTGCTAAAGGCATATCATTGTCGTTATTACTCGTTGAATTGCACTAAAAACAATATCAAGACCCGAAAATAACAAAAACTCAAAATGACCGAAGTGCGACTTTGTGTTGTTTTGATTGATTTGTTACTTTGGACGTATCGAGTGTCAGAGGAAAGTGGCGTCCGAAGTAACAGCCGAGTGCTTAATATTCGAATCAGTATATTGGACATTTATTGTATCGGTGATAAAAAGGTAAAAAGGATAGATACTTGAACGACTGTTTTTGCAATGCATTCAATGATTAAGAACTAATAGTGTGTATCCATTAACTTGATTTGTTTACATTTGTTACTTAGGGCCATTTCAAAAGTTACGCGAGTATTATATTCAGTTGCTTTCTTGCAAATGTATGAGTATCAAAAATTACTCTGTTTTGAAAAGGCTGAATTAGAGGACTATTAAAACTGGATGCAAACTGTTTTTTCCATTCAATTAGACCCTCTTCTTCAAATAAATACCAATGAAGCCTAAAAAATACACAATAGCAATATTCCAGAGAAGTTCAACTTTCGGCCTATGACACTGTGCGCGAGTCTACGAGTTATAATTTTGCACGCGAGTACCGGAGGTTTAATTAATATTTGAACAAGGCATTAATGTGAATCGTATTTTATTAAGTTTACGTCCCGAAACAACTGTCTCGTCCCATAGTGCGATGTCACGAGCTTGGTGAAGAGGGTTGATTCATCCGCATTAAAAAAATTGTGCTTTTGTCAAATTTATTTCCAATATTTTCATCATGAACATTTCTTTGAATTTAACATGAGCCTCCTTATCAGCAGAAGCTTTCTCTCCCGCGACTTCCCACATACGCAATCCAAAACGCTGTTTGAAACGGCGTACCCATCCATCCGAAAACCAGAAAACGTGATCCACATAAACTCCATGTTTGTGGACGCATTGAAATAGCAAGTGCATCCTCCATTAATTCTGCTTCGCCGGGTTCGGTGAACATGGACGCGAAAACAGTGGTGAACATAGACGTCAGATTATTAGGCTGGGGAAAAAAGAAATGTCGTATATTGTCAATATATGGCAACACTTCAACATATCTTGTGTTCTTATCGCATCGGATCATATTATACGGCTATTTAAGGACGACAATCTGTACTACAAGTGTCGTTTTGACAGTGTTGTGATTGTCCTTTCTAGTCTCAAGTTATAGTGCGTCAAAGATGGAGTCCACCAAGCAAGAAATTCGCCATATTTTACGTTTTTACTACCTGCGAGGTAAAACTGCAACGAAGCTCCCGTACTACCCCGTACTGGTAGGCCAATCGTCGTGGAAACCGATAAAATCGTTGAAATCATCCAAGTAGACCGGCATGTGAGCACTCGCTCGATTGGTCAGGAACTGGGTATAGACCATAAAATCGTTTGGACCCATTTGCAAAAGATTGGATTCCAAAAAAAAGCTGGATGTATGGGTGCCACACGAGTTGACGCAAAAAAAAATCTTTTAAACCGAATCAACGCTTGCGATGCACTGCTGAAACGGAACGAACTCGACCCATTTTTGAAGAAGATGGTGACTGGTGATGAAAAGTGGATCACGTACGACAACCTAAAGCGAAAAAAGTCGTGGTCGAAGTGCGGTGAGCCGGCCCAAACCATCGCCAAGCACGGATTGACGGCCAGGAAGTTTTTGCTGTGTGTTTGGTGGGATTGGAAGGGCATCATCCACAATGAGCTGCTCAACTATGGCCAGACCCTCAACTCGGTTCTCTACTGTGAGCAGCTTGACCGTTTGAAGCAGGCGATTGACTAGAAGCGGCCAGAAATGATCAATAGGAATGGTGTTGTTTTCCACCAGGACAACGCTCGGCCTCACACATCTTTGATGACCCGCCAGAAGCTACGGGAGCTCGGATGAGATGTCCTATTGCACCCACCGCATAGTCCGGACCTGTCTTCAAGTGATTATCATCTCTTCCGGTCCATGCAAAACGCTCTTGATAATACTAAGTTGGCCTCAAAAGAGGCTTGCGAAAACTGGCTGTCTGAGTTTTAAGTAGAGGGTTTTATAAGGGGGGAATAATGAAGTTGCCTTCTAAATGGCAACAAGTTTGCGAACAAAACGGCGCATATTTGACTTAAATTGGATAATTTAAAGTATGTTAAATAAAGCGTCAAATTTCGATCACAAATACGACATTTCTTTTTCCCCAACCCTATATTTCATCGTTCATATTCACTTTCGAATGTCGCAAGACATTTTGAAAATTATTTCAGCGTGAACTTGAACAGGTGGTGGAATAGTACGATCATTTCGCAGTATACCACATTGCGAACAAACAACAATTAAACAAGTCGTGGTGAATAGAATGGTTTTGTTCACGTTCACGTTCAAATTACAAGTTCGCCAGTAAACGTGAAATAAATAAACACCGAGCTTCAATGAAGTAAATCGGATAAAATATACAATTTTTCACGAATCAACCCGAAGCAACGAAGTTTTTCTACCCGCGCAGAGATCCGAATGAATGAAATTGCATCTATACGGAAATTGTTACTGAAAACTCGAGAGTTTTTCTCGATACCATATTTTTTCAGCTAGTGGTATAGATATCTCAGAATCTACTCGACCGATTTGGCTGAGTGTTTTATCAGCATGTAAAAATGAATGTTTTTTGATTTCTCATGAAAAATAACTCTTTTTTAACAAAAAAAAGGTCGCCATTTCGGTAATTTTTCGAATTTTCACAAACCCCCGAGGGGCGCGCCCTCCTGATTCAATACCAAGCAGCGATTCGAAAATATAATTTCATTACACAAACAACATCTAAAATACCATGATTATTGACAAATATTCGTTCATTATATTTCAATTTTGAAACTACTAACAAAAATACGCAAAATAGTGTAATTACCATTCATAGTATTTAAATTATTGTCAATATTGACAAAATTATTTAAATTACCTTCATTACCAACAAAATGAACAGATAATTACACAAAATATTGCAAAATTTACACACTTATTTAGGGTTAATACGAGGGTAAAAAATATTTACATTGAGTTGAAGTCTGTGAGCGTGTTTAATGTCAAAAACCATGTTAGGTGATTTTTTCGAGGTTATTTTTTTGTTTTGAAACGATTCTTGAAAAGTGGGTCGAAATCTTGTCAAAAACATTTACTATCGTTGTTTGTTGTTGAAATAATTGGTCCGAATCGGAAAGCCATTGAACATGGTAGGTTAATAATTGATATTATAATAAAATGATTGTTTCAATTTCCTAATACATAAATACAATAATTCAGGACTTATTCACGAAGGATGACGACACCGTTCACCGGGAGGCGTTGTGGAAAACAATAGCGCATCATATTGAAGCTGTGCCGGTTGAACTAAGGAAAGCCTTGGAGGAAAGAAAATTCGATCGGCTCATAATTCTGGGAAATCTGGATGAGCATGCCATCGGAAGTCTCCCGTTGGATGTAGGTCCGAAGATTTTCCTTGGGTACATGGTAAAACGCATCCGAGAATTAACCATCCCGTTTTTGAATGCGGATTTAAACAGTCGCGTTGGTTCCCATCGTTCGGTGGATATAACACCGAACCAGAAAACCATGAAGAAGCGAAAGCATACGCCCACTACTTCTGCGGGAAGCTCGATGCTCGGCTCGATGGAAAGTGAAGCCGATTTTAACGCCAGCGTGTATCAGAACCGGATTGCAGTTCTCGTCGCAAATTTCTTGAACACAAAATCGCTGCCAGGTCAGGTGAAACCCGGAGATGTTCAAGTAATTGTGTCCAAAAATGAAGCAGAGCCTCCGGTAGCAAAAGTCGTTTGTGTCAGCTGTAAATTGCCGTGCAATGTTGCCTTGACCGAAGCACGACCTGGCGTGTTCCACCCAAATCTAATTTCTTCAAACACTACACCAAGTCACATCCAAAGTATACTCCTCCGGTCATGAACAAGGACATCCGGACAGCTTTTACTCGAACCAAGAAGGAAAATGTAAGAAATCAGGAGCAGCAGACAACAGTAACTGAAAGCAGTGCATCTCACTATGACCTCTTGGAGTCAGACGTTCCCGGCGAAGGCGTTTTGGAGGTAGACGTTCCCGGCGAAGGCGTTTTGGAGGAAATCGAACCAGGAAACGAAGCAGTCACTATCGAGATTCTGGATGCTAGCAAAGCTGTCGTTGTTGACTCACAGGTTGGTTAGAGTTTCTTGAAACCTCAATGCTCAATGTTTTCCGTTTCACCCTTCTTTTTTTATTAATAAATAGCTTGCTAAATGGTTGGTTTTAAGTTTTATTTATTCACATGACACTAATGTATATTCACAGTTCATTCCCAACATTTTGTCCGTGTTTGCGTTACGTGTTGCTGATTCAACGTTCTACTGATGCTAAAGATTTGTGTTATTTTTACTTCGTTTTAGTTAAAAGTCGCAAGTCGGTCTCGATCAGAGAATCGGAATTGGATGCTCGTTCGTGAAATCGATTCTAATCAGCCATTAATCACAAGCTATTATGAGTGCACTCAACGAATCGTTAATATAGCTGAACAACTCCAAACCGATTCGAGTTCGGGACGGTCGTCTAATTCTACACCATGTATCCTGGATATTGAAACGACTTCTAATACGGCTTCACCTAGTATGAAATCTAAACTCCTTCTGGAGCTCGTAAATCTCTTCAATGTCAGCGGGAAAAGGATCAAATTTGCAGATGAGTTTAAGACGTATTGCACCTACATGTATATTTTAGCAGGACCGAAGGCTTATATTTAATACGCTTAAATCAACATTGCCGTTGAGAACTGCACAAAAACATCTACACAAAACTATTGATCGAGTTAAAGAAGGGGAATTGCGAGTTGAGCAGCTGAAGAAATTTTTGGAACTCACGGATTCTCCACCTGTTGTTTGGCTATCCGAGGATGCAACGAGGATAGTTTCTAAATTACAAATCGATCCTGCTTTGGAAATATAATTGGAATTCTTCTGCCGAAAGATGATGAGACAGGAATGCCTGTATTATTACAGAGAGACCTTGAAAGTGTTTCACAGATGAAAAAAGAATTGAACTCCTCCACACTGACCATCAACGCCGTAGTCACTATAGCTAGACCCTTGAAAAAAGGTGCCCCACCTTTCTGTTTGATGGTTGTGGGATGTGATAATAAGTTTACTGCAGCACCAGTAACCAAACGACGCATATTCGTAATAGAGAAACTAAATTCTGTTGGTATATTAGTTCCAGGAAGCTCTTCAGATGGCGATTCACGATATACATGTTCTCAAAAACAATTCTGTGGAATGTACAAAAATGTGCAACTAACGAATGTACCAGCAGACTGGATCCATTGGTTCAATACTCCATTTGAGAATGATTACGGTCACCACTGCATTCAAGACACTGTGCATATCATGGGCAAGATGCGAAACCATTTGTTCAACTCAGGAAGTGGTATAAGAATAGGTAAGAATATATTTTAAAATTATTAATTTATTGACATTAGTTGTCATTCATAACATTTCTACGAGCATTTCTATCAATATCATGTCGACAAATTTTTGTATAAACTTTTTTCAGGAAATTTCATCGCATCTAAATCACACCTAAGGATCGTTGTTCAGAATATACCACGCACAATACATAAATTGAATGTTGGAGACATTTTGTCGAATGACAAAATGAATTATTCTTCTATTACAAAGCTACTAAACCCAAAAATTGAGGAATGGGTTCTAACAAATATTCCTGGAGGTAGTGGAACTGTGATGTATCTTAAAATAATGCGATATGTGAATGAAGCTTTCATAGACTCATCGCTCAGTCCTGTCGTATTTATAGGATAATGCGATATGTGAATGAAGCTTTCATAGACTCATCGCTCAGTCCTGTCGTATTTATAGGATGGCGTTTGCTGTAATGGCTCTCCGTATCTGGAAGACTTGTTGTAGGAAAAACAGGAGCTGCTTTATGATAACGGCAAATATCTACGCGTGCATTGAAATGAATTTCCATGAATTGATCAAACTCATCAATTTCTTCAGAGAAAAATCAATGGATGAATACTTTTTGCCAACATTATTCGGCAGTCAAGATTGTGGAGAATTTTTTCGCCATTTGAGATCATTGACTACTTTGTGTTCAACAATTGTTAATTTTTCAATGCTGGACTTATTGCATAGAGTTCATAGAGTAGACTTTATGAACTATGCAGAAAATATACTGCAATGTTATGGAGTCAATTCGAAGAAGAGTTCCAAAACCTGCCAGACATTTCAACATCAGGGCCTAGAGGAAATCGAACAAACTGTTCTGGATGCCCAAGTTGACGCTGAAAATGAAATGTTGCACCTGGGTCTTCAGGCTGTGCATCCTATCTCAGCCTCGATCTCAGCATTATTTCCTGAAATAAGGTCTGAAATTCCTTTTGAAACACCCATCACGAACGAAGAACGGAATGATGATGAAGTCAATACATATGCTGATGCAGATGTTGACTTGGATGATGAGCACAACTATTTGGATCTCGATTTGGATCATTTGGATATAACTGTGGCTTCAAACGGTGATTCCAGCATGCATGCCGAGATGTATGTACCTTTGGATGTTGAAGATGAATTGCGGCTTATGCTAGGAGAAAGCGCTAACAACATTGAAATTAAACATCTCATCAAGGAAAATGGTATGTATGGACATAATACAAGTTTGGGTATTTAGCATAAACTATAACACGCTTCGAATTTCAGTATCAATAAAATCATCACGACTGTACTTCAAAATGCAGAATTCAGATGGAAAAGAAGTTTTTGTGAAAAAGTCAACTGTCGTTTGGTTGTTTAACAATGTTAAGGATACCGTTAGTTCAGATCGCCTATACCGTTTTGTTAGGAATAATGATAGGAGAGTTGATCCTATTTTAGCCCAGTCTGCAGGAACGCATGATGAAATTCATATTGGAGATCGGTGTGAGTTTAAATATAGGGCACATGGAAGAACACGAGTCGTGTATGGTAATGTGGTAGGATTTGAATACATCAACGGTAGATCGAAGAACTACACGCTGCACTGCGCTCCAGTAAAACCACCCAGTGGCATTGTGCCAAGAGGAATTTTTGTGTATGCTAACTGGTTTGAACGATGTGGCAATGTAGCGAACAAAATTCAACTTACTAACATTGTAAATGATGGTCGGATTGATATAGATTTGTACAAAACACATATCCAATCTCCAACATTTATAAACAATGTTATGACACTAGCTTGAACGCAGTTGTTTGTATGATTTGAAGTTTGACTATTCTAAATATATAATAAATACGAAAGGTTCACGACTTGAGGTTAATAAAAAGAGATCGAAAGAAATAAAAAAAATAGTTGATAATCAAATATTAAAACTCGGATTTAATTGAATTTACACAAATTGAAAAAAAATAACCCTGGGAATATAAACTTAATAGAATATTCGGTAATTGCTACACTAAGACTTGTGTAATAATTTCGGTAATACATATTTAAAAATTGTTTATTCATTAATAAATTGTACCCAAGATTACTGCCGTACTACCGATGGTTGTCCCATGTTCTACACAAACCTTGTGCACGCTGGGATATAACCATGCATAGAACGGCAGATTAAAGTGTACTCAAATATTCTTTAGTCAACCATATCCAACCTACCATATTTTTAACAGTGCATTATTCTTATATTTCGTTGGTTTACCGAAAACGAATCTTGATAAACAAAATTATTTCAAGGTTTAACCTTCTAACGCCCATGGTGTGTGTAGAGCATCATTTCTTCAAGGTTCCCTCGGAGGTTCCAACTCTCACTAAATTGCGAAATATTGTAAAATTGTAATTTGAAGTACTAACTGTAAAACTATTGATTTACAACATTAAGTAAAAATGAGCGCTCACTCTTTAGTTTTAGTTCTACCTCGAGCCTTACTCTATGTTTACAGTCAAACACAATTTAAAACAATAAAAAAATTAAACGGCTACGATGTTGTTATTGAAGCCTTTTTCATATACAAGCTATTTTGCCATCCAAATCATCATAAAAAGTCGTGAGCGTTAGAGGGTTAATTTACCAGCATCCTTCTCTAGTTGAAATCAGAGAGTATTTTGAATATTTCTCAGAATACTTTAATTATTGATAACTACTCCATTCAATTCCATAAATACCACAATAAAATATTAATTATTGTAATTATCATATTGATTCAATTATATATTATCATTATTGGTTGGTTCCTCTTTTTGTACTGGAATTACCTATTAAATACTAAAAATATTTCAAATATTCACAATCTACTCAATAATTATAAAATTACTATAAATAATAACCTATAATGTCATTACTAGGCAGCAAGCGTATGGTAGTGCGTGCCCCTCGCAAACCCCTATACGCTTTCGGTATTGTCCTAAAGTTCCAAAATATTCATTGAAATTCGTTCTGCTACAACCTGTTGCTTCAGAACTGATACCACCAGCAAGGTCCCGATTTTCAGACAGCATCTATGCATCCAGCTGTCAACAGCGTAATATTCATTATTCGTGCACTCAAAAAGTGGAAAATATATCTACAAAAATACAAATATGGCGCCATTTTGTGGTGGCGGCCATTTTGAATTTAAATTTTTTATAAATGTGTTCTACTAGTCAGTTTGATATCCATATTGATGAGATTTTGAGAAAATATACAGTCCGCCATTTTGTAGCGGTAGCCATCTTGGATTTTTAAGATAATGGAATACGCAGTTTTATAATCATAGCAGAGGTAAAGATGTGTTCCAAATTTCAAATCAGTGGGTCGACAGGAAGGGAGTCAAATTTCCATTAACATGTTCGTCCCCCAGCGCGATTCGGATGTGTTTCTTGTGGGACCCAAATAGTCTGTCGGTGCGCTAGACAGTAATCAGAGAAATAAATGGGAAACAATTATTATTCACAATACTTTTGAAAAAAAAAACATCACTGAATCGTTCCCCTGCAGACAAACATACAAACAGGTCGAGTTTGGTGAAATAACGATTTGAATCAGTGCACTGAAACATACCATTCGTACTAAGTGTACAAAATGTGCCAACT
This sequence comes from Toxorhynchites rutilus septentrionalis, assembly GCF_029784135.1. Classification (NCBI taxonomy): domain Eukaryota; kingdom Metazoa; phylum Arthropoda; class Insecta; order Diptera; family Culicidae; genus Toxorhynchites; species Toxorhynchites rutilus. Next base: position 53,091,157 of record NC_073744.1, read on the forward strand.
GTGCCAATTTGGTCTAGTTGTGTCAATGTGTGCCAACCGTGCCAAGTGTACCATGTCACAGCTTTGTGTCGTACCAAATGGTACAAAATTTTGTCGTACCATGGCACGAGCCGTGTCAATGGCACACGCATATTATGGCCCCTTCTTAATGAAGTGGTTATATTGCTTCACCTCTTATACATTGATATAAGCGCCTAGCTCTATATATCCTAAGGTGAGGCCGTTTCGTCACTAAGTTGGTTAGTGGAGCGGTATATGAAAACAGTACAGAAGAAAGCAGAAGGGGAATTATTTGCATGTAGCGTGAAAGAGACAGACTGATCACGAGCGAGTTTTGGCACCAGCGTATTGTGTTTTGTTTACAAACAAAACCCAGTAGACTTCCAAGATGGCTGAAGAGTGATTTTAGCAAGTTGGCCCACCTTAGAATATACTTCTAGGCGCCTTGGGTTGGGGTGCAGTCGTCTCCCAATTGGCGAACTTGCACTGTAAATGCCACACGGAAAAAGCACATTGCGTGGCATCCTCACATTTCAAGTGTGGATTTTTTTCAGATCATGATACACTAGTTGCGAATTGCAATGAATGGTATATTTAAAAGCCGAAAATAACCTGACAAACGTAATGCACCAGGTTCTACTGTAATTCATCGGACAAAAAATAAGGATTTCATATCTTTCAAACATTCTGCTTATAATAAATCAATTCTAATCGATCCAGCGATAAAAAAACATTTTTTGTATTTATTGTGATGAAGATCAAATGAAAAAAGATACACATTGAACTTTTAGGAAAGCATTCTGTTCTTACAGGTAGTATAAAGATTCCAAAAACTTGTCTGTATGATGGGTCACAAATTCAGTTTATTCCGTCAGATAAAACTTGTTCTTTCTTCTTCGATAACCTTTTCTGTCTGACCTTTTTCCGCTCCTCTTTCTTCTAGGCTCCTTTGTAGTGATCCCCGATAATCGTTCGATTAATCGATTAATCGAATACTTCCTACAGAAATAGATTATTAATCGAACGAATACTGGACGATCAATAATCGAAGCGAACGAATAATTTACGTCGATTAATCGATCCAAACCCAGAATAGAAAAAACGTACGGCCGCTGCAGTTTTATCCTGAAAATCAATCATTATTTTTGATGCTCCCCTAAGTTCGTAAACGATGCTCAATTACGTCAACGCGAATTAAGCTTTGTTTACAAGGGGAGCGTAAAAGATAATAATTGATTTCGGCGAAATGAACACTTTTTTGATTCCATATGGCTTTCTAGCAAATGAGAAATATTAGTCTAACTAATTATTTCTTTCGGTGTGACGATTTATCGATTAATCGATTATTTGGGGCGATTAATCGTATCGAATAACAAACTGCTGAAAACTATTCGATTAGCTGATGAACAATTAATATCAAAAATCGGGGATCACTAATCCTTTGATCCACTCCTCGTCTGTCATATCTGAAAATATATCGAATTGTATTATAATATACTTATATTGTAGAATATAATAAACTATTAATCCCTACATCCCCACCTCCTCGTCTGTCATTTACACGCATATCTGAAAATATACCGAATTGTATTATAATATACTTATATTGTAGAATATAATAAACTATTAATCCCTACAGGTAGCATAATCATACCAGAATGAGAGAGGGGTACATTACAGCCTTCCGTTTGCACAGGTACCTACATACAGTGATACAAACTCGTAATTGTACTCCACCGTGCATATCTCGCGTAACTTTTGAAAAGGTCCTATGTAACAAATGTAAACAAATCGAGTTAATGGATGCACGCTATTAGTTTTCAATCATTGAATGCATTACAGAAACAATCGTTCACGTATCTATCTTCTTCATCTTTTAATCGCCGATGCAAAAAATATCCAATGTACAGATTCGGATTTTAAGCACTCGGCTGTTACTTCAGACGCCTCTTTCCTCCGGCGCTCGAAACATCCGAAGTAACAAAACATTCAAAACAACACGAAGTCGTACTTCGGTCGTTTTGAGTTTTTGTTTCTTTCAGGTGTTGTTATCTATGTCAGTGCAATTCAACGAGTGATGACAATAATAATCTGTCTTTAGAATGAAATGCTGATGTTTCGATTGTTCTTCAGTAGTTAGTTTCAAATTCTTATCGTGAAACGTAATATGTCCAATGTTCAAACAGGGGCAGTCAAAATGTCCAATGTAACATTTTTCGCTCCGAGGCTTCAAATTTAAGCTCAAATCACGGAACAACTGTTACGATTGGTTTTTCAGAGTTATTATTGACTGCTAGTGGTAAAAGTAGTGATAAAGATCGATACCTTTTAAGACAATTCGCGGAATAATGTTCGGGTCTTCAACTTCATTTTTCTAGAGTTGACGAAAATGTTACATTGGACCTTTTCAAAAGTTACGCGAGATATCTCTTTTCCCTTCTTTTGAAAGGCGAAAACAAAGTTCCAGAACATTCTATTTAGATGAAGTTATAGTGTCATATGAAAGTTAAAAGGTTTGCTATCTGTTTTCAGAATAATGGTTTATATTTCCCTAAGAATTGCGAATGTATGAAATTGGTTCAGAATGTTTACTTGAACATCCTAAAGAAAAACATGTACCAAAGTGTGAACAAAATGAGATTGAATCGAGGATACAAGTTTCATCAAGCAATGACCCTAAGCACAAGTCACATGTAGTTCGCACATGGTTACATTATAATTGCCTTAAAGTTGTTGATACTTCTCCACAATCTCCCACCATCAATCCCAGTTAGAAACCATCAAATTTCTAAATGCAACGATTTTAAAAACCACTTGATCAAAAAATGGATGAATATTCCTTCCGAACACACCAAAAAACTCGTAGATAACGGCTAAAGACAGCTAAAGATAGTTGCAATAAACAAGGGATACCATACTAATGATGAAATTCTGAAATTAATGAACGCCTTATGAATCGAGTTGAAATTTCAACCAGAGTACGATTATGAGTTTGAGTCAATTTCCACACATTCGCAATTCTTAGGGAAATAAAAACCATTATTCTGAAAACAGATAGCAAACCTTCTAACTGCCATATGATCCTATGACTTCGTCTGAATATAATGTTCCGAAACCTTGTTTTCGACTACCAAAAGAAGGGAGAAGAGATCTACCTGGTGCAGTACGACTACGAGTTTGTATCACTGTATTTACATATTTTATAATGTGGTAGTAATAAGAAAGTGTCGGCAATAACAGGTATACACGGCCGCAGAGGCATTAAATCAATTGACACATAGTCGGAGTAAGCATATTCAGCGCGGACGTCAAAGTGCTTCGATCGAAGCACACATTTGCTAATGTTGAAAATAGAACAGTAGTGTGCGTGCGTGTGTGTAGCGTTATCGTGTCTTTGCCATAGACGAAGCAGCTGTTGGTGCGGAATAAAGTCGTACTTTTGCGTTCGTACGTAAGCATAATGGCGTACTGTGGTTGACAAAATTTTTCGTAGGGTTGATTCCGTGATCCGTTCTGTTTGCGCGAAATAACGGGACGTGTCCGTTGCGTCCCTGTGATTCGGGGATTACGCGAAATTTGTGCTGCAGCAGCTTGCAGAGTGGTGCGGAACAATATTGAGGGTCGCTGTATATACCAACATATTGGATATTGATTGCTTGCTGGTTGCTGAAAATAGTTAAATCGGAGCAAGATGTCTAAAATGTCAATCGTGGACATAATATACCACTACCAGAAAAGCATCGACCAGTCACCGGGAGACGAAGCAAGGGTAAGTGTTGCGAAGGTTGCGAATATGGGAAAAGGTCTGATCTCGGGTGGTTCACTTTGGGTTGGCTGGAGCAGCTGATAGGGTTTGCTTGTGTTGGTAGAGCTGAATGAACATGCGGTTGGGATGGTCGTATGAATGATTGAAAGACGAAAATTTACATTGTCATCTTCAGACTTTCCAATTACCGTGAACGTATTTGTTTCTCTTTATTCCAGCTTATCCATTGTATAGAAAAACTTCATCGTCTGCCGATATCGGTGCAGCACCTACAGGACACCGGCATCGGAAGGACTGTCAATGGGTTGCGTAAATACGACGGTGAAGTGGGCGTTGCGGCCAGAACGCTCGTCATGAAATGGAAAGCGCTGGTAGCCGTCGAGGAGTCTGAAAGTGACGACCCAATGGAATTGGACGAGACTCGTAACGATGGAGATCACGATGGAGACAATGATCCTGAATGTAAGTTTAAGATCGATCTTTAGCAAAATATGCCTAATATGCGTCAATAAAGTCTTTGTTTCTGTTATTTTGACAACCTTTTGTTTTGTGCATTGTATCCGTATAGAAGAAATCCTGATTGTGGAATATATTTCAGACGACTACGAAGCATCGAATCTGCAGGTGGACGAACAACCCCAACGACAGGAGGAGCAATCTGACGATCAGGATGATCAAATAAATGGTCACGAGAGCGACCACCGAGAGAACGATCAAGACACACATCACGACCGTTCCGACAATGTACATCATAGTAGCCGGTCCACAAGAGAATCCGAAGTCAAAGATAATAGAAGCAGCAGTCGTAGTCTTTCGAAGGACCACAAATCCCACGATCGAAGGGAGAAGGATCGTTCGGAGGGCGGCAAGGATTCGACTCATCGTAGTAGCAGCAGCAAAAGTCATTCGTCGTCTTCGTCTTCTAGGAAATCATCGTCGAGTCACGGTGAGAAAGACAGGACGGATAAGCATGGCTACAGCAGCAGCAAAAGAGATTCTAGTCATTCTAGCAAATCGGAGAGCGGTCACAGCAGCAGTAAAAACGGAAGCGATGTTAAAGATAAACATCATTCTAGTTGCAAAGTGACCAAGGAAGCTACCGATGAACACAGACTGAAGGAGGAAAGTCAGTCGCAAAAGCGATCGTCGGAAGAGAAAAGCAGTAAAGACAGATGCAGCACTAAAGAAAGACATCACTCGAGTAGAAAAGAGGAAAAGGAACACAAGCGTAGACGACCGTCGGAAGAGGAGGAAGTCAACGAATCGAAGAAAGCTAAATCCAGTGATTCGAGTAAATCCAGCGGAAGCAGGCGGGATAGATCCAGCAGCAGCAGTAAATCTTCCACCAAAGAACACTCCGGGAAAAAGAGAGAATCCTCGTCGAAAATAAAGCACGAAGAGTTGGAAAACTCGGATGACGATGGGACCATTGGATTGGATAGCACCGGAGGCGCCAGCTTCGCTGATGCTCTTTCAATGATCGGGATGCCTTCCTCATCGAAGAAGAAATCCTCCAGCAAGACAAGCAGTGATAAGACGAAGCAAGCTTCTTCGAGTATGCCGCCACCGGCATCTAGAGGCAGAGATGATAAAGTTTCCCCTAAATCCGCTAAATCCAGCCGATCCAGAGATTCCTTCTCTCCCAACAGTACGGCTAGCAACAGTAGCTATGGTAGCAGCAGTGGCAGCTATTCATCGACTCCTTCCCTACTGACTCAAAAAGTAAAGCTGGAACCTTTGCCCGAAGCTTCGGAAATAGTGGATGTGTTGCCTGTGATTTCTCCCCACTACAAACCGATGCCGCTAAATCAAACCGTGATGGAGTGCGTGTTCTCCAGCACCGGCAAAAACCAGAAGCGCACGCTGACCGAAGAGGAAGCTCTCGGGCAGAGCATGCAATCGAAAAATTTGCGCACAAAAGTATATTCTGGGGTCAAGAACAACAAGGAAGGCGTTCCCAAACTGTACGATCTCTGCATCCGTCTGCTCCAGGAGAATATCGACCTGCTAGACATTACCGGTGGTATTCCATTCGATTTGCTAAAACCGGTTCTCGAGCGGGCTTCGCCCGAACAGTTGTCCAATCTGGAGAATTATAATCCATACTTGATGGAAGACACGGATGTTTTATGGGAACAACACTGCAAGAGGAAGTTCCGAAGTCAGCGACGTAGAGAAGAAGAATGCGAAACATGGCGGGAAATGTATTTGGTAAGTTTTATTTCGCAACCACGATCTAATCAGCAATCGAACTCATATCAACTAATATATTTACATATTTTCAACAGCGCTGCTCGGAAGAAAGGGATGCCAAGCTAAGAAGCCTCACACATCACATCAAGCTTACCCAGGTGGAGAAAGCTGCTCCCGTCCGCAGGACTCAACTGGCGTACGTAGACTCGGCGGTTAAGCCACCTCGCAATGTTATCAGCAAGCAGGTTAAGTACGGTACCGATCGATTGCCCGTTGTTTCGCCTGCTGCGAGAGTTGCCTCCTTGAACAACGCGACATCAAACGTGGCAAAAGCAGGCGATTCTCGTCTGAAGGTCGCCCCCGGAGTAAGGGATACTGCTCAAACTCAAGGTAAATATTGAGCAAACAACAAAGTGACGATAACATTGTTACAATCATCGTTTTTTGTTTGTATTCTTTTCCTTTTGCAGTGTTTCACCCCGGTAAACCTCGAAAGGCACCTCTGATGGCCAAACTGATGACCTCGTTGAAAGGATTCAAAACAGGATTCCGTCGATAGGCTAAACATTAAAAGCATGCACGCCAGCAAAAAAGGGTGTCTCAGCGGGGAACTTAGTTGTCCGATTTTTTGTTCAACACTGTGGAACATAAATTATTCTCAGACTGTACAGAAACTATTCAACAGAATCACAATAACTAGAGATGTTGGTAACGTAACATTTTGCAGTTTTATCCTTAGGTTCTCAGCGAGAAGATTTATTCGTAGCTAGTTAGTGATACGAATAGTCACTTTTAATTCAATAATTTATTAGTAGCAGTTTTGTGTTTTTATGTAAATAGGTTTGTTATATTTATTCTGTAAGTACCAATCTTGAAATATATGACTCAGTCAGCAATGTATCGCATTTTTCTAAAGTTTGGGTAATTTTGACGGGTTTTCCATGAGGTTTCACATGACCAAACATGTTCCATTCTATGCAATAACAGCACCCACTGCTGCAATGGATGGAAGAAATTTTCAATCTAATCGTAACCGTCAAAGAACGATAAAGCAAATTATGGGCCCTTGTTAGAAACAACACCGCAGGGAACACGAGCAGCCTCGTCGGAAAACAGAACCACTAAAACGTCAAATAGTAGACATGTCGAAAAACGAGCTACAACTGACTCTCGGACTAGTCAATTGTCAAATAGGCAAAAAACATGAAAGGTTCATGGTGGAAAGTACGTGTTTAAAAATCACAAGTTAAAATAAAGTTATTCCTAAATTGATTATACTAGTTAAAATAATAGATATAACTAGTGAATTTGTCGAACTACAGCCGTAAGTAATCTCATACATAATTGGAATATTGTACCTAATTAAAATGATAAAGACAGGACACAAAACGGATTAAAACGAACAACACGTGGGTTAAGATTCGCAGATAAAAGGCAATCTTGCGAGGCAGAAAATCTATTGCAGGAGGAAGAGAAACTAAATGTAAAAGGGTAAATCTATTAAAAAATATGAATTTAATTAATAAATATATATTTGTAGCTTTGATCTACTAACAGCGAAGTTGATCCAAAGAATTTCTTTCCGTAATCCGAACAGCCCTATTATAGAAATCGAGGCGATAAGAATTTTGCTCGTTAGACCTATTTTACTATTATAGAAATCGAGCAATTTGATAGCACCGAGCGAGTGATAGCTATCGATGCAAGTGTCAGAACTTTTCGAGTTGTTTGGTTCACTTGTTGCATATCTTCAGAGAATTATTTTGTTTTGGTTTGCGTCCCTGATATTTTCCTTTAGAAAACATTTCAGAAACGCTTGAATATATGCAATTTTCAACACATGTTCGTTTGTTTTGATCAGTATTTGTTTACGGTGCTGCCAGAATAGTCTATACAAGGTAAGTGTTCAATCCAACATTATTCATATTGATTATGTTATAATTTACAATGCAGAACTTACTTCCAGCACATATTTCAGTGGCTGAAAACGAGTGGACAGACAAATGTTTGAACGACTCGTTGAACCAATGGAAGCGAATGTAAACATTGCTCGAGGTATTTGTGGAGGAAGTTCAAATAAAATCTCGGTTAAGGAAACGTGGGAGGAATTCAGTGAGGAGCTTAATGCGCTGAGACCATCAATGCGTCTTGGTTCAGAATGCCAGAAAGTAAGTGTTTCTTCTACGATACATACAACTTCACAAGTAAATTTTATCATATTATTTGAATTACTATCAAACGAATTTCCTACCTAAAAATGTCTTATTCCTGCTAGCGTATGTTAGTACGTGTTACTTTTGTCAGCAATTTTCTTTTTTATTGTTATACTATACCGAACTTTCTATACCATATGCTAAAGCAGAAATGTCTTGCAAAACAATAATGATTTTTTTAAATTACAGATTTGGATTGACATGAGGTGAAAAGTAAATAAACACTAGCACACAACAAGCGAGAATTCAGGACCAGAGGTGGTGGCCCAATACAATAAAGCTATTGACGCCGCTACAACAAGAAATCGACGCTAAAAGAGAATTACATAAAAAAAATGTTTTCCTTAAAAAAGTGGAATTTATGTGTGACTCCTTACGGAATTCCATAGATTGCAGTTGTGAAAATAAATGAAAAGATTCATTTTCTAATAATTATATTTTTGTAAAGCAAATTGTTCCATGATATCGTTTTTATTACACATCCATGCATGCATTACGCCTATTAAGCTTCATTCGTTGAGGGAATATCAGTTTTCTCCAAAACATAACCATATTAACACTTTTGGAAATACATTTTCATAGCAGATGCCTCAAAAAAAGATTTGGCATCCTTTCTATAATGCTTCGTGAAACATTTCAAGCTTGTTTCAAAATATTTCATTACAACCGCTGACATTCGAGATTGCTAACGAATCGAGCAGTTTTCCTCGATTTCTATAATTCCAGATTTTACTCGGTGTGATAGTGATAGTGATTGTATCGAATCCTCGATTCGATTTCTATAATAGGGCCCTATGTTAGTAATATGTAACCGAATACTCGCGGTCGGCTCGAGGTTAGTATTAAAAGTGTTCTCGTAATTGGGATGTTGCTGTCTCCAATGCTCTGTACGTGTGCCCGACACGGGATACTTCCTATTGGGATGCAGCTGCTCATTAATCAGCAACGCCCCCTAGTCTGTACCTCATATCTAGCGTGGTGCGTCTTCTCGACTCGAGGAATCCAGGATAGAATGGTCACTAGCCGGCGCAATCATCAGCTCGTGTAGAGTTGTCATGAGCGGTACAACCTTTGGCTCTTGTTGAATCATCAGTGGACTGCACAACCTTTGGCCCGTGTATCTGTAAAGAGTGTGTGTATGTATTGCCGCGACTAAGTAAAAGTTTATAGATCGGATAGGAGGGATATGAAACAGGGACACAACGAAGGAAACATCATTAAACGTTGACATCGGCGTTTCTGAGGAACAGGTATAGATGAAACAGTAGATCAGGATCACGGCTACCTAAGATATCCCGGACGGGGATATCCGATTGTATGCCTTTTGCTCTCAGTGCTCTAGAGAGCTGAGAGCGAGCAGCATGGAATCGGATACACGACCAGACAATATGCTCGATGTCGTGGTAGCCATCGTCACAATCACATAGATTGTTTGCTGCGAGCCCAATGCGATAGAGATGCGCGTTTAGGTTGTAGTGATTGGACATGAGCCGAGATATCACGCGAATGAAATCACGACCTACATTCAATCCCTTAAACCAAGCACTCGTCGAGACCTTAGGGATAATCGTGTGTAACCAACTACCGAACTCATCTTCACTCCACATGCGCTGCCAACAGGTAGGTTTAGAGTTCCCGTGAACGTGAACGCGGACAAACACTTTTATGTTAATAATTCATCAGTCATTATATAAAACGCGAGGAAAACATATTGAAACGATAGGAAGAAACATTTTCTAGTTGAAAAACATGTTTAAACACAATTCATATTGATAAAAGCGGAATAATTAATATTTCACAACGATTCTGAATTTCCACCGTGGAATCGAGATGTTGGTGAACTTACCGTAGTTCACCGACTTCGGTGAACGTGAACGTGAAAAAAGTGGTGAATATAGACGTCACAATATTTCCCCGTTCATGTTCACGTTCGCATGTCCCAAGGCATTCTGAAAATTATTCCACCGTGAACTTAAAAGGATATGTTTAGCAATTCTCAAGTTTTCAATGAAAATTTTGATATGGATGCAATTTCATTCAATCGGATCTTTCCGCAGGTTGAAAAACATCGTTGCTTCGGGTTGATTCGTGAAAAACTTTATATTTTATCCGAATTACTTTATTGAAGATCGATGTTTATTTACTTCACGTTTACTGCCGAACTTTTAATATGAACGTGAACGTGAACAAAATCATTCCATTCACCACGATTTTTTTTAGTTGTTTGTTCGCAATGTAGTTCACCGTGAAATGATCGTACTATTCCACCACCTGTTCAAGTTCACGTTCACGGGAACTCTAAACCAGGCTTAACGAGTGTGTGCTGACGAGTGTTGAAATCGGACGCGGGCTTTCCGGGGTTTTGAATAGTTATAACTCGTACTTGTCTCCAATCACCTGGAATAAGGTTATGCTCCAGAAACTGATTGAATAAATTCAACATGCGATGTTTCGCTACATCAGGGAGGTTTTTCAGCAAGTTGAACTTAATTTTATCCTAAAAACAAAAAAGAATTCTACCATCGAAAGCTCGGAATCAAGATCGCACCTATCTCGTGCACGGGAACGGAATCGGAACAAACCTACCGTGCAAAAATTAAAATCCATCGATGTGAATATTCTTCGCTGTTTTCGTTGACGAGCGATTTCTCATGTTTCGAGCCACTTTCAAATTTTTTTAAGAGAAGTTTCTCGTGACAAACTTCCCACGAAATTTCGCACGTTTTTTCCCCTTGATCAAAATTTTGAAGAGATTCTCAAGGGCTACGTTTGAAATTCATCAATAGTTCCACGTTTCCGAAATGCTTTAAATGCATTCAATTTATCTAAATAAAGCTTGAAACATTGGGTATCCCACCATGAATTGGGAGGTCTTCGGTGAAAGGCTGAACCTGGGATGGGTTTCGTTTGAGCGCGAACTGCGCTGTCGTAAATAATACAAGAAAAAAAGTTATATTTCTCCATCCATCTCAAACCCAGGTAAACCATCTCTGGAATTGATGGCTAGAGCAATCGCGTCCGCAAATTCTTTCAAGTCAATGTGTTTTGTGAGGTCCATATGCCATGTAAGTGGTCACTACGGTTGGGATCCTGGATTACATTCCACTTGCAATCTATCGATAGTGAATTCGAGCAGACCGAAAGGTTAGCAGAACTTGGGTTAGCATGAGGTTTAAGTACACGTGTTATTTCCCTCGTATTCAAAACTGCCATATTGAAGCTGTCACAAAGGTCGTATATCAACAATGAACGGTTGTCGTCGTATTGTCCCCCCCAGGCGGTACCGTGAGAGTTGAAGTCTCCCAAGATCAACCGTGGCTCAGGAAGGAGTGAGCACATGTCAGCAAGTTGCTTTCGACTAACTTGAACTTTCGGAGGCTAATACAAGCTGACAATGCAGAGGTCTTTGCCTCTAATGTTTGCATGGCAAGCAACAGCTTCGATGCCTGCAATAGGTGGAAGGACAATGTTTCGAATTTAAACCAGCTTTCACGCCGTTCCAAATGGTTTTTCCGATGCAAGGTTTCAACTTCCCACGGAAGCCGGGCGGAACCTGATTTTGTTTGTCCCTTGTACTCGATGTTTTAGGCATTGCCGGAGGGGCTTGTCTTTGAATTTTGGGAGTGGTCACATTTTTGCGCCGGGTATTCCCTTCGAAAACAAACGGTGTGCCCTCGTTAGCTATGTCCGCTTCCATTTCGTCAACTGGCAACATAGCGAAGACATTTTGTGTGTTGATTGGTTGTTGTTGTTGAAGGGAAGCGCCATTTAAAATATCCGCGAAAGTGCGTTTCCAGCGTTCCTTCAAAGAGCGCTCCTGTTTCTCCCAACGACTCTTGTAAGTTTCACAAGCTGAGAGCACGTTTGGGGTTCCCTCGCAATATGGACAGTTATGCTCAGTCGCATGGCAGGATACGCCCACATGTTGCTCTCCGCAAGTGGCACAGGGCTCCTTGTTGGCACAATGACAATGCGTGATCAACTGATTTGCATTTTTGGCAAGTCATGGACTTTGGCACGAAGAGTCGCACCGGCAGCCTCAATTTGTTCACCACCACGTAGTCAGGGAGAGCGGAACCAGAAAGTTACTCGAAACGAGTCGGACGGCGTGAATTTAGTTAACCCCCTTTATTGGGAGACTTTCCCTATTTGGCGGCAGTCCAAGATTTTAACACTCATCGAATCCTTCTTTAACATTTCACACGTCAGACCCGTTCCAGTTACCACTACCGAGATTTCTACGTCATGGGACGGCACCTAGACACGATATTCTATGGTGAATCTTTGGTCAATCACAATATCAGTTGCGTGTCTCCGATTACCCACGACAACACACAGTTTTTTCGGTCTAACCTTGGATATTTCGACCACGGAGAGATAATATCTTGCCAGATCTTTCAAAATCTGAGTGATATTGAGAGATTTCCGTTTGGTTTGGGCCAGAATACAAACCCACGGACCAGTTTCAGGTGCATCTTCTGGATAGACCTTGATATGGGGAGATGAGCCAATTGAGGACGAGGTCGATAGTTGAGCGGCAACACTTTCGCTTTTGAAATGTTGTACCGTATCCTTTTTGTCGAAATTTTGTGTTTCGTACGTAGAACTGTTCAAGGCACTCACGAAATACTCCTTATTTCGACGGTATTTTGAGAAATCTTCCTCTTTCTACTAGCATTTTTTGTTTAGGTTTGCTCAATAAACAAAACGAATGAGAGGTTCAGAAGGAAAGGGGTGTAAGTGATTTTTGTAGGAGGAAAAAATATTTCCCTTGGGCATGAAAGGGTTAATAACTCTGCTGCAAAAACGTTCTAATATTAATTTGCTATAGAAACCTGTTAGAGGCGAATGAACTGCAAAGTTTAAAGCCTCTTAAAAACAAGAAGATAAGATATAGAAACCGATAGATGAGGTTCTGATCTATCGTCCAAATTATCACATACTGCTAGGAATGTGTTTTCAGCTAAGTATTATGACCAAAAGAGAGAGTCGAGTCGAGAGTTTCATGGTTATGGAGATCATCTGTCTCAGAAGCTGCTCGAAGTCCAGTTTTACGTACGTGTCGTCGTCCTGAACGATGCAATCGAAGTTTGTGAGTAGCTCTGTATACAGCTTCCGGGATTGTTGCTTGGGTCGTGTTCAACATATACAAATCAATTCGATGTTGCACCTTCTTATAGGTCGACAGCTCGGTGTATTTCTTGGTTCGCTGCACTGTTGTGTGCGAAGCTTCAAAAACAAAACTCGAATCAAGACTTTACCGTTTCGCTACGAGCGTCGTCTTTAGACGACATGAGAGTGAAAATCAAACAAGAGCAATTATACTACACGCACACTGCTACAAAAATCAGAGTAAATTAACACTCAAAAGAAATACGAGGGTCGTTCAAAAAATAAGTTTCAGTGCCTCAGAAATCGCGCAAAAATAAAGTTAGGACAAAAACAGGGTGATTTTCGTAATCTACGTTTTATTTTCTATTTTGCTACATAATCGCCGTAACGTTCGAGACGTTTTTCATAGCGTGGCACGAGTTTTTCTATTGCGAGCGCGAAGTGTGTAGCGTTCAACTTTTTGAAGTACGATGTAACTGCGTCACGAATTTCTTCAGTGTTATCGAATCGTTGACCGCCGAACGCCTGTTTCATCACCGTACTATTGTGAAGTTGTGGACCGATTAAGAACCGCGATTAAGAACAAAAGGCCAGTTTATTGACGAAAGGAGTGTTTCTCATCCACGATAATGCGTGGCCCCATTCTGCTCGCGTAACTCAAGAGCAATTGAAAAAAATCAAATGGACTATGTTCGAGCATCCTCCTTACTCCCCAGACCTCTCGCCTAGCGACCATCACTTATTCCCGGTGATGAAACAGGCGTTCGGCGGTCAACGATTCGATAACACTGAAGAAATTCGTGACGCAGTTACATCGTGCTTCAAAAAGTTGGACGCTACGCACTTCGCGCTCGGAATAGAAAAACTCGTGCCACGCCATGAAAAATGCCTCGAACGTTACGGCGATTATGTAGAAAAATAGAAAATTACAAAAATCACCTTGTTTTTTGTCCTAACTTTATTTTTCCGCGATTTCTGAGGCACTGAAACTTATTTTTTGAATGACCCTCGTATGTCAATTTAAAATGACCAAATTAGTCAGTTAGGATGCAACTTTTTCTATTGTTCAACGCTTTACTTTGAAAAGACAATCTCGGTTAATGTGCACATACAATGTCCCCGTCAACTACCCAGCAAACATTAAATCGCATAACAAGCGTATATATAACATCATATGCCCTAAAATTTGGTTGGCATATAATGCGCCTAACCGGCATATGCATGCAAAAGTGGAGGCCATATACATACATGGCAAATGCTTACCGAATTTGTTTGGATGAATATGCAACTTTGACCGGCTATAATAGCGATTATGTTGAAATTGAATTGAGATCTAATATGAATATATTCATGAATTGTCAATGCACCAAATACGACTTTTGCCATACTCATATACGATTTATTACAGACGTACAAAAAAACAAATGGCGCAAAATATTTTCGTGAAATGTTTATTATAGCCTCACGAATCGCCTTTTCTGTATATGAGTATTTATGTTTGTAGAAATAATAATTGTTTGATTGACTTGCGTTGGGAGTGGAATATGAATGTTTAAAATGGCACAGATTGATGTTTGGTGAAAACTACTCCGATGTGGGTTCGAACCCCGGTCGTCTGGATTATCATCCACCAGCTATCTCGCGCGGCTATCTGAAATTTAATTCAACAGCAGTGAAAACTTTCGAGTGCATCAGTATTTTATTGACATTTCAATATGATGTAATATGTTCTTTATTAGGTTATAATATGATTTACTGTTTCATGATTTTCTTCAGCATGTAACACGATTTACTACAGTACTGCATCGATTCAAATTATACGCTTATACGACACATAAACTGCATCAGCGTAATATACGCATATGATGCGGATTAAATATATTTTACGACAATGTACATCATAAAATTGATGTTTATTATACCGAATTGCGACATAATTTGATAATGGTATATAAAATCGAGCTTTTACATTTTATGCGATTTCAAATATACATGACACTATACAATATACATATACTTTGATTGATATTATATGCGATTATGATTTATTCGGATTTCTTGTAAGACTTGGAACGTGCAAAATTATACGATTTAATGTTTGCTGGGTATTCTCTTGAATTTATCTTGGCGATGTCAAAGTTGCCGATGATGGCGTATGTGAATGCGACCATAAAAATTCAATCGTTGGGGAAAAAGAAATCCATTATTTTTGTGTTGAATCCAAAACATGATTTAAGATGTTTCGGATTTTCCGTTTCGAGTCAAATTATACAACAAAATTTGTTGCCATTTTGAACATAGTTTCATAATGCCTCTGCCATAGAATTGTTGGTCCTTATTGGCGAAGACTCTAGTAATCGATTTTCACAATCTTCTCTTGATCCCTCACTCAGGGATTTTTGCAATGCTACACCCAAACTAGCGTTGGAAGAAAACATGCCATCTTTGGCAGAAAAGATGCCATTTCCTGGTCATGAGAGTCAAATGAACAAAAAATGAGCTATTTTGAAGTTTAAAAATGGTTTGTATGTATTCGAGCAGACATCTCTTTCTGTTTTCTTTTCTCTTTTCATTTGGGATTGTGCAAAAAAAAGTCCATACGACGTCTATGGGGATCGAATCAAGGCCGGCTGGAATGCGAAGTTACTTTACACCACCACGCTATCCATACAGCTGCCAGCGCTATTATAAAGGAGCGTGATAATATTACACCTGATCATAAAATGAAGTTGGAAGGTGTTTTCTAAGCCGATAAAGAAGAACATGAACGACAATATAAGTTTCTCTGTCTGGGCCGTGTATTTGGCAAACTATACGAAAAACTTTCATATGCTTTCATTTGAATGTGTCTCCTGTTTCGCTCCCTCATATTGGCTCTAGCATATATATTATACAAATGATATACATGTATTGGGGAGTAGAACATTTTATGTTATCTTTTAGCTCATTTAATGTAATAAATCGGGATGCCAGAAAATGTGCTAAAAATTAACTTTGGGTGTAGAAAAAGGTGGTAATCGCTTAATGGCAGGTCCGGGTTGTATAATGGATGCACTAAAACTTCAAAACGAAGCTCCCGGAGTTTCTGACGAGTCATCACAGACGTGTGAGGCCTTGCGTTGTTCTGATGTAACACAACACCTTTTCTGTTGACCAATTCTGGCCGTTTTTGGTCATTCGTTAGCTTCAAACGATCCTGTTGTTGACCGTAGATATCTAAAATTAGTGTTTGGCCATACGGTCGTCATAAATTTTTGGCCCTTTGGCCATATAAATGATTCCTTCAAGTCCCACCAAATACACAGTAGGACCTTCTTGGCCGTTGTTCCTGGTTTAGTTTATGGCGACCTGTAGTAGATTTCAAATCAATGCGCATGAGAGCAAAAATGGGCGTATTGAGTTGCACATAAAATATATGGAAATGAACAGTACAGAAATCAGTTAAAATAGATTTTATGTCGACAACATAACGATGAAATTGGAACTTGAGCACGATAATCCTGCGAATGTTGCCGTTCTCATATCTACAGTGATATCAATCTAAAAGTCGTAATTCAGAAACATTCATACACCAATAAAAACAACAGCTTCCGCGAGGAGCGTAAATAATATCGAGTGTGTCTCGCATAGAACAAGCAACGTTCGTTCCGATATAGAGCAACGATATTCCGAGGATTGTATTTATGCTCTCTAGGCGCCAGGATTATTGATGTCTTCGTGCGACGACAGGATCAAACCTTATAAATTACCTTCGCGCTTCGGTGGCGGCAACAAAACAATGCATGGCTACAAATAAAGAAGGTGGAAAAAACGGCATGAGAAATGAATGATGATGCTCTTCTCGTTTGTGATGTGCGAAAAACCTTGCTCTGTATGTTTTATGCTTCGGAACGAATAAGGCGTGTGGATAAACGTATTGGGATAAAGAATTTGACGCTCGAGAACAGCAGACTATGCAAGCTGGACATAAATCGGTAGTTCTCCGGTGGTTAGGGTTCCTCTGCTTCGATCTTCTTTGGCAGTAAAATAACATTTCATGACGATTTTTGCGACTTTGATGCGAGTGTTCACAGAAACGTTGAGGTGCATCGCACATGGCAGATTTTGCAAATAATAAATAATGTTTTTGGAAGCTAAGTCTGGTCTTGTATTGTATTAAAAATGGTATTGTTGTGGTTACCATGACTTCAAGCACCGATTTGTGCTCAAAAGCAGACCACTCGAGTTAGTACTTGCTGAGGAAGTGACCTTTAGGTGCGCTATATATCGACGATTAACAAAACAGGCTATACTGGGACATAAGGTGCAGTTTTCGGGACATTTTCATCCCAACCACCAGTTGTAACAACTCTAAGATAGTCTCCTCATTATACCAGTCGGAAAAACCAAAAATTGGAAAAAGACACATTCTTCTATTGTGTTCCCGTGGTCAAGGTATAATATTTAAATATCAGTGCTAATCAACGTAAATCGGTCGCTAGAAATGCTAATGCACTATCTGTTCTACGGAACATGTGGATAAAGAAAATATTGCAATCTAAGCTCCGCCGTATTCTATTCATTGAGTATAAACAAGTCATTCCCGATTTCAAATTACAGTATTCACAATTCATCATACATTCAGCTAGCGATCAGACGATCAGACATCTTTCAAGTCGTCTCCCCCTAGCTATCAGACAGTATTCTATCTAATTGCTGTTATCACACACAGCAGTTTTGCTTGATTATAAGGAAGAATGAAAGATAGATATCGTACAGTATGGTGTAATTTTGTTCGGTTGGAATTAATTTTACAATCTACTCAAATTCGCTCCTCACTCAGTGAAAGCATTGATTTGTCGTCCTTTGTCATTATTATCAAATATTTGTTAAAGAGTTTTATTATTATTTTATTATTTCTTTCATGTTTGTTCTCGCCGGCAATAATTTTGTAGTTCTATTAACAATGCGTTTGTAATTTGGGCATCACCCTTCTTTATTTATTTATTTTTGCGGCTCCCGACGCCATGACTAACACGTGTTTATGGCCCATATGAAAAAATGTTGAGTACCACTGCATTAGATTCTGTATGGTAGTCCATCAACTCAACATCATGTAACGGAGAATATAAAATAAGAAATATTCTCCGTTACATGGTGTTGGGTTGGTGGACTTTATCGCCAATTGAGCGATTGATGTTGATTTTTAACGAATATATACCAGTTGTGCAAGTTGTTGTTTATTTAATGTTTTTGGTGTTGCTAGCAGTGTTGTGTGTATTCCTTCGATTTGACACATATGTCATATTTTTAATTTGACATTAAACTTATTGTCATTCTGCAGAAAATAATGAGAATATAACCTAAGATACAACCGCAAGGTTGACGTTGGACTACCGTTGGCTTAGTAAGCATTTGTTTGTATTGATTAAATTATTGATTGTATGAAACAATTTTCGGATTCAAATGAATTCAACACATTTGATTTGTAAGTAAAGAGTTTGAACAGTTGCCATGTAAGCTCAGTTCATGCATTGTAATAGATTATGCTCTTCGTTACAAGTAAATTCGACGATGCCTAGGACTAGCAAAATATTTGAACGGAAGAATTGTTAAACAGTCATTGAATTTTACATTTCCTTCTAAAACTATTGCATCTCTCATGTGCACGTAGTTCTTGAACCACGAATTTGCTCGATTTGATGAACATTAGGCACTCAGTTTCGATTTTGACATACGAGTCCAACGCATATTGTTGAATCAATCGACGTTATCGCAGTAAATGGTGCGAATGGAATGGAATTTCTAGTGAGCAGAAGATATGAAGGCATATCTTCCAATGCAGTTCTGAATAACCGAGCCAAAGCTTTGTGTTCGTACCCGCTTTTGTAGTCCGTGTTAGGACAACACATTCCGGAGTCCAGAAAAAAACGGGTACAGAAGTACCTCCGGCTTGCACGAATCAACAACTTCAATTTCTATTTTTTGACGTGGGATTACGTCTAACCGGAGTATATGGGGGGTAAAATGAAAACCTAAACACAGAGCATGCAGGAAAAAAAATGAAAGATTCCGAATGCTTATAACTCGAACATTTCTTAGTGGATCGGAAAGATGTTTGCATCAATTGATAGAGAATGTTTCTACGCTTCTATCGCATTTAATAAAATGTTATTTTTCATTGGATAAACAATTGAATAACTGTAAAATGTTAAGCGTTATCTAAACGCCCTAACTGCCTCATTTTGATTGGCCCGATCTACGGTTTCCCTAACACAGCCATCAAAACCAAGCAGCCTTGGGGAAATCGGCATTGCAAATACATGAAAGTATGGGAACTTTTGCTCTCACCGAAATATGTTCCCTAACACAGACTTCAAAACCAAGCAGCGTTGGAGAGATCGGCATTGCAAGTACATGAAAGTCGAAAGTTTGTTGTGACTGAAATGTGTTTCCCTAACACAGATTTCAAATACATGGAGCGTGAGGAAATTGACATTCCAAATACATGTAAGTCGGGGGCTTTTTTGTTCCGACTGAAATGTGTTTCCCTAACACAGACTTCAAATCTATGGAGCGTGGGAAAATAGTCTCAGCAAATAAATGCAAACTGCGAGTACTTTTGTACTCGCTTGCCTTTGTGCAAACTAGAATATGTTTTCTTATCACGGTCTTCCGAGAAGTACGTACACTTGAGAGATGCAAACTTCAGAAGGAAACGTAAAATGAAATAATCGTTTGATAATTCTTTCGTTCACATATTTTTTCCTATGTATCATCTTCTTGAATGGCGTTTAACGTTCCCTGTGGAACTTTTGCCGTCTCAACGTATGCATTAACTAGCGTCATTTATTAATACTTAGTTGAGATTTCTTAAGCCAAACAACACGCCTTGAATGTATTCCGAGGGGCAAGCTCTTGAATACGCGTGACCACAGTGCAAGTCGAAGGAAATTTCTTTGACGAAAAATCCCCCGGCCAGAACGGGAATCGAACCCGAACACCCGGCATGATAATGTGAGACGCTAACCACTCGGCCACGGGTGCACACTATGTATCATACCAAACGTAAAAAGACTGTCATAAACTTAATTGTAATGGAGAACATAATCTATCACAATGCATGAATTTACCTTATACGGAATTATACAATCTTTTTACTCATAAAGCGAATATATTGAATTCAATTGAATTCAAGAATTGTTTCATTCAATCAAAACTTTAATCAATACTAACAAATGATTGGTACGATAAGGTAGTCCCGCGTCAACCTTGCGATTATACCATAGATATAACCCAACCTTTTTTTTTATGCTGTAGAGGCTTTTAACTTGAAAATTCATTCGTCTCTAGTTTCTGAAACCGATTTTTCCAAGCTCCTCAGTTTAGAAGTACGAGTCAGGGGAACATATTCCGGTCTGCACAAAGACAAACGAGTACAAAAGTACTCGCAGCTTGCATGTATTTCCAAAATGGATTCCCCCAGACACATTGATTTTGAAGTCCGTGTTAGTGAAACACATTTCGATGTGAACAAAAACTTGCATGAATTTGCAAAGCGGATTCCCCCATGGACATTGATTGTGAAGTAAAGGGTATGTCACATTAAATTGCATCACGGAAAAAAGCTGTAGAAATTTAATTTTTAGGAATTATATCTTCAGCTTTCGCTTATAATCAGATAAGAGTGTATAGATCACGTTGGCCATGCTTCACTGTCAATTTTTCGTAAATTTGGAAAAATGTCGAACGAAAAAGAGTGTCGTGAATTAATCCTGTGCACTCATTTCGAGAATCCGGAGTTGTCACATCCGGACATCGGTAAGATGCTGGGAATCGTCCAATCCACGGTCAGCAGAGTACTAAAACGATACTTCGAGAACCTAACCATCGACCGGAAGGTGAAGAACGGCAAAAATGGATGCTCCGTCAGTGAAAAAGATCACAAGCGCGTAGTTAAGCAGTTTAGACGTGATCCGAGAAGTTCGGTCCGGGATGTCGCCAATAAGCTGAATTTGTCAAGTTCATTCGTCCAGCGGACCAAGCAGCGGGAGGGCCTGCGTACATACAAGGTTCGGAAGGCTCCTAACCCCGACGAAAGGCAAAACATGGTGGGGAAGACGCGAGCCCGGAAGCTGTATACCGAAATTCTGACGAAGCCGCGTTGCCTAGTAATGGACGACGAAACCTACGTCAAAGCGGGCTTTCGTCAGCTGCCGGGCCTGTTGTTCTTCTCCGCAGAGGACAAATTCAGCGTTCCGGAGGAGATTCGCAAGCAGAAACTATCTAAGTTTGCCAAAAAGTACATGGTGTGGCAAGCGATCTGCTCTTGCGGAAAGCGGAGCGCCCCCTTCGTGATGACCGACACGGTAAACGGGCAGGTTTACCTTAAGGAGTGCCTACAGAAGCGCTTACTACCACTATTGAAGCAGCACGAGGGCCCGACCATCTTCTGGCCGGATCTCGCTTCGTGCCACTATTCAAAGGACGTGTTGGAGTGGTACGAAGCCAACGGGGTCACCATCGTGCCAAAGGAAATGAACCCGCCTAACGCGCCGGAGCTTCGCCCAATAGAGAAATATTGGGCCATTATGAAGCAGGCCCTCCGGAAGAACCCAAAAGTTGTCAAATCGGAGGCGGACTTCAAGAGAAAATGGATTTCTGTTCAAAAAAACTACAACCTGACGTTGTACAGAACCTTATGGACGGGGTAAAGAGGAAGGTGCGAGCATACGGGCTTGGGCTCGAAGTATGAATAAAAAGAAAATGCCAAAAGTTGTTTAATAGTTTTAATTTTACTGTCTAAAATTTTCAAAAGGATCGGTCTACTGGGCGAATTTCTACAGCGTTTTTTCCGTGATGCAATTTGATGTGACACACCCTTTATGTGTTGGGGAAACCGTAAATCGGGCCAATCGAAGCGTGGCAGTCAGGGTCAGGCTTGTATGCGGGGACCGTCATTGACACAATTTTCATAGCGTTCGCCGTCTTTTGTCGCTTACGTTCTAAAATTCGAGTTCATTCGACATCCCATATAACACACGTCATTTGTATTTCAAGTTTATTTGACACTGCCACATAACCAAACTCATTTTTCGTTTTATAATTGTTCACAATTCGCGAGTAAACGTGTTAGTCTTTTACACTGAATACATATTCGATGAGGGAAAGTTAATTCTCATTAATAATTTTCATTTTAGACGAATGTTCATTTCCCCTGCATTTCCATTATTGTTATTATCGCTTTCCAAACTCGGAAAACGAAACACAATGTCGTCAACGCGAATTGGATACCACCACTATTATGAGGGTAATCAGTGTTGCCATATATTCATCTGTACTGGAAGGGTTTAAAATATTTTAGTTGTACTTTTTCCTTCAAAAATCTGACGTTACTGAGCCGATTTAGAAGCTTTGATTTGTTGTTGTTATAATCAGAAAAATCGCTTGACGATTGTCGAGAAGTAAGATATAGTAAGAATATTAGAAACAAGGTGTCGAAGCGCCGAAAATGCGAACGAACCGTAAATGATATGATTGAATTACGAACTAATTTCCCTTTTAGGGCACGTTATTTGTTTTCCAACTCTTGCAAATTCTTATCGTAGAAACCTATAAACTCTTCTAATACTACTTTGATGCTTATTGCATTGTGAAAGTTTCTAGAGTTTAACATCGCAGCAGCATTAAGTATCGAAATATTGAAATCGAATCTTTTTCTTATTTGCTCAACCAACCCCACTTGTCATAAACATTGAAAAAATCTGTACCAATCAATAGTTTAGGACAAAAAATGTGTTATCTGTACCGTACAGAATGTATTCCGAAAAAAAAAAATCTGTAGCTTTCCAGATAAATCAGTACTTGTGGCAACACTGGTGGTAACGTCAAACGCAGATTGTCTTTCATCGACGTTAGCGTGGAAACACACTAGACGGCTCACCCGCGCGATTTTCGCAATGACAAGTCGCAGCAGGAACTTGAAGTAAAACACATTAAGCGGCTCTCGGCTTATTATATTTTAGACGGATGCAAGACGAGTCTATGATACAAGGTACAACTGTTTGGATAGTAAGCGGATGAGAGATGCGGTATATAAAGACAGAATGGTGGAAAACGGAAGAGGGGATGTTTACCTGAGCAAGAGGGAGAGAGAAGTTGATCACAAACGTCTAAAATATTGCATTTCTCGACAATTTGGATGGAATTCGAGTATCCGCAGCTACATGACCGCAGAATGATTTTCACGTATTGGCTCACCTGAGAGTACATTTCTTATTGCCTTGCTTTATTTACACCTATCAAAAGCGCATAAACACTAATACTCCCACAAAACCGTTGCGGCGCATCATCTCCATCGACCCACCGCAGCGTATGAGGAACCTTACAACAGTGATATTGGAACCGCACACACCCGCCCCGCCTTATGTGTTTTATCTCATTCACATTTCATTATCGAGGCCCCGCGGCGATCCGTCATTGCAAAATCCGCGCGGGAGAGCCGTCCAGTGTGTTCTTACGCTTACTCCTGAATAAATTCGACCGATTTCCAACCGTTGAACATTGTGCTTAAAGTTGAACGAATTTAATATAAATTCTTAAACTAATCCGAACGTTTTACAAATATAACGGCATCCGGGGAAAAGGAAAAGTTCAGGGATATCTTAAAACAAGTGTGTACAGTGTTTGAGAACGGATTAGTGGTTTGCTCGATTAATGCATCGTTGAATTGCAAATATCGGCAGGCGCAGCAAAGCAAAGTACCTTCGAAGAAGCGGAAAATTACTAAGAAACTGGTGGTGAACGCGAGAAGTGATAATAAGAACTATCGGTAAGAATATTTTGGTGGTTATTCGGATACATCAGTACTACATGGTGATATCTTGCAGGAACTCTGAAAATTACGGAAAGACACACCGGCATAGGTTCAGAAATCAAAGACCGAGGAGATGCTGGCAGAATTCAGAATAAGTCTGGATCAAAGCTTTGCAGTTACCTGTGACAACGGAAGGAACATGATTGCAGCCGTTAATCAGTTGCAATCATATCTGCAAACGATGCCCTTTCCGATCGATGATGCAGAAGACGAAAACACAGACAATCTCCAAGATTCCGTTTCATGTCCGTTTTTTGAGCTCCATAAACAACCACTGCTTCCTCTTTACTGGAAAGCACGTTGGGGCGGTGTCTTTCAGATAATAGAGTTCTACAGCAAGCACGAAGTATGACTGTCGATTTTGAAACATAAATATATACTAAAATAAATTATAATTTTCAGATCTTGCAGAACAATGAGAATCTCCGAATACGTGGCATACGCCCGTGAGTAATCGGTCCCTCATTCCTTTACCCATAGAAAAAGTGATAATGTAAATAATAAATTATAAATAAGAATTTTATGAATGCTTTTTAAGTGAAAATGTGAATAAACAGTAAAATTAAGAATTTGGCTGAGCTTGTGAAAATAAACATATTAATAAAAAATACAACCTCCTCGAGTTCCTAGAGTTGATTAAAACAAATAAATAAAAAATATCACACGACATTCAAAGTACATTTTTTTCTTGAATTTGTTTGGCATGCACTCACACTATAGTCGGAGAAAAAAGAGAGAATCGAGACGCTCATTCTACCGTTTTGTTTTGTTCTCGTTTGTAGTATGACAGTAGCTCACTAGCTAAAAAGTTTTTGGTCGCGTGTGAACTGATGAACCGGCGATGACTTGACATTTTTGATATACGTGAACGTATTCGAAAATGTGGACTATTTACATCTCTGGTCAGGGTATTTAGATAACGCTTGACATTTAACAGTTTTTCAATTGTTTGGCTCATGAAAAATAACATTTTATCAATTGTGATAGATGCGTAGAAATATTTCCTATCAATTGATGCAAACATCTTTCTGATCTATTAAGTAATGTTCGAGTGTTAAGCATTCGTAATCTTTCATTTGTTCATGCATGTTCTGTGTTTAGGTTTTGAATTCACTCCCCTTTATATTCCGGTTAGACGTAGTCCCACGTCGAACAACAAAGTAACTTGGCTATTCAGCGTATTGAAAATGTCGAGTTTCGTTCCGATAAAGATCATTTGATGCTTTTTTGTTTTTTAATTTGACGAAAAAGCGATCGAAGCACTGCTTGTACAACGCTATTTTGAGATCTCGAAGCACATCTGGTGAAGCCGGCTCATTTCCTGAAAAGCCCAATAGTTTCGGCCAAATATGATTATCCGTGTGTAGAGGGACCTGGAGGATATAGTTTACCATGGGTTACTAAAATCGGGTAAAATAATGGATTTCTTTTTCCCCAACCTATTATTTGACAGAATGTACAAACAAACCTTTATTATTCTGCCTAATTTGGCATTTATCTAAAGTAACAGGGCTACACCCTAATGCACAATCGATATGTTACTGTTTTGTGGCACAACATCTGTCTGGTATCGTTCGTGGGAGCTGTTACCTCACATCCGGTGGAGGAATGAAAAACAGGAACCATCGACATATACAACTGATGAGGAAAGACTATCCATTTCCGCTCTGTTTTATGCAACTTGTCATAACTCAGCATCCGATCCTCGTGTCATATTATCGCTGAGAAACCGTGCCGTAAGCCCATTTGCCTTCCGCCTCCGAGAGCAGATATTCAATACCGCTAGTGGGAATAGATTATGGTGAAAATTGGAGCGAAAATCAACACTTATTATGATTGATGCAGTGCGAACATCGTGCTACGATTAGTTTGCTCAGAACCATTCAATCAGATTAGGATACGATACTCGGTAGAAGAAGTCTGCTAATTATTAGACTGATACACACTGTCAAAAACATAATTTGTCTACCAGTATTTCACTGAACTATTATCCGATGTGTTAAACCTGACTCATGCCCGGATTGTTAGATATTATTTCTCTCAAAATCCATTACGAGGCACAACCAGAGTTACCGCGTCAAAGATTTATGAGGACCCGTTGTTCATGGGACGAGACCGGCAGTCCCAGCTTGTTCTTGCCAAACATCCCTTATCTTTTGACTGCCATCGGCACCTCCGCCAGCATGAATAAGAATGATGTTTTAAAACTTAAACAACGCCAACGGCGGAAGGCTTATTTGCATTTCCATCTATTATTCAGCCTAATTCCACGAAAGGAGTCCGCCCTGCAGCAGAAGGATGGTCCGGTAGTAAAGGGATTTCAAGATATTACCCAAACCAGTGCTGTGGTGGGATGTTGAACGGTTGAATCTGGGCGATGATTTTACTGTGGCGCACATCACGTTACTAGCATCTTTTTACATTTGGTCGAAAAATATCATAAGGAACGTAAATCGTCCTTGTCGCACAGAGCAGAATGCCTGATGTACAGACCTGAGGATGAGTATATATTAGAAAAAATTTACTTTTATTGGGGGTAGACCTTTAAAAGCCGTTGGGATGCGCTGGCAAAGTACAGCAAGGGATACTATTTGCACCCTTCGCTATGGGATAATACACAGTACTGGCAATAATAAAGAATACACTGTTTAAATTTTTCCCTCTGTGCTCATGAATCATTTGTTTTACATAAGTAAGATATCAGTTATAACCACAAATATTGTTTTTGGATTGCAGTACACGATTTGTATATTGGTTGTGCCAGATTTGATCATATGTGTGAACAAATGAATAATGTTGTAGAAACTGTCATTTTGAATGTGGCAAAAAAAAGAATACAGGTGAACAGTTTTCGTGCTCAGCTGGAGATGGCGCATCATTACTGATGTCAAAGACGCTTTCGGTGTTTGGGTTCCATTATTCTCTAAAGTCAGATTGAGTTCGTTGATTCTGAATACGGATCGGCGAGTTATAACTTTACAAGTACAACGTAAGCATTGGTGCGATTCAGAAGCTTTGGAGGAAGTACCAAAAGTTTGGTACCGTTTGCGATCGGGTAGGACTTGGACGCAAACGCTTGGCATCGGACTGGGATGATGCCAGAATCGCCAGAGAAGTACGGAAAAACCCAAGAACTACAAGCAGAACTATAAGAGAAAGCTTATCATTAAACATATCGGAACGAACATGGCGATTGAGACTGCAACAGCAGGGATTAAGGAGCAAGTTTGCGTCTCGGTGACCGTTAATCCGTAAGATCAACCATATCAAACGCTTGGAGCTTGCCAATAAATACTTCCACGAGCCAATCTCGTTCTGGAAAAGGCGCTGTGGTCAGACGAAAGCAAATTCGACCTTTTCGGAACGAAACATTGACCCAGAGCACGAATTAAGCGAGGGGAGGAGCTGCCTGACAAGAATGTTTAGAAGACAGTGAAACACGGTGGTGGCAACATCATGGTCTGGGAGTGTTTTGCTTGGTCCGGTGTTCGAATCTGGTTCGGATCGATGGTGTAATGAATGTTCACCTTATGCACAGTTTGATGAACTCAGCACTGAAGTTCGGTGTGCCGATGGATTGGATCATTCAACAAGACAATAATCCTAAGCATACGACACACAAAACGATGTCCTACTTCCGTCAACCTCGTGTGAAGTTGATGGATTGGTCGCCACAATCATCCGATCTGAACCCGATCGAAAATCTGTGATCAATTCTTGATTAAAAAAATGGACTGCACTGCTTTCTAAATTGACGCAGAGTTTGAGTTTGTTTACAATGCTCGATTTGGTCGGATTATGCCTTGTTTTGGGATTTTTGCAGAGAACTTCTACACGTCGGAGGAAAATAGATTTTTCAAACTCTCTGGGAAAAAATAAACGCATATTAGTTATGTCCTTGCAAAGTTGGTTTATGCCCTTCTCTCCTAGGCTAAATGTCCGCACCTTGGACTTACCGTTATCCATCAAATCCTGTGCAAACTTACGCCATCTTTCTTACACCCTTCATCTATTGTTTCTCCAAATCCTGGACGTTTTGAAGAATTTTTCTATTGGGCGAAATTCTGGTGAGTTTGGTGAATTTTCCGCCTTCGACACAAAAACAACTTCGTTGGCTTCGTACCACTCCATCACCGTTTTCGCATAATGGCACAATGCCAGATTCGGCCGAAACAGGATGTTACCTTCGTGGAACCGGATGAAGGGTAGCAGGCGCTTCTGGAGGCATTCTTCTTCATTTATTTGGCCGTTGATGGAGCCGGTCGTTATGTACGGCCTGCTAGATTTGGCCACCGTATTCTGTTTATCGGTTCGGTTAGGCGTCTTCCTTACCTTGAAGACAAGAAGTCCGGTCCG
Source organism: Toxorhynchites rutilus septentrionalis (assembly GCF_029784135.1). Taxonomy (NCBI): domain Eukaryota; kingdom Metazoa; phylum Arthropoda; class Insecta; order Diptera; family Culicidae; genus Toxorhynchites; species Toxorhynchites rutilus. The sequence goes on from NC_073744.1 coordinate 53,119,652, forward strand.
CTCCATTGTCTGCCGGACTAACCATACGGAATAATTGACCTTCTTGGCCACGTCCCGAATCGAGAGGTTAGAATTATGATCAATGTTCACCCATGCGATAGGAAGTTATACACAAAATAAAGTGTTTTGACGTAGGACTACGTCTTTCATTTCTATACCGGGGTGTAAAATCAAAGTTTCGAAAACGAAAGCGTTACGCCGGAGACCGAGATTTTGAGCGTTAATAGCTCCTAAACAACTGAACGAAATGGTATGATAAACACTTCATTCGAAAGATAAAATGTCTACGCGTTATATACTTGTTAATTTTTGATCCAAAAACTTGTTTCAATAGTCTTAAAATTGCTTTCAAAACAGGCTATTGAAATCACCAATCGGTATATAAGCGAGCGGCGCTCGGAAATCCACTCAGTTCTAATTGAACAGCGATTGGAGCATGTTGTCGCTGTTGCGGTGAAGCTCTTTATTTATCATGAAAGCGCGGATGAACGGTGTCACCAAGAGCCTGTTTGTGCACCCTAGGCCAGAAGGGAATCTATCAGGAGGAGAGTGATGCCACAAACGGTTCCCTGGGAAGACATCGCTACACACACATACACGCGCGGCTATTAACAGGTGGTTATCGAGTTGGCATTAACCACTGGTGGGCTTCCAGTATCGAGGAAAATGTGGAAATATCTAATCGTTACTGAAAATAATCTGCCAGTTCCTCTGGGAATTTTCAAAATATATTCATGTGAAAGAGTTTAATTAAATGTTTTCTATCCATGTTACACTGTGACCAAATATGTTTCAATCAAGTGCTATTAACAGGTGGTTATCGAGTTGGCATTAACCACTGGTGGGCTTCCAGTATCGAGGAAAATGTGGAAATATCTAATCGTTACTGAAAATAATCTGCCAGTTCCTTTGGGAATTTTCAAAATATATTCATGTGAAAGAGTTTAATTGAATGTTTTCTATCCATGTAACACTGTGACCAAATATGTTTCAATCAAGTGCTATTAACAGGTGGTTATCGAGTTGGCATTAACCACTGGTGGGCTTCCAGTATCGAGGAAAATGTGGAAATATCTAATCGTTACTGAAAATAATCTGCCAGTTCCTTTGGGAATTTTCAAAATATATTCATGTGAAAGAGTTTAATTGTATGTTTTCTATCCATGTTACACTGTGACCAAATATGTTTCAATCAAGTGCTATTAACAGGTGGTTATCGAGTTGGCATTAACCAATGGTGGGCTTCCAGTATCGAGGAAAATGTGGAAATATCTAATCGTTACTGAAAATAATCTGCCAGTTCCTTTGGGAATTTTCAAAATATATTCATGTGAAAGAGTTTAATTGAATGTTTTCTATCCATGTAACACTGTGACCAAATACATTTGGTTTTGTGGTTTTTCAATCAATCGCAATTAACAGGATAGCTTCAGAAGATTATTCTTCCCCATCAGTAGGATATTTCCGTATCCAATATTGTATGCGCCCGCAATCGATTATTGCTCAGTCGCCGAAAGTTCCGAGCTCAGAGAGTTCATTCCCCTCTAGTTTGCCTTCCAAATTTCCATCGTAAACCACACCTTCTCTCGATTCAATCACACACAAAAAGCATACTTAAGCGATATTCTGGTGGTGAGACACATTCATTTTTCGTGAGGACATCGACAAGACAACATCGTTGCCTAACGTGCTGGAGGAGGTGGACGGCGAAGGATCGACACATACACGCGCAGAACTCTTTCCGTTAGGATGCCATTCAGCATCGAGAAAGTTCCGGAAAGATCTAATCATTGCTGGAAAATAATCTGCCAGTTCCTTTGGGAATTTTCAAAATATATTCATGTGAAAGAGTTTAATTGAATGTTTTCTATCCAGGTTACACTGTGACCAAATATGTTTCAACCAAGTGCTATTAACAGGTGGTTATCGAGTTGGCATTAACCACTGGTGGGCTTCCAGTATCGAGGAAAACGTGGAAATATCTAATCGTTACTGAAAATAATCTGCCAGTTCCTTTGGGAATTTTCAAAATATATTCATGTAAAAGAGTTTAATTGAATGTTTTCTATCCATGTAACACTGTGATCAAATATGTTTCAATCAAGTGCTATTAACAGGTGGTTATCGAGTTGGCATTAACCACTGGTGGGCTTCCAGTATCGAGGAAAATGTGGAAATAACTAATCGTTACTGAAAATAATCTGCCAGTTCCTCTGGGAATTTTCAAAATATATTCATATGAAAGAGTTTCATTGAATGTTTTCTATCCATGTAACACTGTGACCAAATATGTTTCAATCAAGTGCTATTAACAGGTGGTTATCGAGTTGGCATTAACCACTGGTGGGCTTCCAGTATCGAGGAAAATGTGGAAATATCTAATCGTTACTGAAAATAATCTGCCAGTTCCTTTGGGAATTTTCAAAATATAGTCATGTGAAAGAGTTTAATTGAATATTTTCTATCCATGTAACACTGTGACCAAATACATTTGGTTTTGTGGTTTTTCAATCAATCGCAATTAACAGGATAGCTTCAGAAGATTATTCTTCCCCATCAGTAGGATATTTCCGTATCCAATATTGTATGCGCCCGCAATCGATTATTGCTCAGTCGCCGAAAGTTCCGAGCTCAGAGAGTTCATTCCCCTCTAGTTTGCCTTCCAAATTGCCATTGTAAACCACACCTTCTCTCGATTCAATCACACACAAAAAGCATACTTAAGCGATATTTTGGTGGTGAGACACATTCATTTTTCGTGAGGACATCGACAAGACAACATCGTTGCATAACGTGCTGGAGGAGGTGGACGGCGAAGGATCGACACATACACGAGCAGAACTCTTTCCGTTAGGATGCCATTCAGCATCGAGAAAGTTCCGGAAAGATCTAATCATTGCTGGAAAATAATCTGCCAGTTCCTTTGGGAATTTTCAAAATATATTCATGTGAAAGAGTTTAATTGAATGTTTTCTATCCATGTAATACTGTGACCAAATATGTTTCAATCAAGTGCTATTAACAGGTGGTTATCGAGTTGGTATTAATCACTGGTGGGCTTCCAGTATCGAGGAAAATGTGGAAATAACTAATCGTTACTGAAAATAATCTGCCAGTTCCTCTGGGAATTTTCAAAATATATTCATGTGAAAGAGTTTAATTGAATGTTTTCTATCCATGTAACACTGTGACCAAATATGTTTCAATCAAGTGCTATTAACAGGTGGTTATCGAGTTGGCATTAACCACTGGTGGGCTTCCAGTATCGAGGAAAATGTGGAAATATCTAATCGTTACTGAAAATAATCTGCCAGTTCCTTTGGGAATTTTCAAAATATATTCATGTGAAAGAATTTAATTGAATGTTTTCGATCCATGTAACACTGTGACCAAATATGTTTCAATCAAGTGCTATTAACAGATGGTTATCGAGTTGGCATTAACCACTGGTGGGCTTCCAGTATCGAGGAAAATGTGGAAATAACTAATCGTTACTGAAAATAATCTGCCAGTTCCTTTGGGAATTTTCAAAATATATTCATGTGAAAGAGTTTAATTGAATGTTTTCTATCCATGTAACAGTGTGACCAAATACATTTGGTTTTGTGGTTTTTCAATCAATCGCAATCAACAGGATAGCTTCTGAAGATTATTCTTCCCCATCAGTAGGATATTTCCGTATCCAATATTGGATGCATAAAACCTTGTGCCTCCAACGTAACGCTCTCGTTTTCGAAGTTCTTCAAATATTCATTCAGAATGAATTCAGATTCAACTTCATACAAATGATCTCTAAATCAACGATAGTCCTACGTCACCCTTGCGGTTATACCATAGATATAACCCACTTCCTGTTTTTTTTTTCGAGTACAATATTGAATAACGACATTAATACAAAAAAAAAACATACAATTTACTTGACTTTTTGCCACCTTAATACCTTCAATGCACCGTTTTCAGTTGATAGAAGACTAAAGGCATACTCTCGGTGTGAATCAAAGTCGATTCCGAGAAATGCACCCTTAGGGCATCCATATACTAATACACAGCATTTGACAGCATCAAACATATCCGCAGAGAAGAGAAGTGAACTTGAGAGAAAAAAGTGGCAACGATTTGTGGCAAGAAAATGTAAACAGTGAAAAAATTGACAGATGGTTTACGCTCTAAAAAATGAACATAATGTTAAGATGTCTCTGAAAGGGTGGGAGACTTCATTTATAAGGTGGGAGGTTCGTATATAATGTTATTAATGTTAGCATCATCATGATAAACACGGCGAATGGGATGGAAATTACGAACTGAAAATTGAATATAATCTACATATAGACGCTGAAACAAATATTATAATGTATTTTTATCGGTTTATGTATAATGCTTCATCAAAATAAACCCATATGTATTGTAATCATAACTTGCTGTGCTATTCATAACAACATTTATGGTCGTATTCAACCAATGATGACGAATGTGTAATTTACGAATGAAGCTTCGCCATAGAAACTGAACATTGAATAAAGAATTAAAATGTGGTAAGAGCATCAGTTGAAATATTTTAAAGCATTCTCATCGGAATAAATTGAATGATACAATAATTATACGACTAAATAATGTATGTACGCTTAAAAAACTACATAAAATATGATTTCTGAATAATTTTTTTTCTTTTTTTTCAGTTTCGAACAAAACCCGTAAAAAGCCATTTTTATTTTTGAAAATACCCTCTGTTTGTATTGTATCTAGAATTTACAAGGTAATGAAACGTTAACGTCAATTAGTTTCTAGTAAACAGCTTTTTAGTTGCAGGGGAAATTAACACCAAACTATAATTTTTTAGTTTTCTATATATTCCATGCCAAACCGACATAGTGGGCCTTATTCCCGAATACACTATACGTGAAAACAATGTGTAGTGAGTACAACCTTATTCTGGAATACACGCCACTGTAAACATTTGGTAGAATTCATTATCAATACACCGAGTTCATCCACCGATGTTATTCTGATTTACACTTCACGCTCTCTTTTGTGTAAACAGTCATACACTCTCCCGAAAAGTTGGTATATATGACGAGCTTTTTGGTAAATATTACCAATATTTTATAAATGTTTGCAATACGAATTCTTCGTACATATTACACGATATGATGTCAAATCGGCCAGTATAACCCAGTATAAGCAGTCGGTTCAACGTTCGTTTAACATATACAACATGTTATATTAACCCTACCTTTATGCATATATTGTTATGAATTTATTGAGCTTTTGTATGCATCTTTATTCATTTATTGAACTATCTAAATTATTTATTGAACTATCTAAACTATTGACATCTGATCCTGTTCGATTGGGTCTGATCCATGGCTACAAATTAGGAAAAAAATACACAGTTATTACTATGAATAGCTACGACAGACTACTCAATTCTCACCATTACCCTCTCCCAGGACCAGCTTGTAATTACTTCTCAGCCAAACACATTCGGGAGATATCATGAAACTGACAAAACCCAGATGGCATTAAGTGAAGCTAGCTTTATGCCCCGTTGCAACATTGACTTGATGCGCAGGATACGGAACCTGCGTCGTGACGAATCCGGAAAACATCTAATTGATTGAACCACCGATCACAAACGTCTGCAAAACGTTTATGAAGTTGTCCCTGACCGAATCCAACAGGTAGAACTAGGACTCGACAGGGCTCGTTTTTGTGTATCGAAGTACCCAGATTCCTTACTATTGAAGTTCTCCCGCAGCAGACGAGCACAAATTATTGCTATCCAATATGTATAAATATCAATTAAAGAACATAAATTGAATTGATTTTCACGAATATTACTTACCTATCCCGAATCTGAGTTAATACGACCTTCTTCTGTGATGAAATCAATATCGAAAAGTAGTGCCTTGCAACTCAATTAACAACTCGGTAATTAGGCTAATAAATTTATTTTCTTCGCGGTTGCCAGTAATGACAATCGTAAAAGTTACTAACACCGCGAAGTAAAATGAATTAAACGTTGGTAGGGATGTGTATTGCATCTGACATTCATTTTACAAACGATTGGTAATATTTACAGAAAATATGTACATTCTACTGTTTGAATTACAAAAGATTTGGAAGCTTTTTTTTAGTAATCCATTTTCTGGGTGTATCGACACAACTCGAGGATAAACAAAACAAAATACAACTGACGTTTCTATTATGGTGGGTATAAACTAGTGATATATTCATGTGAAAAAATAGGATGAGATTTATAGAAATCGCATCAACCGTTTACACTAACGCGAACTTATATACTGAATATATTCATATTTTCGGTGAATTTATTCACCTAAAGTAGAACTGCATCTAACTTTAGTGATTTCTCACCAAAGAGAAATTCACCAGCGTTTACATATGCCTGAATTTATTCTATTCATAGTGGTTATATATACCTCGAAGAAGTGTATCATATACATTCTCACGTTTACATCTATTTTCATGTGAATAAATCCATCTATAGCTATAGATCTCCCAAATGTAAACGCGCCCTTAGAAACGACATTGGAAATGAACACAAGGTCATTTTGGTATCCACTCCACATTCTACACGAAGTTCATTTTTACACTTCACGATCGGTGGAAACGCAAAAAAGTGAAGTGAGATGTAAGCGTAGTGGAAACGTAAGTGTAAGTGGATACGGGAATAAGGCCCAGTGGTTCCCAGATTTTCGTGTAAATTGGTAGTTTTGTTCCTTATCATTAAATATTAGATCCCATTCCATTTTTGGGTTCTTCGAAAAATCTAGTTTTTCCCCTATTTTCCAAAAATAACTTTTTTTCAAATATTCATATCTTTTGAACTACTAAACTGATTCAGATGATCGACATATCAAATTGGTCAGTTAGCTAGTTTTTTTTTAAAATACTATACTTGCAAAAACAAAAATTGTTTTGCTTAATTATTGATCGTAATTGTTCTTTATAGTTTTCATTCAAGGGCGCTATATTTTTTTATATTTTTTCTCGAAAGCTGAGGATTTTTTAGATAACATATCTAAAAATGCGTTCTTCTTCGTTTTTAAATTATGATTTTTCAATTTAAATCATTTTTCTCCATTTTTTTTACCAAAAATGACGTTTTTGAAAAAAATCACAACTTTTGATCTACTGAACCGATTCAGATAATCGACATAGTTAATTTCACACTTGCAAAAAAATATTGTTTTTATTATTTATAAAAAACAGATACAATTATTAATCACGAAAACAAAATTATTTTTTTTCGCAAGCGCAATATTTTTCCAAAAAATTCTAGGCTTTAATTTGATATATCGATCATCTGAATCGCTCTAGCAGTTCAAATGTTATGAATTTTTGAGAATAGGAAGAAGGGGAAGAAATTAATATTCCGAACTATCGGTTAACTTTAAAAAATTATAACTCAAGAAATAAAAAAGAACATATCTAATTTTGAGTAAAAAATGTAAATGTGTACAAAAAAACCTCAGGTTTCAAGAAAAAATGTACAAAAATATTGCGCCGTTGGTCACGAAACCATGTAAACTATAAAAAACGGATACAATCAAGAATTACGAGAACAAAATTCAAATTTCTTGTAAGTTTGATATTTTTCCAAAAAAGTCTAGCTAATTAACTTCAATGTGATGTATCGATCATTTGAATCGGCTTAGTGGTTCAAAAGTTATGAGTTTTTGATGTAAGTCATTTTTGGGAAAAAGTGAAAAAAAAAATCGAATCACCCAAAAAAATAATAATACTGGTTCAATGTTTTACCATAACGGAAACAAGCTACCAATTTTCACAAAAATCTGAAAACCACTATATCAGTTTGGCATGGAATGGCTGAAATAATACAGCAACAGTTCACAAATTTCAAAGTTCGCGTTTTTCTTGTTGTTTTCCATGTCTTTTAGTGCGGCCATAATAATAATTAGGTTCACTGCATTTGGATTGATGCTAGAATATATCATTAACTTCCTTGGATAGTGGATGTGATATAATTCACTTTATATATGTATATATATTAATAAATATATATACATATATAAATACATTTGTCAAACAAACTGTAAAACTAAATACTTTTATACTGTGCCTTCATTAAAAAAATTATATTCTTCACGTAAACAAGCGATGAAAATGTGGACACTTTTCAGTCAGTGAATTTTATGGAGTTCCACTGCTGTGATGTCCGGGTCGCAAATGCAATTAGCGACCACTGTCACCTATCTTATAACTACTATGTATTTACATTTCAACTAAATACAGAAAAGTTATTATATTTAGTTTATATCAATACACATGACGTGACGATACTCAACCTGCGGCCCGGCAGACTTTCTGGTTGGCCCATCTGGTGTGTATGAAGTTTGGAACTCATACACATAAGTACTTTTGCCCAGACATCATTGCAGACGAAAGAGAGGATACGATTATTCACAATAAATGAAAAATTGCTTCCTCTGCAGGTAGGGAAAAATCTTGAACGAAAATTGTCTCTGACAATTATTTTCTGTTCTGGATAAGATTGCTTTGCTGAAATTCAAGGATATTTATAGAAAAATAGTTAAGTTAGGGTCAGGACTATGGCTTCTAAGTATTTAAACGACGTCGAATAACAATTTTTATTCTATTTTCAACAACTTACATTTGCTTTCGGATCTGCTTATGACGAAATATGGGTGACTGTTCGATATTGTTACCACAGACATGGTTCATGGCCGTGTGGTGATCTAAAACTTGTATAGCCTTTCATGGCGGATGGAAAATATACACTGCATTTTCTTATAAATTCACCAACGACAAGACCGCAAGCCTTGGTGGATGTCTAACATATCAACGAAGAAATACTGATTATAATGATTATAAAAATTAACAACGCGTATGTATGTGTATGTATGTATGTGTAGATCGTTGAAACATTTAAACACACTTACAACACATAAGTTATTTTTTATTTTACAGTTAACATATTCACTAGAAATATTTTTTGTCACAGAACAACGTTTGCCGGGTATATATAAAGCCATTCCGTGCAAAACCCATATAGTGGTTCTCAGATTTTCGTCAAAAATGGTAATTTTGTTTTTTATCGCAAAACATTAGACCCGTATTTTTTATTTTCTCAGTAGGGTTCCCATTTCCATTTTAGGGTGGTCCGAAAAATCATTTTTTTCCACTTTTTCCCAAAAATGACAAATGAGAATTAATAACTTTTGAATCAAATAAATTCGATATACGTAGTGTGAAAAGTAGCTCCATGTCAAAAAGTATGGAAATGGAAATTTAATTCATCTGCTTCACTAAACGTATTTACATCAGGTTCATTATTTCCAAGCTCAACATATTCCATTTTCGGTAATCGACATCTCAAAATTGTGAAGTAGTTATAGGCCGAGCTCCGCTACATTATTCAACATTCATCATCACTTTGTAATTTGGTTGATAATGCAAGGGTTATCCGTATAGAAGATTGAATAGCTGAAACCTTCATCAGTGCGGGTTAAATTGAATGAAAATGACCTCTTGGTCGCTTGTAACTGTTCTGTCACATAGCAGAGACAGTGTGTCGGTATATGTTTCTTACATGTAGAGACTCTGATGGAGCTCTAAAATCCGTTTTTTTTTTCTCGTTCGGAAAATTCAGTTCGTAAAATTATCACATCAATTCTTTCGGAATGCTTCATCAGCTTCAACTTTTGAATCACTGAACCGATTTAGATAATCGACATATAAAATTGAAACTAATGACCTAGCCTTTTATTAAAAAATATTCAATTTGCGAAAAATAAAAATTATATTTTAGTAATTATTGATTGTAGTCGTTTTCTATTTTTTATGACTTTGGACTAGAGGACGCTATATTTTTTTATATTTTTTCTTGAAAGCTGGGATGTTTTACATAACATATCTCGATATCAGAGTTGCTATTTTTTCGTTTTTTAGATATGATTTGAAAAATAATTTTCCCCCTTTGTCCAAATATAACTTTCTGCAAAAAATCATAACATTTGAATTACTGAATCGATTTAGATGATCGATATATTAAATTGAAGCCAATAAGCTAAAACAAGCCTACCTTGAAAAAATATCACACTTGCGGGAAGATTGGATTCTAGTCGCATAGGTCTAGTTTAGTCACATAGGAATATTGATCGAAGACTTGTTAAATTAACAAAATTATAATTTAAAAACGAAAATTATAGCATCTCTGATATCGATATATGTTAGGTAAATAATCCCCAGCTTTCCATAAAAAATATAAAAAAATATAGCGCTCTTATCTTTAACCGAGAAAACTATGAAAAACTACCTCAATCAATAATTACAAAAACAAAAATTCATTCTTTTCGCAAAAGTAATATTTTTTCAAAGAAAAATAACTCGTAAGCTTCAGTTTGATATGTCGATGATATGTTATGATATGATAAAAGTTATGACTTTTTGTAGTGCGAAAAATGGGAAAAAAATGTTTTTCGAACCATCGATTAGTTTTGAAAAATCATATTTCAAAAACGAAAAATATTACATCTTATGTAAACAAATCTCAGCTTTCAAAAAAAAAAATATTAAAAAATATAGCACCCCCTAGTCCAAAGCCATGAAAACATGAAAAAACGACTACAATCAATAATTACGAAAATAGGATCCATATTCTCTGCAAGTTCAATATTTTTCAATTAAAGCTCATTGGCTTCAATTTGATATGTCGATCATCTAAATCGGTAAAGTGGTTCGAAAGTTATAAAAATGGAAATGGGTACCCTAATGAAAAACAAAAAAAAATACGAGTCTAATGTTTTGCGATAAAGAACAAAATTACCACTTTTGACGAAGATCTGAGAACCACTATATTGGTTTGGCACATGGAATGGCGACATATATATATATATATATATATATGGAAAGGCGACATATATATATATATATATATATATATATATATATATATATATATATATATATATATATATATATATATATATATATATATATATGAATATGTGAAAATTAACGTTTAAATACATTTCTATAGATCTGCACACTTTTACAGACATTCACATGTTTTTACAGATTTTTTTTAATCATTTGGCAACTCTTCCTCCCACTTTTTATCGAATATTTTCAAATTGCAGGTGTAAACATTTACGTGACTCTGACTTCGTTTTTTTTTAATTTGTTCGGGAAAACGTTATGTCAAAGAAAGGGGACATTAAAAATGCGTTATTCAGTGAAAGGCTGAGATGCTCTCCCAGAGATGCAATGGTTGATTAAGCAATTGACGGAAAAATGTAGTTCATTCATTTTATAATTTTAATTATTTTTGCCCTTGTCAACAATACCTCTTTTATAGTGTTGATTATCATAAGAAAAATAACACTCCTGATCGTTGGATCTCTTTTGACATTTCAGTTGGATCTTTTTTGACAGCCGTTTTGATTCAGTCCGCACTACCTAGGTGTTTCAGAATGTTTTGATGATTGTAACATTTCGGAAGTTGCCTAAATTATATCGGCAAAATAAATTCGATATACGTAGTGTGAAAAGTAGCTCCATGTCAAAAAGTATGGAAATGGAAATTTAATTCATCTGCTTCACTAAACGTATTTACATCAGGTTCATTATTTCCAAGCTCAACATATTCCATTTTCGGTAATCGACATCTCAAAATTGTGAAGTAGTTATAGGCCGAGCTCCGCTACATTATTCAACATTCATCATCACTTTGTAATTTGGTTGATAATGCAAGGGTTATCCGTATAGAAGATTGAATAGCTGAAACCTTCATCAGTGCGGGTTAAATTGAATGAAAATGACCTCTTGGTCGCTTGTAACTGTTCTGTCACATAGCAGAGACAGTGTGTCGGTATATGTTTCTTACATGTAGAGACTCTGATGGAGCTCTAAAATCCGTTTTTTTTCTCGTTCGGAAAATTCAGTTCGTAAAATTATCACATCAATTCTCTCGGAATGCTTCATCAGACCTCGATTCACAATTTTACTACGTGTCAATGAGCAATATTTTCCAGGACTTTTCACACATTTCAATCCGCACTGTTTCGCCACGCTTCGTATGGTCGGTATTGTGAACTACCCTTCCGTTGGAGTCCCTTGCTGGGTTGAAAAATGCGGCGAAATGGGATCATGTGTCGAACACCGGTAACGTTTCGCCGTTCGCTGAGAGCCGAGACTCCTCATTAATCATGCTAAATGAAGTGGAAATCTATTAGAGAGGAAAAATGTGTACCGATTCTTTTCAGTACATTTTCTACTAGCTGTACCAATCCGCCGTATCCGTCGATGCCTTCATACGCTGTGATGCTGTAGTGCCGTTGGTGCTGTGCTGTTCAGTGTTCACATTATCCGAAAACAACAGAGAAAAACGGAATTCAGGAAACAACTGATGGCCAGGGCTTAATGAGTTAACGAGGCTCATTTCATTGCTAATGTAGTCGAATCATTTTGTTCGTTTGAAGCTGCTACCAGCGTAGGACAGTCCATTTCTTTCTCCACCTTCACACTGATAAATAGAGTTTTTTCTCCGAAGCACAGAGTTCTTGCTTTAAACAGAGAGTTTCGACCATATTTTCTCCTTGTTGCAGAATAAAGCTAGGATAAACAGCTTTCAATTTCGGATGAAGTCCTATCTCGCCCCTTAACCCGTTCAATTTATTGTGGCCAAATTGCTTCATTCTCCCATACCATTTGCAATCAGCGCTGATACTGGCAAATCCAAACCAATCAAATGTAGCATAAAGTGTCCCTCCAATTTGTCTCAATAAATTGTTGATTCCAGGCCACGCTAGCAGATCTCCGGCGCCGTGCCGTTGAGTCAATTGCAGGAATTGCTGGTGGTGTGCTTTGTGTCATCATTGACACACCGGAAAGATAATTTCCGCCCTCATCAGTGTGGGACTCCTTTCTCGAGGACATGCATCGGTTGTAACGTCGCATCGCGAAGCGATGGAGAGCGGTGGTAGAAAGAAAAAAACCCACGCGAACCATCCACCATCCATCGCCATCATACGTTCATAAAGAGGGCTTCGAATGGCAGGACGAAAAACACAGGAGGATTTCTTTTCTGTTTGTGGATCATCCCGGATCAACTACCCTTTCCTGTCGCTACACCGTTTGCTAGGGAAGATGATATAGCAGGAAAAATGTTCGAGGAAATTATCTGAACGTGAGCGGAAAAATGAGTTCCCCGTAATAGGAGTCGTCACGAGATAATACTGACGAGATGCGAAGAATACCACCGCTGGTATGGCGATCGAATATTTTCCAGGAGTAATAATGGTTTACGCTTAAAATTTTATGTGAACTGTCTAAACGTACGTTCAAACGAAAACGGAACCTTTGTGTCATTGTTATCCCGATAGATTATGATATATATATATTTTTTTTTTTTTTTTTTTTTCTGTATTATAGTGACTTTCAACGCTTCTGGCTGGTTCGTCACTTTTACCTTCCATTTTGGAAGAATGTCGGGAGTGAGAATTGAACTCGTGATCTTGAGCGTGAGAAGTATGGATGTTACCTCCACGCCAGATCGGCTCCATCGGAGATTATGATATATGTTTTCTGAAAAAGCATTTCAAACGGACGTTATGACGTGAGTATGCCATATATTCCAGAAAAATGTTAGTGTGTACAAAAATAGCTGCTAGATTAGCGTGACAGATCATTCAATTCTATGTAACCTTTTCTGAGGGAAACGGATTTGACAACATTGACACCAACAAAGAGAAGACATGCCTTTATTTTGAAGACATTTGACTTACTGTGAAGACATTTTGGAGGCTATCCAATATGTGAAGACGTTTCAGTATGATAGTGTATGTGATTTTTTGAGAGATCTTTCCATAAAATTCTAACTATCACCCGAAAATATTGTCAAAAGAAGTCGGGATCTTGTCTGTGTCATTTGCTCGCTTTTTTTATCTGTGTCACTTGTTTATTTTTGCTCTTAGTAATCAACGGAGACTTTTGTCTCGGGATCATTCACTTGCTTTTTTTTCAAACTTTGATAATGAAAAAATTAAATTAATCCACCTAGAAGTGATATCGTGCTTTTCAGCTGTATAAACGGACAGACCCTCATCTATTTTGCTTTTGGTTCCTGTCAGCTTCTAAACAGTCCACATTTGGCGATTTGATTTCCATTTATAGACACAGGGCATTCCTTAGGAATAGATCAAAAAGACTTTTCACAGTTCATCTCACTCCCACTGGCAACTGTTTACCCCACCAGTACAATTATTTCAATAATTAAAATTTTCCACTCAAAAATGAATTTTTTTTTCCCGTACATACCTTATATCGCTTCTCTGTTAACTCACAAACCGAAATATAAGCGAATTGGATTTTGATATTAAACCACTCAAAATGCTTAATATCGAAGCAGCTAAGATTCCATCCACACGTGGAATCATGTATGATTTTCGGTTTTTGTTTCCCTTTTCCGTTTTTGATCAGTATTCCTTGCCATAGGGTGGCTTAAATATTATAGAATAACATGTAGAAGGTGTTCTCATTAACAGAAATCTGAAATTCAAAATGTAACTATACAAATCATCAATCGGTCCATATTACCCCCACTGTCCCGCGGTTATATCCTCTTTATAGAATGAATTTAGAAATAAAGCGACTTTAACTTCAAATTCTGGAGAACTTCAAGCGGTCTGAATACATATTGTCTCTAGAAGACATTAGGAAAAGTTCATTTTATAAAAAAGACAACTTTGATTGACGATAGAACTTTAACGTTGAACCCTGATTTGATGAATCTTCAATCATCGTGTAGTTGATTTTGTTGACATTGTGCTGATGGTTTGCATTTCGTGTCAAGACAGTTTAATTTCGCAAAATGGCACAAATCGATCAAGATACTCGTTTTTTTTATAATTCAAAAGCACTGTTCCGAGAGACTATCCTGTAGAATTATTGCGAAACTTTTAATCAAGTCTAAGTCTGCTGTGTACCAGATTATCCGGAAGTTTGAAGTGCACCATACTTCCAGATACTTCCATCCACAACCAGAAGGGGTGCTTCCAATCCACAAATCGGGAAGAAAGGTCTTAAGGTTAGCTTCGGAATCGTCCAAAATATCAAACGGAGGAACAACATCAGAACCTACAAGAAACAGAAGATTATCGTGACAGATCAAGGAACAAGGAACAGCAGCAATGGGTAAAGATGTGATGTCGGGGGTTGGATACGATCCTGAAAAAGCGAAAAAACTGTTGCATTTTGATGGATGATGAAACTTGTTGAAAACTGGACACAACAACATTTCCGGGGTTACAATTTTTCAATGTTATTGTTGGCGACCAGATGCAAAATGATCGATTAGAATGGGCAAGTTTGGCAACAAAGTGCTTGTATGGCAAGCTAGTGGGAACAAAATTTACCATATTTCACAACAGGAACCATAAATGCTGATCATTATCGATAGGAGTGTACTCAAATACGTCTTGTTGCTGTGTATCGTCAACATAGCATCCCTCCGATGTTTTGGCCAGATTTTGCATCCGCTCACTACGCTTCTGCCACCCTCAAACTGATGAAGAAATGCGTGATCAAATTCGTCGAAAAAGTTAAAAGTCCACCAAATTGTTCAGAACTACGTCCGGTTGAACGTTACTGGGCAATTATTAAGAGATACCTTCAGAAGGATGGTAGAGAAGCACACTCAATCGATGAGTTGCTCAGAATTGTCTACAGAATATAATCAGTTTGAAAAAATATAGGAGGTTGTATCCAAGACACCATCACATTGTTGACGTAGAACTGCGCTGTTATGTTGTTCAAGTCGCTTATTTGTAACTTCGTGTATTATCTAAGAATGCTGCGAAATTTTAGAAATAATTTTTAGTAGAATGGTTTGGAAATGGTTTTTAATTGTAGAATCAGTTGACGATAATTGATTGATGATCCATTCTTGCCCTCGCAGAACAAAACACAAACTGATCGCATTTCGTACATGTCATTGCATTGAAAATTTACCTCGAACGCTATTCCGACCTTTTCACAATTGACATATATTCCGATACAGGCGATTATATACTTGTTGCGCCAGCACCATTATTCTACATCCCATAACTACATCAATCTTTCTTTGGCATCGCATGGAACAAACAACAATGGCAACACGTGCAAGAATCAAATATCATGCTACATGTTATTTAGTATTGTATCATTGGAATCGTACCTCTAGACATCGTTAGTACAACGAAAACCAATCAGCACCAAACAAGCGTTCACCAAAGCATGCATACGGAGCCATACATTGGTGGCTTGAAGCGACTAAGCATAGAAACACTTATTTTCATTTTACGCTATTCTCAAAAGAAACGCTTCTGTTAATACTATTGGCCTGGTAAAAAGTAGCATTACTTCCTCATGCTCGAGATAAGCGCAGCTGATAGTCTAAGTGGAGAAAGTTTTGCTAGTGGCATGCGAAACCCAATCACAGACAAAATTCTGGAACGACATTTACTTTCTTGGTGACTAAATAAACGAAATAAATTCTGTCTGTTAATCTCAATAACCTCGAAAAGAGTTGCATTGCTTCATTATGATCAAGATTAGTGCAAATTCCATTCTTGTTGAAGGTAGTTTTGCGATAGGCACGCGAACCCAAATAACTCGTAACATTCCAGCACGATGTTCACTATGGTTTAATTTGATATTCCTCAAATAATTATATGGTGCACAACCTTAACGCCAGCTTCGCCATAGCGTCAGTCCGATACATTGTTGCAATATCAAAGGCACCAACGAAGCCCTTATGATGACGGAAAACAAGCGATGTTAACTGCTTCGATTAAAGAAAAAGTCTGACTATTTGCCTCAGCAGATATCCATTATTCATACCCTAGCGCAAATATTCCTCTTCCGCTACCTCCCTCTTTGTTTATTTTTTTTATCGCTGCTGCATAATTTGCACCACCAATTTGCAATTTGGACGATTGTTTCATCATAGCATCAAAATATTAGGTGATTGTTGCATCGCGACAGGGCCAACGCACACGGGAGCAGATACAAATTTGGTTTCAGTGTAGCGAAGATGTGCTGTTTGTACGTGAAGTACGCACACAAAGCCATATATCGATGACTTTAAGAAACTAAATATACACACACTAATCTCCGCTTTGCGCTCAACTGTGTAGTTCAGAACCTCAATGGAATGGCGTCAGTTTGATGTAATGATTACAATGCCAGAGACATCAGCTTGTATGTAATTTGGTCGCATCCACAGTTCAATCCGAAACGAAGACATGTGATGACGCAAAACATGGAAAAAACAAGCGATATTCATTGCTTCGTATCTAGAACGATACTGAAAGTTTGCCTCAGTGAGATCCAATATTTATGTTCTAGGGGAATATTCCGCTTTGTTCTTAATCGTCTTCATATCTTTGCTCTCGGAGACGGTAAATCATTCCCCTTCGTTGCTCGCCTATAAGTTGCTCGTTATAGACGGCACGGGTTGGGATGCTCACAAATGAGCAGAACAAATGTATAGGAAAATTAAATCGTTTACACACCAAGGGATTGTAACATATAGCATAACAAACAAATCTTAGGGAATTTCCGATTTGTTTGGTAATCGTCAATATCTATAAATGTAAATCAAATCGCCAAATGAGGACTGTTTAGAAGCTGACTGGACCCAAAAGCAAAATAGTTGAGGGTCTGTCTGTTTATACTGCTGAACAGCACGATATCACTTCTAGGTGGATTAATTCGATTTTTTCATCATTTAACGGACATTCGTGATGAGTTCCGACCTTGGTTGAATAAAATGATTCCTCTCGCGATCGATAAACCTCTACGCTTCATATATTACAAACCTGTTCATATTACCCCCACTATATGTCCATATTACCCGCATTGAAAAAAATGTTCTACTTTTCGGTCTGTTTTAATTTCAGTAAAAAATATTGAAAAAAACTTTTTTGTAAAATATTTGACCAATTAGGTAGAAAAACAGTATATTGAATTGCAAGAAACTGCATCAAAGTTTTGGGAAACATGAGTTTCCAAAGATGTAATTGAAGTTCTTCTTAACATGTCCGTTTTACCCCCACCTCCCCTATGCGTCAAGTGCTTAACCGATGTTTTTTATTGTTCGATTTTCACTTATTTCATTCAATTCTGTAAAAAATCCTTCGTCACTATTCTTAGACAATAAGCATAATAGCATGACAATAAACTTAGAGTTAGGTTTATTTATCATTAGGACACAAATATAAAAGCCTGTTGGTGTTATAAATAAAAAAAAATTAAAATGATAATTTTCCAAACGAAAAACGAAATAATGAAAACAGAACAGATTATGTATGACATGCCCCATTACGTAGTCAACACCGACGGGTACTTATTCTGCTTGGCTGAGCTTAAAAGCTCTCATTTGATTGAATCACACAGCAAACTCCAGCAGAAGTTATTCCTATAGAAGCGAAAATTCTTCACTATCCATGACATCTTCCGTACAACATTCTTCATTTCCCCGCACAAGAGCGTAGATATATCGACACAGTGAAGCATCGTTTTCACGCTCTAATTAAAGTTGTCGCATCACTTTGGATTCTCTCTGGGGGAGGAATTCGCCCAATGCTCCCTGTCCGGGTCCAATGTTTCGCCCATCCAGACCTCCACAGCGATGTGGGGGTGGAAAGTTGTGCTGCCGCACGCGTCATCCAAGGAATGTTGAAGAATGTAAAGAAAATTTGATTAAACGCGCGTTTTCTCCGCACCGTTTGGTCCTTCTGGCGAGGGACGGTTCCGTTGACGTGTATATACTTCTAACAATATCGTTCCGATTCTTTCTCTGACTTCAGCTAGACGCTACGAACGTGGGTGATACGAAAGAAGCTCTCAATCCCCCTGCCGGCAGCTCTGTTTGTGATTGCTTGATGGAAATAGGAAAAGGATTCGACTTCGGTTCTAACGCTTTGTGGAGCAGAAGAAATGTTAAAGTTTTTAATTGGATTCCTCGCCTTTGCCTTCCGAATTGCGACCGGACAAATTCGGAACATGAGCTGGTGTCTGGTAGCTGTTGCCGTGATTTCGGCCGCCTCTTTTTCCGGCGGAAATTCATTATTCTTCCGCCTTCATAGAAGAGAAAATCGTAGTTTGAAATTCAAATTCAAGGAAAACAAATGTGAAAGCAGCCGAGTAACGCTGCCGACGATGCTGTGTACACAGAAATAAGGATGAAGTTCAATTTCTGGCATTTCTCACTGCCCACTATTTCGCCGCTGTCGTGACGAGTATACAATTTGAAATCATTTTCACCTGCTGCTTTTGTCATACCTTTTCATTGGAAGGAAAACTCTCCGAGCCCCACAGGGAAAGCATCGGAGGAAAAAGTATTAAATTTAATTTTATGTCAATAATCCTTTCTCCCTTGTCACAACGAAGGCAACGGTCTGTTTTGGGAACTGCCACCGCTACACAGGCCGGTAATAAGAAGCAGGAAAGGTTGTGAAGGCCATGAGAAGTCTTGTAATTATTTTACTTTCATATTCAGACGGAGCTGACAAGCTGAGCGACCCAGTGAATGGATGTACACTCCCGGACCATAACGAAGGTAATTTTAGACTCCTTTTTTCCGCGCTCTTTCCATTCTGGATGGCCTTTCTTTATCCTTTCTGTTTTTCCCGTCATACTAAGTGTCCAGGCTGTCTTGGCGGGAAACTGTGTATCTACACCGTAAACAGTAATTACTCTTTTTGTTTGGTTTTTAATGCAGTAATTAAAACCATGACAGAACATAAATTATTCGGGAGCGTCAAAAGGAAAGTTATCAGTATGAATAATGAGGTGTAAGACTTTTGTTGCCGAAAAAAGAAATTTCGAGAATTGAAGACGTTGAATTGATTTTTTTTCTTTTTGTGAAACAGTATCAACATTGGGTCGATATGATGTCAACGATCGACTCCAAATGCTGCCATTTTGTAATGGAGTTATCGACTTTTCATATGCATTCGTCAACCACCTTCTTGCAGCGCTGCTCGCCTCTTTTTTGTATTGGTTTGTTATTGGAGATGGATGGAACTTACTTAAAAAAGAAAATAAAAACACATGCACGTGCAGAAAACGCATAGTTGATACTAAATCATCCAATCAGCTACATTGTAATTACTTAAAACTATGAACCATTGGTGAATTTCTACTTCACCCGTTGCACGTTGTTTCAGCTTGTTTTCTATTTGTCGTTACACTCCGTCACCAATATGTTTCACTTGCCATCCCGATACTTTTTCAGGACTACCGAACCGAAGCACTTGAATTTGACCTCAACGCGTACATTTTTCTCCGGACGACCATAGGTGAGTCTCCATTCTGCAGTGTCTAATGGCAGAGCTGTAGTTATGTGTGGTTCGAAACTTTTGAAAAGACGGTGTCTCCAGAGCCTATAAGTTCAGGTAATTATTTAATACATCCGACATCCAGCGTTTCTAAGTGCATCCTAAGATAATTTTGCTGAAAACTATCTGAAATACAGGGTCTTCCCGATTAAACGCTCACGCAACAAATTTTAATAACATCTACAAAAGTGAAGCGATTGTTACTTCAAAAAACAGGAAGTGGGTTATATCTATGGTATAACCGCAAGGGTGACGTAGGACTATCGTTGATTTAGAGATCATTTGTTTGAAGTTGAATCTGAATTCATTCTGAATGAATGAATATTTGGGGGACTTCGAAAACGAGAGCGTTACGTTGGAGGCACAAGGTTTTATGCATCCAATATTGGATACGGAAATATCCTACTGATGGGGAAGAATAATTTTCAGAAGCTATCCTGTTAATTGCGATTGATTGAAAAATCACAAAACCAAATGTATTTGGTCACAGTGTTACATGGATAGAAAACATTAAAATAAACTCTTTCACATGAATGTATTTTTAAATTCCCAGAGGAACTGGCAGATTATTTTCCGGATCTTTCTCGATGCTGAATGGCATCCAAACGGAAAGAATTCCGTGCGTGTATGTGTGTGTGTAGCGATTACTTCGATGGTCACCTTCTCTTCTCCTGAAGGATCGGCTTCTCTGTGCTCCCTCACAGTTTCAAACAAACTGTTTGATTTTCAGAGCAGATCTCGATCCTTCGTCGACCAGCACCCTCAGCAACGATGTTGTCTTGTCGATGTCCTCACGAAAAATTAATGCGTCTCACCACCAGAATATCGCTTAAGTATGCTTTTTGTGCGTGATTGAATCGAGAGAAGGCGTGGTTTACGATGGCAATTTGGAAGGCAAACTAGAGGGGAATGAACTCTCTGAGCTCGGAACTTTCGGCGACTGAGCAATAATCGATTGTGGGCGCATACAATATTGGATACGGAAATATCCTACTGATGGGGAAGAATAATCTTCAGAAGCTATCCTGTTAATTGCGATTGATTGAAAAATCACAAAACCAAATGTATTTGGTCACAGTGTTACATGGATTCGTGCACCCGTGGCCGAGTGGTTAGCGTCATAACTAACATTCCGGGTGTTCGGGTTCGATTCCCGTTCTGGTCGGGGGAATTTTTCGTCAAAGAAATTTCCTCCGACTTGCACTGTGATCACGCGTATTCTAGAGCTTGCCACTCAGAATGCATTCAAGGCGTGTTATTTGGCATAGAAATCTTAACTAAGTACTAATAAAAATGACGCAAGTAATACTACGTTGAGACGGCGAAGTTCCTCTAGGAACGTTAGTGCCATTGAAGAAGAAGAAGAAGAAGAAGAAGAAGTTACATGGATAGAAAACATTCAAATAAACTCTTTCACATGAATGTATTTTTAAATTCCCAGAGGAACTGGCAGATTATTTCCTGGATCTTTCTCGATGCTGAATTGCATCCGAATGGAAAGAATTCCGCGCGTGTATGTGTGTGTGTAGCGGCTGCTTCGAGATCTTCCCGGGGAACCGTTTGTGGCATCACTCTCCTCCTGATGGATTCCCTTCTGGCCTAAGGTGCACAAACAGTCTCTTGGCGACACCGTTCATCCGCGCTTTCATGATAAACGAAGAGCTTCACCACAACAGCGACAACATGCTCTAATCGCTGTTCAATTTGAACTGAGTGGATTTCCGAGCGGCGCTCGCTTTTATACCGATTGGTGATTTCAATAGCCTGTTTTGAAAGCAATTTTGAGACTATTGAAACAAGTTTTTGGATCAGAAAGTAACAAGTATAGAACGCGTAGACATTTTATCTTTCGAATGAAGTGTTTATCATACCATTTCGTTCAGTTGTTTAGGAGCTATTAACGCTCAAAATCTCGGTCTCCGGCGTAACGCTTTCGTTTTCGAAACTTTGATTTTACACCCCGGTATAGAAATGAAAGACGTAGTCCTACGTCAAAAACGAAAATAAAGTTTATTTCAGGACATTTTCGATGTGACCACCCCTTTCTTCGATAACGCGTTTTCAACGGCGAACAAAATTCTTCATGCACAACTCTAACATTACGACTTCGATGCTGTTAAAAATCCGAGTTATTTTAACGTAGGACTACGTCTTTCATTTCTATACCGGGGTGTAAAATCAAAGTTTCGAAAACGAAAGCGTTACGCCGGAGACCGAGATTTTGAGCGTTAATAGCTCCTAAACAACTGAACGAAATGGTATGATAAACACTTCATTCGAAAGATAAAATGTCTACGCGTTATATACTTGTTACTTTTGACGTAGGACTACGTCTAACCGGAAGATATAGGGGGTGAAATGGAAATCTAGGCACTGAACAAGTAGGAAAAAATGCAAGATTTGGAACGCTTATAACTCGAGCATTTCTCAATAGATCGCAAAGGTTTTTGCATCAATTGATAGGAAATATATCTACGCATCTATCATAACGAATAACATTTCATTTTTCTTGAGATAAATAATTGAATAATTGTGAAATATCAAGCATTGTCCAAATACACTATGTGCCCATTTTTGATTGGTCCATTTTGTGCTCCTCAAATCGTACCGACCAAACGGGCAACCAGAGCAGCAGCGAAATAGAATGAAGCACGATTGGAAAAGAAAAAGAAAAAAATGAACGAAACATTGGTCGCAGTCTCACACATGCGTAATTCTCGAGCCAGCCAGTCAGCTTAAAAATCCCCGCTCCGCTGCCGTAACGATCATTCTTTGTGTGGACACCGACCGGACAACATCGTTGCTGGACGGGCTGGACGGCGAGGGATCGAGTGCCTTTCTCAAGGCAAGAGGGCGGAGGTGGAAGCGCTGGAGTAGAGTAGAGTAGAGTTTTCAAAGGGCCTTTCTCAAGGCTAGAGACGAATGAACTGCAAAAGTTTAAAGTCTCTATAATACAATACCTTCCTTCCTTCCTTCCGTAACGATCATTCTCATTCAAACCGTACACCACATCGGTTCGCATCACAACACATCAACAAACCAACCCAAGCAGCCATGTCTGGACATGGTAAAGGAGGAAAAGTGAAGGGAAAGGCAAAATCCCGCTCGAACCGTGTTGATCTGGAGTTCCCCGCAAAGGTAGCTAGGCCGAGCGCGTTAGTACCAGTGCACCAGTCCACCTAGCCGGCGTTATATAGTTTCGGCCGCCGAAGTGATCGAGTTAGCTGGCAAAGATGCTCGCGACGATAAGAAAACCCGCATTCAGAACAGAACACATTCGGTTCGGTGGACATCAAGACAACAGGCAGTTGCAGCGAGTGGCGAGTGGCAAACGCAATCGCAAAACGGCATCAGGTAGCAGAAGAAAAAAGTTTGTTCTTTATACAAACTGCTTTGGTGGCAAATCCAGAACAAGGCGGCATCGAGGGCATTCGAAATGGTTTTTTTTTCAAAATCACGAGTACTAAGTTTTCTAAATTGGAACCATTCCATAAAACAAGGCGCTTTTCAGGGCCATTAAACCTTCCAAAAAAGAGTTTACGAAATACAGTTCAATGCTTTCTAAAACATTATCCAAAATAATAATAAAACACAAATTGATTTTTTCATAATTTGTTTGCCAGGATCTGATGAGTATGTGAATTTGGCAGTCTGAGCTTATTGATAGTTGGGGACTTTCAAGATTATTCAATTTTCACCAATTCTTAAATTGTTTCCATATTGAAAGTACAGTAATTTACAATTAGTTCGACATTTAGCTAATTGGACGGACATGTAAAGCGACTTATTTAATTGGACATTTTTGTAAACATAGAGATCCAAATTATGACCCCACATTGAAAGTCGACACTGTACCACTGTCATCGCAAATGTTCAATTACAGCTTAATATCGCCTCCAATCCGACACTGAGTGGCGCTTCGACACGTCGCATTGAATGTAATTTACTGTACAACATGTCACAAAGCTGGATGGGATGAAATTTTCCATCTGAAAGCTGTGGCGAGTGGCAAACGCAATCGCTAAACAGAAAGGTTTAGCCGAACAAGATGGGGATATCGAGCGATAACAAAACAATAAGCTCTTTATATTGAAGATAATTTTGTGATCCTGAAAAGGACCCTTTTTAGCCTGCATGTGAATCCAACGAGGGAACAAATCGTAATGAATTTTTTTTGCCATCGATCCCTTTTAACGCTCATTCGTTCGTCTCGCGGACCCCAAAAAAATATCTTATTTTCTTTCAAACCGTAAACCCGTGTGGTTGTACGGCATCGGCATCGTGGACGTAACAAAGGAGGACAAGTTAAGGAAAGGCAAAGTCTCACTCGAACCGTGCAGGTCTCCAGTTCCCTGTTGGTCGCATTCACTGATTGCTCCGCAAGGGTAACTAGGCCGAACGGATTGGTGCCGGAGCACCAATATACCTAACAGCGATTATAGAGTTTCGGCCTTCGGAGTGCTCGAGTTGGCTTGCAAAGCTGCTCACGACAATCAGAAAACCCGCAAGAACAAGAACAGAGCAGCTTCGGTTCGGCGCTCATCAAGGCAACAATTAGTTTCAGTGAGTGGCAAAGTGTTTCTCCGGCACGTCGCATTAAATGTAATTTACTGAACAATATGTCACAAGCTGGATGGGAAGAAATTTTCCAACTGTGAAAGCTGTGGCGAGTGGCAAACGCAATAGCTAAACAGGAAGGTTTAACCGAACAAGATGGGAATATCGAGTGATAACAAAAACACAACGCCAAAGATTCTTTTCAGAACCACCAACATGTTCATAAAGAGTAAACAGTAAACTAATCCATTTTTCAGGTAGATAGGTAGGTATTCACGTAGGAGAAGAAAATAAAACAATATATTTAAAATATATATTTAACAAAAGCTGTCCCCTTTGTATAGTCCTACGTCACTCCGGTTATGTCCCCGACATTACCCACCCGTCTTTTTTGATCCAAAAACTTGTTTCAAGAGTCTTAAAATTGCTTTCAAAACAGGCTATTGAAATCACCAATCGGTATATAAGCGAGCGGCGCTCGGAAATCCACTCAGTTCTAATTGAACAGCGATTGGAGCATGTTGTCGCTGTTGCGGTGAAGCTCTTTATTTATCATGAAAGCGCGGATGAACGGTGTCACCAAGAGCCTGTTTGTGCACCCTAGGCCAGAAGGGAATCTATCAGGAGGAGAGTGATGCCACAAACGGTTCCCTGGGAAGACATCGCTACACACACATACACGCGCGGCTATTAACAGGTGGTTATCGAGTTGGCATTAACCACTGGTGGGCTTCCAGTATCGAGGAAAATGTGGAAATATCTAATCGTTACTGAAAATAATCTGCCAGTTCCTCTGGGAATTTTCAAAATATATTCATGTGAAAGAGTTTAATTGAATGTTTTCTATCCATGTTACACTGTGACCAAATATGTTTCAATCAAGTGCTATTAACAGGTGGTTATCGAGTTAGCATTAACCACTGGTGGGCTTCCAGTATCGAGGAAAATGTAGAAATATCTAATCGTTACTGAAAATAATCTGCCAGTTCCTTTGGGCATTTTCAAAATATATTCATGTGAAAGAGTTTAATTGAATGTTTTCTATCCATGTAACACTGTGACCAAATATGTTTCAATCAAGTGCTATTAACAGGTGGTTATCGAGTTGGCATTAACCACTGGTGGGCTTCCAGTATCGAGGAAAATGTGGAAATAACTAATCGTTACTGAAAATAATCTGCCAGTTCCTTTGGGAATTTTCAAAATATATTCATGTGAAAGAGTTTAATTGAATGTTTTCTATCCATGTAACACTGTGACCAAATACATTTGGTTTTGTGGTTTTTCAATCAATCGCAATCAACAGGATAGCTTCTGAAGATTATTCTTCCCCATCAGTAGGATATTTCCGTATCCAATATTGGATGCATAAAACCTTGTGCCTCCAACGTAACGCTCTCGTTTTCGAAGTTTTCCAAATATTCATTCATTCAGAATGAATTCAGATTCAACTTCATACAAATGATCTCTAAATCAACGATAGTCCTACGTCACCCTTGCGGTTATACCATAGATATAACCCACTTCCTGTTTTTTCTTTAAGTTCTTCAAAATTTTGTGGCCTCCAGAGGAAGTAATCGACGATGAGAAATGTTAAATTCTTACCATAAGAGGACAAAGTTTCATTAAGGCTTCGGTTGCTCGAGTAATGCGATTTCACTAAAAATACACGTTCTTTTAAATTGTGCATCTTGACACTAGAAACCATTCGATCAGACTGAATGAGTAGCCGAATATTATCGTCTCAAAGTGGGAAATGCAGTGTCGGAGCGAAAAATAAATTTTATTAGGAGCTATTCGATTTTTTTTGCGTGAACGCCCAGCAAACATTAAATCGTATAATTTTGCAAGTACTAAGTCTTACAAAAAATCAGAATAAATCATAATCGCATATAATATCAACCAAAGTATGTATCGTGTATATTTGAAATCGCATAAAATGTAAAAACACGATTTTATATATCATTATCAAATTAAGTCGCAATTCGGTATAATAAACATCAATTTTATGATGTACATTGTCGTAAAATATATTTAATCCGCATCATATGCGTATATTACGCTGATGCAGTTTGTGTGTCGTATAAGCGTATAATTTGAATCGATTCAGTACTGTAGTAAATCGTGTTGCATGCTGAAGAAAATCATGAAACAGTAAATCATATTAGATCCTAATAAAGAACATATTACATCATATTGAAATGTCAATGAAATGCTGATGCACGCGAAAGTTTTAACCGCTGTTGAATTAAATTTCAGATAGCCGCACGAGATAGCTGGTGGACCCACATTGGAGCATTTTTCACCAAACATCAATCTGTGTCATTTTAAACATTCATATTCCACTCCCAACATAAGTCAATCAATAAATTATTATTTCTACGAACATAAATACTCATATATAAAAATGGCGATTCGTGAGGTTATAATAAACATTTAACAAAAATATTTTGCGCCATTTGTTTTCTTTCTATGTCTGTAATAAATCGTATAAGAGTATGGCAAAAGTCGTATTTGGTGCTTTGGCAATTCATGAATATGTTCATATTAGATCGCAATTCAATTCCAACATAATCGCTATTATAGCCGGTCAAAGTTGCATATTCATCCAAACAAATTCGGTAGGCATTTGCCATGTATGTATATGGCCTCCACTTTTGCATGCATATGCCAGTTAGGCGCATTATATGCCAACCAAATTTTAGGGCATATGATGTTATATATACGCTTGTTATGCGATTTAATGTTTGCTGGGCGTTTAATCTGAAAGACCCTGTATCACACCTTTACAGAATAAAAATTAATCTCGCGTGAATTACAACCAGTTTCTAATTCGTGGATCACATTTAGGTCTCAAATAGTTTAAATAACCTATTTGGTGTGGTTTCGTCCAAGGTCACGAGTTTAATTCTCACTCCCGACGTGCTTCCAAAAATGGAAGTAAAAGTGACGAAAATGTGTTGAAAATCACTATAATAGAGAAAAAATAAAAACTATTATAATCTAATATTATTATTACTGCAGACCGGAGAGCTTTTTAATGTAGGCTATCATGACAATTCTTAATGACTTTGGGAGGGATACCAGTACATTCATTACCTAAAAGTTTTATTCTGATAAAGAAAAAAGTACAAAATTAGAAAAAACAGATGAAACAGTGCTTGTCAGGATAGTGATGTGGGGGTTTATGATGCCCATTTGGCTTCAGTGCGAGAGTTGTGTGACCGTGCGTCTTCTGATGACACAATCCTAATATGTGGTGACTACAATCAGCCTCATATTGCGTGGGAACCGAATGCCGATTCTGTTGTTGACCTGAATCCCGCTTTGACCTCCGCGGCGAGGGCTGTTCTAGTGGATGGAGTCGCCTTTTTCGATTTCCAGCAGCGTAACTTCATTCGCAACTCTCGCGGCCGCACATTGGATTTAGTGTTCTGTGCTCCCGACATCAACATAACTATCAGCGAATCCGTATCACCACTGTTAGCGGTGGATCTGCATCATCCTCCATTAGTACTGTCGTTACCAGCTACAGGTGGAGTAGTGCCGGCTGCTGAGGATCGAGACGAAGCTGAACGACCGTTGAACTACTCTAAAATTGATTTCGCTGTATTCAATGAGTTTCTGTGTAGCTACGATTGGAGTGTCCTTGGTAAGGACGTAAATGACATGGCGACGTGTTTTTGCGAAATTGTTTGCGGCTGGCTCGTAACAAATACTCCACGAAAAAAACCCTCTATGTCTCCAGCTTGGACCACTCCATTCCTTCGCGTCCTACGGCGCGACAAAAATTCCTGGCAACGCAAATTGCGACGTCGACGAACTGTTGAAACCAAGCTCCACTTTCAACTCGCTAGCAATGCATATCGCAGTCTTAACTCTACTCTCTACAAATCATACGTGCTCCGTGTCCAGACGAACTTGCGTAGGAACCCAAGAAGTTTCTGGAATTTTGTCAATTCCAATCGGAAAACTGCAGATATCCCGTCTTCTGTTCCTGAAACGTGTGATTTGTTTTCAAAACACTTTGCTTCAGTGTTTGTAGCCGATGTAGCCACCCCATCCGAAGCCGAGAGGGCTGAAGCTAACGTTCCGGAGGGTTTAACAGACTTGCGGTCATTCGCTGTTACTCCACAGATGGTTGAGAAGGGTTTTAAAAATTTGAAAAGGTTCAACAGTTCCTGGCCCAGATGGCATTCCAGCAATAGTTTTTTTGCCGCTGTGCTACAGCTTTGGCTTTACCACTCTCCCGTATCTACACAGCTTCGCTGGATCAAGGGATTTTTCCTGACGTGTGGAAGCACTCCTTTATGTTTCCAGTCCTCAAAAAGGGAGACAAGTGTGTCGTGACTAACTATCGTGGCATAACCAGCTTATCTGCAGCATCTAAGCAATTTGAGCTGATCGTAAACGAAGTTGTCTTCTTCGAAGTCAGTGTAGAGTCCTGGAAATATCACTGGTTATTTGATTCAGTGTTTGATTACAGAATCCATCTATAGCCAATGACATTCATATACGGAACTCGCCTGGAGCTAGGTAGTGCGGACTGAATCAAAACGGCTGTCAAAAAAGATCCAATTGAAATGTCAAAAGAGATCCAACGATCAGGAGTGTTATTTTTCTTATGATAATCAACACTATAAAAGAGGTATTGTTGTCAGGGGCAAAAAAAAAAAAAATAACAAAATGAACGAACTACATTTTTCCGTTAATTGTATGATTAACCATTGTATCTCTGAAAGAGCATCTCAGCCTTTCACTGAGCTACGCCTTTTTAATGTCCCCTCTCTTTGACATAACGTTTTTCCGAACGAAATAAAAACAAACGAAGTCAGAGTCACGTAAATGTTTACTCCTGCGATTTGAAAATATTCGATAAAAAGTGGAAGGAAGAGATGCCAGATTATTTTTAAAAAAAAGTCTGTAAAAACATGTGAATGTCTGTTAAAAATGTGGAAAAGTCTGTAAAAGTGTGCAGATCTATAGAAATGTCTTTTAACGTTAATTTTCACATATTCATGAATACTTTGTACATCGTGATGCACGTAAGATTGTATTTTGTTCTCAGATCTTCGTCAAAAGTGGTAATATTATTCTTTATCGCAAAACATTAGACTCGTATTTTTTTATTTTTTCATTGGGGTGCCCATTTCCATTTTAGGGTGATCCAAAAAATCATTATTTTTTTCCACTTTTTCCTAAAATGACTTTTTTCTAAAATTTATAACTTTCGAACCACTTAACCGATTTAGATGATCGACATATCAAATTGAAGCCAATGAGCTTTAATTGAGAAATATTGAACTTGCAGATAATATGGATCCTATTTTCGTAATTATTGATTGTAGTCGTTTTTTAATGTTTTCATGGCTTTGGACTAGGGGCGCTATATTTTTTTATATTTTTTCTTGGAAGCTGAGAATTTGTTACATAAAATATCTCGATATCAGAGATGCAATTTTTTTCGTTTTTGAAATATGATTTTTCAAAACTAATCGATGTTTCGAAAAACAAATTTTCCCCATTTTTCCCACTACAAAAACATAACTCTTGAACTATTGGACCGACTCATATCATCGACATATCAAATTGAAGCTTACGAGCTATTTTTCTTTGGAAAAATGTTACTTTTGCGAAAAAAATTAATTCTTGTTTTTGTAATTATTGATTGATTTATTTTTTCATAGTTTTCTCGTTTAAAGATAGGAGCGCTATATTTTTTTTATATTTTTTATGGAAAGCTGAGGATTATTTACCTAACATATCTCGATATCAGAGATGTTATAATTATCGTTTTTAAGTTATAAATTTGTAAATTTAACATGTTTTAAGTCTTCGATCAATATTCATATGTGACTAAACTAGAACTATGCTACTAGAATCCTTCCCGCAAGTGTGATATTTTTTCAAATTTTGCTTATTGGCTTCAATTTAATACATCGATCATCAAAACCGGTTCAGTAGTTCAAATGTTATGATTTTTTGCAGAAAGTAATTGGACAAAGGGGGAAAAATGATTTTTCGAACCACCATTACTTTGAAACATCATATCTAAAAAACATAAAAATAGCATCTCTGATATCGAGATATGTTATGCAAAAATCCTCAGCTTTCAAGAAAAAATATAAAAATATAGCGCCCTCTAGTCCAAAGTCATAAAAAAAATAAAAAACGACTACGATCAATAATTAATAAAATATAATTATTTTTTTCGCATGTTAAATATTTTTTAATAAAAGGCTAAGTCAATAGTTTCAATTTTATATGTCGATCATCTAAATCGATTCAGTGATTCAAAAGTTATTAATTTTCATTTGTCAATTTTGGGAAAAAGTGGAAAAAATTGATATTTCGGACCACTTAATAACTTATGTGTCGTAAGTGTGTTTAAATGTTTCAACGATCTACACATACATACATACACATACATACGCGTTGTTAATTTTTATAAAAATCAGTATTTCTTCGTTGATATATTGGACATCCACCAAGGCTTGCGGTCTTGTCGTTGATGAAATTTATAAGAAAATACAGTGTATATTTTCCATCCGCCATGCAAGGCTATACAAGTTTTAGATCCCCACACGGCCATGAACCATGTCTGTGATAACAATAACGAACAGTAACCCATATTTCGTCATAAGCAGACCCGAAAGCGAATGTAAATTGTTGAGAATAGAATGAAAATTTTTATTCGATTTTGTTTTAATACTTAGAAGACAAAGTCCTGACCCTAGCTTAACTATTTTTCAATAAATCTCCTTGCATTTCAGCAAAACAATCTTATCTAGAACAAAAAATAATTATCAGAGACAATTTTCGTTCAAGGTTTTTCGTTACCTGCAGAGAATGCAATTTTTCAATAATTGTGAATAACCGTATCCTCTCTTTCGTCTGCAATGATGTCAGGGCAAAAGTACTTATGTGTATGAGTTCCAAACTTCATACACACCAGATGGGCCAACCAGAAAGACTGCCGGGCCGCAGGTTGAGTATCGCTGGTCTAACGTCATGTGTATTGATATAAACTAAATATAATAATTTTCTGTATTAAAACTATGGAAAAATGGCATATGGTGAGTCAAATATCTTTGATGTGATGAATAGAGCCCTTTTATTTTTCAAAAACCTGTGAAATATTATTATATCCAAAGTCTACAACAAAAATAAAAAGTGTTTTTCAGATATGTCTGTAAATTCACAAACATATTTGTAAATCTGGCATCTCTGGTGGTCTAAGAATTTATTGCAAGAAATCGCTTGAAAACATGCATGAATTTGCTTGAAAATGAAGTGGATTGAGTCCGCACCACTTAGGCCTGGAGCGAATCGAGATGGGAAATGTAAGGTGGGAAGATTTTTAAATCTGTGACGTCACAGATTTTGTTTATGCGTGTTACTTTTCTTATAACAGTCCACTACATAGGAAAAGTATTGATATGAAAAGTAAAAATAATCAGATGAAATGAACGAACTAGTTTTTTTTTTATTTGAACAATGCTTTTATTTATTTTTTATCCCTTTTGTTTATTTTAGGCTTATTAGCATTTGAGCTGTAACAGAGCCGAATTTTAATCGCGTACATGTCACATGTTTATCATATCTATAATTAGCACATTACACAGTTGCCATTTCTCGGCGTTAGAGTATTCCCTTCTATACCATTGCATATGGTACATATTTACACAGTAGCCATTTAGGCGTAAGAGTTTTCCTTCTGTTCTTTCATTATCCAGTTATACCGGACAGCGGAGACAGTTGATTGATCATTGATGAGTTATTTATAGAACAGCAGCTCGAGGTGTCTTGCAGAGCAGAGCAGTTGTATGGATGAATCGATCTTATTTCTGTTGAGTATGTACTGTTACACTGCTCCACATCAACGCGCCCCTCGGTTTTGCGGTGTGCGGTGTACCCTTGATTGCACCAATACAAACGAGCTTGATAGCAAATCCGTTCCAGAAGTTTCCATCGCCGCGTGTGAACGTGTTTTTATTCCGATCTTTCAATAAAGTTATTATACACAGTTTTTCTCGCGTGTTAATTCTTTTTGCACTTCCTATTCCGCATTTCTGATACGCCGTTTTCTCTACTGCTGTTTTTCACCTGACCTGCCGTCAATTTCGACCGTGGATCGATCTCCACCGCTGATGATTGATGCGTGGACGTAGTTATTCTGTAACAACACAAAGATGGTCAATAGGGGCCTTGAGTTTTGAGCTCACGATCGATCGCTTACTAAGCGAACGCGCAACCAATGTAGCTACGGGACCCCTCAACTGTTTATTTTTAGACGATAAATGTAATGCGAAAAATATTTTTTGGAAATACGTTGCTATTTTCTATATATCCTTTTTCGACGTTATTCTTTGATTCATTCAATTCTGTATTATTTGAGTAACTGAACTGACTGTTATGCCTGGTATGTGAACTTCCTATTTTCCTGGCTACTAATACAATCAAAGTTTAACACAACCAAAACCCGTGAATCTTCCCACCTTCTATTCTTCATCTCGGAATCGAATAGCGTGACCATCAATGTGTGCGTGTAGCACACCGCGTAAACAAATGGTATCGAAAAGTGTGCGAATACACGAGACGAGCGCTTGGAGCTCAACCATCGTCGAGAACGGGATTGTTGTGGCGAGGCTCCCAATAACAGAATGCTACAGTCAGGAGCTATATCTCACCAGTACGACATGGTTTTATGCCAGGACGCTCGGTTAGCACCAATCTTCTTGAGTTTTCATCGTTTTGTGTCAACCGCCTAGAGGAACGTGCTCAGGTTGATGCTATCTACACCGACATAAAAGCCGCTTTCGATCGAATTGACCACCGGATCCTACTGAGAAAACTTTCGCGTCTTGGTGCCTCTGAAGGATTCATCAACTGGTTGAGGTCATACCTTTCTGGAAGAACGCTCCGTGTCAAACTTCAGTCTCACACCTCATCTCCGTTTGCTGTTTCTTCTGGAGTTCCGCAAGGCAGCAATCTAGGACCGCTGCTGTTCGCGATCTTTTTTAAAGATGTATCGCTTATTCTAGCATCCGGCTGTGTATCGATCTACGCAGACGACTTAAGACTATGTCTAACCATCAAAACTCTTGAGGATTGCAATCGGTTGCAGAGCTTGCTTGATCAGTTTGTGTGTTGGTGTCGCCTGAATAAACTTACCATCAGCATCAGTAAATGTGTGATTATGAGCTTCTATCGAAAAAGACAGCCAATTATATTCGACTACACGATTGATGATTACTTCTTGGAGAGAGTCAGTCAGGTCAACGACTTGGGCGTAGCGCTCGACCCTAAACTCACTTTCGACGCACATCGTTCTGCGCTGGTAACTAAAGCCAATCGTCAGCTTGGATTTATTTCAAAAATTTCTAGGGACTTCACTGATCCCTACTGCCTGAAATCGCTTTTCTGCTCTCTTGTTCGGCCAATTCTTGAAACTTCATCTGTAGTATGGAACCCTTACCAGCACATGTGGAGCAATAGGATTGAACGAATTCAGAAATGCTTCATCCGTAGAGCACTCAGGCATCTGCCTTGGCGTGATCCGCGGAACCTACCGCCATATCCAGCTAGATGTCGATTGCTGCATCTGGATACGCCTTGAGCGACGTAGACGTATACAACAAGCCACTTTTGTTGTAAAACTAATTTGTGGTGAAATTGATGCACCTAACTTGCTCCAGATGGTGAACCTTCGCGCTCCCAGTCGCATCCTACGATCCTCGTATTTGCTGCAACCGCTCCCGCAT
Source organism: Toxorhynchites rutilus septentrionalis (assembly GCF_029784135.1). NCBI lineage: Eukaryota > Metazoa > Arthropoda > Insecta > Diptera > Culicidae > Toxorhynchites > Toxorhynchites rutilus. The sequence goes on from NC_073744.1 coordinate 53,154,357, forward strand.
CATTCATCGTTTGGTCATCATGAGCCGATTACGGGAATGATAAGGACATTTTCGTTAGTAGAGGAATTTTTCGATTTTGGAGAGACGTCACTACGCTTCAGAAACAGGATAGAGAATTCAGATGTGCTTAATGTTATGTTTTAATGTGTGTTTGTGTTTTTTTGACTATTTATAATTATCTTACTTCATTAAGCCGATGCTGTCAGATGAACTTTAATTTAAACAAATAAACAAATATCAGGGAAGGTTCCAAAAGGCTGGGAAATCCTGAAAAATAATGAAGGTAGGCATCTATGCTCGTAACACGAAGGAAATTTTCTCTTCTTTCTCTTATATTTGTTTACGAAGTCATTAAATCAATTGATTCACAAAAAAAATCCGCTGATGAGCTTTTAACGTTGAAAACAATTTATCAAAACGAAACGTTTGTCTAAACTAGGACTTTCAGTTCTTAAGTTCCACGTCGAAAAGCTGGTTACGCAGAATTTCAGGTGTAATTTCAATGGACCTTTAGTTGGAATCGGGCCAAATTTTAAACAAATTTTTCAAAACCTTCAGCCAAGTTTGACTATATTTCTAATTAATGTTGTTGGATTCATTTTGGTAGAATTTGTCACAATTTACCAAAGCTTCATTATTTTCAACATTTTCAACAGCCATACTAATTTTTTTTTATTTCCATTTCAATAAAACTATTTTTTGTATTAAAGGCCATTGTACACAGCATAATTTAGTAGTTACTTACACAAAGTATTAATTTAAAAAAATCGATTTACTGAAAAAAATGAAAATGGGTGTGGTGTTAGAGTGCCAATGGATGTATGGGAAAAAAAGTCACCCTCGAATTTTCAAAGCGAACTTGATTAAAAGTGTTGATTCCCACGAAAAACTACCCTATGCAAAATATCAGCTCAATTGGACATCATTTACTAGTGTCGCATAGCGGTGAAAGTTTCGAGATGGATTCGATATGACCATTTTCATTGGCCCTCCAGCGTGTATCAATACTTACCCTTCGCTACATTAAACTGAAAAAAATAGATTAATTCGTTTATGATAATAAATGCCATAATCCAAATATTCCCCGACGAACATCATTCGATTTTATTCAACAGTGTCATTCCAGTGTCATTCTTGAAGACAGTGACGGGGGCAATCCCATCGTAAACGATTGCTGTTTGGTGTATCAACAATGCTGTTTACTTAACTTTCTCCTGTTTGCCGGATGCGGCCCATAACTTTGAACCAAGGTTCTGTAACGTCGCCTTCGCGTCAGGAGGCAGGATGCAGAGCAGGAACAGATAGAGTCAGAACAAAACACGCGCGTCCATTCGCTCCGAGATGTGATGGGAAGGGTGGGTGGTTCATTATTTATTGAATATCGTTATCGGATTGAATCATCCACTTTCCTATGCGTTTCCGTTGTTTGAACGGCTGGTGTCGTGTGCCTACCCATTTCGTCCCATCGAACAAATTTGCCTAATTCGATTTGGTGATCGTATGCCACCACAAAAGTGGCAGGAATCGTACCATTGTAACACAACGCTTGCGATAATTCGGAAAGCAATTGCATCACTCAATTAGGATGTGGATTGCAGATAATGGGTAAGTTCTAGGCTTCGCTTAATCGGATACTGTAGATGTTAGTGATAATGTGCTCCCGTGGCCGAGTGGTTAGCGTCCCACACTATCATGCAGGGGGTTCGGGTTCGATTCCGTTTTGGCCGGGGTTTTTCCGTCAAAGAAAATTCTTCCGGCTTGCACTGTGGTCACGCGTATTCTAGAGCTTGCCACTCCAGAGTATATTCAAGGCGTGTTATTCGGCATAAAAATCTCAACCAAGTACTACTAATAAAAATGACGTTGGCCTACGTTGAAAAGGCAAAAGTTCCGCTGGAACGTTAGTGCTATCCAGATGTTAGTGATAATATGTATGGTTATGGTTCGTTGAATGTAATCGTAACGTAAGTTGGCACATATGTTATAGCAGAACAAGTAGCATAAACTAAAAACAGTATTTTAATACATATAGTAAGGACTCGTTTCTTCTTTATAACAACAGAAAATTCTAAATAGAATAGGATCTCTAGCAACTCCCTAATACTCTGTATTAGTAAAATAAATTGACAGCCAAACCATCCCGAATACACTACACGTGAAAACAATGTGGAGTGAGTACAACCTTATTCCGGATTGCACGCCACTGTAAACATTTGGTTGAATTCATTATGAATACACCAAGTTCATCCACCGATGTTATTCTGGTTTACACTTCACGCTCTTGCTTGTGTAAACAGAGCGATTTCCCGTGCTCATCATAATCATACACTCTCCCAAAAAGTTAGTATATATGACGAGTTTTTTGGTAAATAAGTATATAAATCTACTTGAATCTATTGTTCAAGTGCATTTTGGTTGAATAAAAATTCTTACAGCTTTTTTTCCCCATGCTGTCAAACGTTTCTCATATAAAAAGAGCAAACATTTTCATCACTCGGGCTTTGTTTATTAACCTTTTGTGACCGAAATAGAATTGAAATAAAGGTTGTAATTTGGGTAATTCGTCTTTTTAGAAAGGAAAAAGTTCAAATAATACAACTCTAGTGTTCGAAATAATTAAAAACTAACATTTGGCGAGAAGTAAAATTGAATTACAATTAAGTTTAGAGGAGTTTTGAAGTCAATTAGACTGAAATTTCTGAAAATACCAAAACTAATTCCTTCAAATCTACCGAATTGTCAGTTCTTTCATTTAATTGAATTAGATTATTTTTGTCTTTCATAACGATACTTTCCTTATGTGGTTTATTTTAAGAAAAGAAACTTTTTTCCTTTTTTCCTGATTATTGACATTTCAATTGGTTTCTTTTTGACTACCAATTTGATTCTATTCGCATGACCCAGATTCGTACATATTACGTGATAAGAATGGTAAACAAATGTTAAATCGGCCAGTATAACCCAGTAGAAGCATTCGGTTCAACGTTGATTTAACATACACCCTAAACATGTTATGTTAACCCAACCTTAATGCATATATTGTATTTAATTTATTGATCTTTTGTATGCATATTTGTTCATTTATTGAACTAACTAACTTTTTTAAATTATTCATTGAACTATCTAAACTATAGCCATCTGATCCTGCATCGATTGGGTCTGATCCACGGCTACAAATTAGGAAAAAATACCCAATCTGTTCAGTCGCAAGCGCACTGAAGAGAGAACCAATGCATGAGATGCGTTCCCCCGACGCCATACCCTAAAGTGCAATTCATCGCTCTCATGCAAACAGGATCGAACATGCTCCAGCAACGAATATGAGGAGAGTTTGTGCTTTACAAGGACAGCACACAGTTTGATTAAAGACAGCAGAGCGTAAGCAACAGCAACGAATTGAAGTCAGAAACTGAAGGAAAACGGCAGAAGACATTTTAAGTGATTTAAGCTGTATTATATTATGTACAGTAAAGTTAACTTAAATACAATGTACATAGTTTAAGTTTAAGTGTGGGTTGTGTTTTGTCTCCAAAACAACGTGTCCCTCAATCCGCCACAGTGAGGTTAAAGTTTCCATGCGAATGGAAAATCCCCGCTACATCACTGCAATGAAGGCAGTTTACATCGCGTCCACGGGGGGAATTTGGTTCTCTCACTGGGCAAGCTACGCAGCTTTGGAATCGCGCAGCGGGTTTAAGCCAGCAGTTTACAGTCCACTGCATTTAAGACGCTACACAATCATTACCACAAATAGCTACGCCAGACTACTCAATTCTCACCATTATCCTCTCCCAGGACCAGCGTGTAATTGCTTCTCAGCCAAACACAATCGGGAAATATCACGAAGCTGACGAAACCCTGGCGGCATTAGGTGAGGCCTGCTCTATGCCCCGTTGCAATATTGACTTGACGCGCAGCCTCAGTGGATACGGAACCTCTGTCGTGACGAATCCGGAAAACATCCAATTGATCGAACCACCGATCACAAAGCGTTTATGAAGTTGTCCTTGACCAAATCCAATAGCATAAATATGCTATCTAGGACTCGACAGGGTTCGTTTTTGTGTTTCGAAGTACTCAAATTCCTTATTATTGAAGCAATGTCTTCAAATTCTCCCGCAGCAGACGAGGACGAATCATTGCTATCCAATATGTATCAATATTAATTAAAGAACATAAATTGAATTGATTTTCAAGAATATTACTTACCTGTCCCGAATTCGGGTTAATTCGACCTTCTTCTGTGAAGAAATCTATATCGGAAAGTAGTGCCGTTCAACTCAATTATCAACTCGGTAATTAGACTAATAATGTTATATTTACATTTTCTTCGCGGTTGCCAGTAATGACAATCGTAAAAGTTACTAACACCGCGAAGTAAAATGAATCAATCGTTGGTAGGGATGTGTATTGCATCTGACATTCATTCTACAAACGATTGGTAATATTTACAGAAAATATGTACATTCTACTAATGTTTGAATTACAAAAGATTTGGAAGCTTTTTTTTTAGTAATCCATTTTTTGGGTGTATCGACACAACTCGAGGATAAACAAAACAAAATACAACTGACGTTTCTCTTAGAAACGACATTGGAAATGAACACACGGTCATTTTGGTATCCACTCCACTTAATAGACGATGTTCATTTTTACACTTCACGAAACGGGAATAAGTACAACAAAGTGAAGTGAGATGTAAGCGTAGTGGGAACGTAAGTGTACGTGGATACGGGAATAAGGCCCAAAGTTCTGGTAATACATACTTGATACACGTTCATGAACTGTAATCAACAGAAATCCATCAAATATTCGCATGATAATTCGTGGTTGGATTTCGACGATCGAAGTTTGAACGAAAATATTTACTCCGTTAAACGAGAGAACATGTTTCATTTTATGCTCCAACTCAGTACATTGATGACAAAAAGGAATGATATTGTTCGCTAGTTCTGGAAAAGAGAATAAGAAAATAATCAACATATTATATTTACATGGGAGAATAAAGTACAAAAGTATTTTTTCATACTATGTTCAGGCAAAGGCTAGATCCAGTGTTAGAATATCAAGAAATATTCACGAGTAACGAATATGATTTTATTTCAGTGTAAATTACTTTTTTCTGCTTGATACACAAACACACACACAGCCCTCATTATATTGATGACAATAACAAACGAGTTCATTTTGTTCATATCGCTGATGCATGAACAAATTTGCTATAATGAATGAATGCGGCATTGAGTGGGGTTCATAACTTCGCTGTTATTTATACTTTGAAAATAAAAAGCAAAAATTGATATTCATCACATTTAAAACGATATTCGTTCTGGCATTGATTTTAATTCAAAATTCAAAAATAACAAAAAATAGTCAGGCTGTACCATTTAGAGAACAAAAATGCCAGAGTTCGATGAAACGAACTTTACAAGAAATTTGGATTTTGCTTGACGAGACGGCAACAACGGCATAAATAAAACCAACCACAGCTGCACACAGCTGCTTTAGGTTAAAAGTAAACAACAGCTGATATTCATTTGGCGAAAATGAAATTCATTTCTGGCATCTTGGATAATCAAGATGAAAATGACACTGGGTAGAAAAATAAACTTCAAAACATATTGAAGAACATTTGCTCATATTCACTGGTTGCCTGGATCTGTCATTTTGATTTTCGTTTGGACTATATAGATTTTCGATGCAACCTAGCCCGAAAATCTATGCATTTGAGCTTAGCGAAGATGAATTTTTTCAACACTGGCTAAATTCCAACACGAAATGGAAAACGTGGTACAGTAAAACCTGTTTTTGTGCGGTTTTATTTGTGCGATTTTGTGTTCTAGTGCGGTTTTTTTTGTGCGATTTTTTTGTGCGGTACATGAAAAGAAGCATATTTACCATTTAGTTTTTTTCGATGGTTTATATGCATTTCAGTGCGATATTTGCATATTTGCATCTGAATTATCCACTTCTGATATCATTCCCCTCCTATCATCAAATGCTCTAAGTTTTTCTAAGTTTTTGCATGACATGATTTCTAACAGCAACGCGTTTCGACATGCAACTAAAAGCACAAAGCAAAGCAGCAAAGCATTGGGGCAGAACAATTATTGTTTTCACAATTTTTATAAAATATGACAAGTTGGTCAAATTCTTAGATGTGATCATGAAGTTCAATGATTCGTTGTGCAGGTAGAGTAAAAATATCCTGATATTTGAACGTTGACTAACCGCAAAATCTAACGAAGCATCCATGAATATTTACAGATAAGGCAGATGCATTAGTTTTTCTCAATTTAATACTTGTTTTATTGTGATGGGTATGTTTGTGTGCTGTGGATATGTTGAAGAGACCACTGCGAACTGAACTGAATAAAGTAATATATTATTTTAAATGGCTAATCCAAAGATTTTTTACAATTAATGGCTTGGCCCATTTTACCTCACCGGTGCGTTTTGTGCAGTTCTCCCCTATGTAAAATGGTGCTTTTGGTTTTTTCCTTGAACTTTTCCTAGAATTACTGGCGCCATCTCTTGGTTAGGCCGGAGACTCTTCTCCTCACGTACGTATACTAACTCTCCGCTCATTTTGTATTGATTGTCACAGTGTTAAACCATTTTCGTGCCTACCTGAAGACCTATCAAGACTCGTTTCTCCGTTGCCGGCCAAGCTGTGGCTCAACCAGCAGCAGTGCTAAGGCAAAAACCGCAACAACGACAAACAAAAATGAACAAAAAAAAAGTGGTTCAGCCAGTTTCTTTCGATCGGATCTCTCCAGACCAGCAAGCAGGTCGCCAGTTGGATTGTTTACATACATGAACGAACATATATAAACACAAGATCTGTCTCTGTGTGGAGGAAAGTCGGCTGAATGATCTCTCGCGCAGCAGGGTAGCGATGCCGCGGTATGATCCACACTGAGTCAGTTAAGTCGCGTCGGCTTATGCTTTCGGTGGTTCGTGTTAACGCGCGCGCTCGATTTTTGCTATTCTCCTCTATGTCCTTGCTTTCGGCGCACTTTCTTTATGCTGTCCGTTCGTAACACTTTCGTATGCTGTGTGCGTTTGCAGTGTTCCCTCCAATCGGTCGGTCAATTCCCTAAAGTGTTTGGAGCTCGACAGCGGCAGCGTTTGAGTGAGTATGGGAACCAGTTTCGCCGTTGATCGATCCCACGGCTTGCGGAGTGTGTCTCAGGGAATGGGTGGCCACCGGGGGTGGGAGGCTGGAGAAGTTCAATTTAGTGTAGATTTACAGTTATTCTTGTGACCGGGAATTTGTGCTTTTTCCTTGCGTTGGTCCGAGTTAAATATTCTGATCTGTTGCGTGTGGAAAAAAAGGCTGGTAATGGGTTTTCCAAAATTCCAACGCGTGAAAACGTGTGGAGAATAGTTGCTGATGGTGATGCTTTTTGTGTGTGTGTTTGATCAGTCGAAAATAAGTTGCAATTGTGCAACACAGTGCGGCGTGAAAAAGCTTTTACGGAAATATGCATGTGAATGCGCAATTAGCGCCAGATTTGCAGTTGGTGTTGGTGTTGTGGCGTTGTGCCGAGAGCGGAAATACGCAACCAAGTCGGAATGAGAATTGTTTCAGAAGAAAATAAAAACTATTGTGTTGCATTCAACGGGTTTCGGTGTATACATTATGCCACGTGAGAAAAAAAGCGGATCAAACGGAGGCCACATCAAACGTGTCACAAATTGGAAGCGATCTTAACCACCCTTTGCACATCTACATCTTTGTTTGTGAATAAGCAAGAGAAGTGCACAATAAGTAGTGAATGGATTTGCTGGAATTACACAAAAGTTCATTGCAATGTTTGCGGTCGTAATGAATATAGTGTCAAGAGTTGAGAAAGGTTCTCTGCTCGGAGCTCGGATTGAAGGATACGGTTTCTCGACCATACTGGGCGTTATATACAGTGACTGGCGGGTTGTGGGGAAGAGGGCAATTGTAGTATGAAAGTGTGTTTGTCGTTTACAAATGTACTCCCCAAACGTGAACCAGTTCCAGTTCCAGTGATGCTATGTTAATATATGTATGCAGGATATTTATCGAGATTGGTACTCTGAAGGCTTATGCAAGCAGTTTTCATTTTTGTATCTTCATGATTCTACAGAGTGGAATGGATTGCTACTTTCTGTATACTTGAATCCTTTGATGCACTGAAAATACACTACATGAGCTTAGGAGCTCTCAAACTCTGGCGTTTTGAGTATTGACTTATGATAAGACCAGATATTACAGGGTTACTCCAGGGAGGCTCTCGTAGTAGTTTGGTTAACAGCTTCATTGCTAATCACACGTGATGCACGTTCCATACGTTACTCAAAAATGCAATCAAAGCATATCATTCGACATAGGAATCTTAACTAAGCATCACAGACGCAAGAAATAGTACATTGGAAAGGCGTAATTCATCTAGGATTGCTAGTGCCACTCATAAACTTATTTCATCCGGCTGACCGAGTCGTTGGCAACGCGGCCCTAAAACTATTGGGGAAATCAGAGTAAAACCGACACCCTAAGGGTTTCCAAATATTTTCAAGACCTCCCAAGTTTCTCAGACATCAAATCGCTACAGAACCTCTCTTGGACTCTACCTGAATCATTCTACAGCATCCGTTGATCATTTGTTTTAGTAGAACTCGAATTTCGATAGAATACGAAAATAGATGTTTTTAGACGATGTTCATGTCCTTGGGTACGAAAGTTTATTTATTTATTTATTTTGGCTTAACGTTTCACAACATGGCCTGATTCACAATTTCTTGTATATCGTTCGTTGCTTGGTGTTTTTAGTGGTGCGGCTTACAATGCCTGCGAACAATCCCAACCCCACCATCGTGATACTGCTGCTTTACGTCCCGAGTACCACCAGGACTGGGCAAAGACGCTTATAGCGGCATCAATTCGCTTAGGGGAGCTGTTTCCGGGTTTTTGTGGCTTTTCTTGGGGACTGGCAATGCCCAATGCTCATCCCACCACACCCTAGACATTTCCCCTTTACCAGTGCAAGCCACAAAAACGATCTATGACGAAAGAATATCTGACCCGAACGGAAATCGAACCCGAAGTCCCCATCTTGGCAAGCGCAACGCTTACCACTAGGCCATGAGGACCACATGGGTACGAAAGTGACCCCGTTGGCTACGTACCACTTCAGGGCATCCTATGAATAGTGGCACGAAGCTAGATCCGGCCAGAAGATTGTATGGTGCTTCAACAGAGGAAGCAGATGCTTCGGTTGACACTACTAACGAGTAGATCTACCCGTTTACAGTCCCGGTAGTCATGAACGGCGCACTCCGTTTGCCACACGAGCAGATCGCTTACCAAATCATGTATTTCTTCGCAAACTTTGAAAGTTTCTGTTTCCTTTCTTCCTCCGGAACATCAAACTTGTGTTAGGCAGTGAAGAACAGTAGCCCCCGAAGCTGCCAGAAGTACGCCTTGACGTAAGTCTCACCACCCATGATGAAACAATGAGGCTTCGTCAGCGTCTGGGTCCACAGTTTCCAGACCTATGACTTTCCCACTGTATTTTACCGTTTGTAACGATTTGGAGCCTTCTACACTTTGTACGTATGCAGTCCAGCCCGGTCCATGGCTCGCTGAATTTGGACGGATTCAACTTTTTGGCCACATCCCTGACCGAAGCATTGGGATTCCGCTTGAACGACAATTTTGTGATCCTTTTCCAGATGTTTGCGCCAAATCAATTTGCGACCTTGCTTCTCGGGTGATGCCATTTTGTCCAATTTTAGAAAAACTGACACCGATGAAAATACAGTGTAAACAATACACTCTAAACTACTTTTACCCAATTTTTCAAGAGAAAAAAACCCAATGGATAATTTTCTACAGCGTTTTTTCCGTGATGCTGTATAATGTGGGACACCCTTTATAAACATGTGGCATCTAAAAAAGGACGAGTTTCACCTGTCAGTAAAACACATACCAGGTGTCGGTTTTACCCTGATTGAAAATGTCGTTTTTACCTTACTTTAAATTTCAAAATAAGCAACAGAACCTCCTACCGTCTCACAAAATACACTGAACAATGATCCAAGATGAATTAGGCACATAAAAGTATTGACTTTTCCAAAATTTTCCGATTATAACACTTGAATTCCACCGACGAAATTTTACACGGACTGTCTCGTTTTTGTTTTGTTTTGAACACCTGTTTGTTTTGATAGCGAAGCGACTTCCGCAGTTGTATGGTGACTCAAAACGTAAAAATTGACAAATGTGTACAGGGAACAGCGTGCTCCCTTGGCCGAGTGGTTAGCGTCATAACTAACATGCCGGGTGTTCGGGTTCGATTCCCGTTCTGGTCGGGGGTATTTTTCGTCAAAGAAATTTCTTCCGACTTGCACTGTGATCACGCGTATTCTAGAGCTTGCCACTCAGAATGCATTCAAGGCGTGTTATTTGGCATAGAAATCTCAACTAAGTACTAATAAAAATGACGCAAGTAATACTACGTTGAGACGGCGAAGTTCCTCTAGGAACGTTAGTGCCATTGAAGAAGAAGAAGTACAGGGAACATCCAAAAATTTGCAAAAAAATACGGACTTATGCGACCCTTATGGTCCACTTATAAGGAAGTAAAATGCTAAAGAACCCTTAAAGAAAACTGCGAAGGACTAGAACCACTTTCATCTACCCAAGGAGGCATCCCATCATTTCCTAGGATCATATCCGGGTTGTTGAGTCCCTTCAGTTCAAACAAATCTATCCAGGTTGAATTTCCTCTCCTCAGATGATTCCACCCGATAAATTTAATCGGCTTAAACGACGAGCCACGTTATTTTCCAACTCACCATTTTGAAGCGATAGTATGATGGTTCTTTTGGCTTCTTTTGAATTAGATTGGTACAGATTAATTTTCTATCGATACGTATACATCGGAGTACTTCAAAATCATTTGCTACCATTTTAGCACCAAAACCATAGTTCGGATTAAGTATCCCAACAGGATAACACATCAATTCGTTAAAGCAGGGCGACCATGACATGGCTTATTGAACTGGCAGATCAAAACCCATTCGAGAGGGGATCGATCGTTCGAAAAGAATATGCAGACAACAAGCAGCATGAATGTGTTTCAGAACTCAAATGAACATTCTCTGGTATTCTTACATCGATGTTGACAAAAGTTAAAAAAAATCCCATCGAAAACCAATCAAAAATTTATCAAACATCACTTACATACCCAACTAACAATTCTCCATCAGTGTGTTCATGGTGGTTTTATTCAGCTCTATGCTTAAAAATGCCTGAACTAAGCACCTTGACAGACGCTTGTTAGAGTCTTTTACAGCTACTAGATAAAGTTTCTTTCTTGTTCAGTTTCTGATGTACTTTTGAATCAATTGCTCCGTTAGAACACTTAAAAATGTGATGCGAACATGAGCTTAAAAACACTGGCAGTAAATATGCTCAATTTGGTAGTCCGTCATGTGTTGTACAAAAGTTGCTTTGCAGTTGAATAAACGTTTTCAAATCGTTTTTTCTGGCATATTACTTAGGTAAACATCGATGGTTTAAAAAAAGCTTCAATTTGGTCTAAGTAAGCTTCTATACGACGTATAGTTCAGCATATTGTTTTACTAAGCACTCAATACTATTGTTCGATCATTATTAAACTGATTAATTTTATTACAGGTGATGATCGGTACGTGTCGGTAGGGCAAAGTGTAAATAGTCTGTGTCTGTTCAGCTCTTTCATGAGTTGTTGAACAAATAAAGCACCTTTTTACTGGCGTATTCTCCAGCTAAATAAAAATGGTTAAACAAAAGTTTAAATTTGGTCTGAACAAGCTTTTATACAACATATAGTCCAGCATATCGTTTTATTGAACGGTCAGTGCACCTTGATTGGGAAATTTTTTTTTCGTACCACTTCCGGGATTCCTGTAGATGGTCAGACGTTCTTCAAAATCGTTCTATCGTTGATTTGGGATAGAGTGTTGGGCGTTAGGGCTGATTGACGACGTAAACAAATTACTTATTGATGTAAACCAGTCTTCAGAAAACAAACGCAGCGCTGCGCTTGAGTTCAATTTTCATCAGCGCGCGTTCAAATCAAACTCGTATTCTCTCCTGGTGCGAAGTGCGCAAAATTCATAAATACGACAGTGCAAAATGTACCAGGCGCAGAACTCAGATGATAAACATCTCTTCTCACTTGTGTGACGCGCGCCTCATTCTATACACACATACACATCGAATTCTAGTGCCCGTTTTGTCTTCGCTCTCTCTAAGCAAAGCATAAAAACAACAGCGCATCTACATACGAACCGTATACGCTTGTGCGATGAAAAATATCACAACAGAGAGAGAGAGAGCAATCCAGATTCAAGCGCGCAGTTTAGAAATACGGCGCAAACACGGCGCAAACTTCAGCGTAAAACTCAGCGTAAAACTGGGCGCAAAAACGGCGCTGACAACAAAACATTTCATCTGTGTTTCGGATCGTGCTCATTCGCCAGAGCGCATGTGTGGGAGCTCAACTGGGTACAAAAATCTTGTTACACATCAGCACCGGGTTGCATTCTGGAGACTGATGTAAACAAATAAACTTTTACTGACAATGAATGTCTACTGTGTTTCTGTACACGTAATTCAGCGAAATTTAGGAAAGTTTAACTTATAAAAATAAATGGGATTGGGATGGGATTTTCTTGTCTTATATTTTTCGTTTTCAACCTTTATTGCTCTGGGTGTTAAACTGGAATGTAAGAGAATTTATCGAAATAGTGGCTCGAAATATTACATTTCTTCATTACATGTTAAAATTTTAGATTTTCATTTTCTTCCTCCATTTTTTTTCTGTTGAGCCTAATACTCAAAATACTGTACTTCGTAAGATTTGAAGTACTGTTCGGAGAGTGCGTGTTCCATCGATGTTGACAAACGGTAATCGGAAGGAGCCAAGACCGGTGAATAAGCTGCATGCGATAGATGATCCGATCAACTGTTTCCCTGACCGGTCTTGATCGGTGGGACGGGGCATTGTCATCAAGAAAAATCACTCTGTTTCGCCTTCTCTGATATTCTGGACGTTCTTGGGTAACGGATAACTGGTTTTGGTAACGTTCACTATTAGCAGTTCCACCGGTTCTCACAGGTCGATCCAGGTCCGAGCTCACTGATCTCAGAAAACAGACAACATTACACCCAAACTAGCGTTGTCAGAAAGCATTTCATTTTCGACAGAAAACGTGCCATTTCGTGCCTTGAAGCGTCAAATAGGCAAATAATGTCATCTGTCCCCCAATGCTTATAATGTTTGTATGCATGGAAGCAGACATTTCTTTTTTTCTTTTTCCATCTTTTTTGGGATTGCACCCAAAAAAAAGTCCAAACGACGAACAACGGGGATCGAACCAAAGCCGGCTAGGACGCAAGACTGTTTTACACGACCAAGCTATCCGCATGGCTAATGATGCTGTTGATGCTGTGTCTTCCGAGAGTAAAAAAGGAGCGCATGAAGGAGAGCAATATCTATCTCGGTTTGGGCCGTGTATTTGGCAAAGTATGCGGAAAGCTTATTTGTCTTTTGTTTCGCTGGCTCGTAATAATCATATATTGCTGTACCATTTATATTATACAAATGTTTACCAGTATTTGAGAGTCATGACATTTTCTGTTATGTTATGCCTCATTTAAGGTGAAGGTGAAAGCTAGCCACAAATGGCTGCCACAATGGCGCTCATTTCTTTCATCTCCCTCCCTCACCCCTCGCCAGAAAATCGATAATTTTGCGAAACAGTGTGAAGAAAATGATCGTTTTCGCACACTACCCATCAAGTAATATCAACTAAACTCTAATCGATTACTCACAAGATATTAGATTTTCATCTGCTGTCGCACTGTATAGTGAAAAACGTCGGAAAACTCGAGCAAGTGCTCTGAAAGTTAAATTTTCATTTTTCAATCTTCGGCAATGGTTTTGTTTGTATTGGTGAAAGCATCGTTATTTTTTCGACACTGATGCCAGACAGCATCATCGAAACAGCGATAAAAACCACTCAATAAAATGTTATTCCTGAGTCATAGCGTTTCATGTCATGAAAATCAATAGAACAAAATTGTGCTGATATCAATACAATTATTATTTTTACGTTTAATGGGTCTATAATGTAAATTTTAGCAACTTTAACATTGGGTAAGAAAATTGTATTGCAGAGCTCGGAACATTGCCACGGCTGCCTATGCTTTCAAAAACAGTAAAGGGAAAAGTAATACATTCAATCAAAATGCCTCGGCCAACGAATAGAAGAGTTAAGGCTCTCCAACGTGAATATGTGAAAACAATACGATCAACGAAGGAAAATATTAAGGAATTATCAACATCGAGTTACTATGCGGAAGAACTTGTTAATATCAAAAGGGCCCCAATTCGCATGTGTTATAAATTTGCTCATGTTACACTCGCGTATAATCAGAATTTTACTTCATATGCAAATGCACCTTCTATATATATTTATATTTGCAATTGTTCATCGGAACATATCGTTCATACTTTTTACTTCAGTATTGAATTGTTACTTTTTTTTTCAAATGTATTCAAAGACTCGTTTCAATGAAGTGCCACACAGTCTGATAAGTGAATTGATCTATTTACGTGTGCTTTGCTCTTCTCTCACAAACACTATTACCCCATTTTTACACGTAGATTTACCTATACTACTATAATGGATAGCTTCCACCTTCACCTTAATGTAATAAATCGGGATGACAAAACATGAGCTAAAAATCAACTTTGGGTGTATAAGCCGGGAAACGGTCGATTGGCTAGCATTTAATTGTTCTGCGAGTTGTTGTTGAGTTGGACCATCGTCTTCGTACAAGGAAGTTGCAATTCGGCGTCAGGCCCAGATAAACTATCAATTTGGGAATATGACTTGCTGATACTGTCAACGAAGAAATGGTTTTCTAGAATGTTCACGATCTGAGTGTAGAATACAGCATAGTCCAAGGCTTCATCTCCTAACAGTATGTGTCATATACCCTGCGACCTTCAGATATTGATATACCAGGAGACGTCAGGAGGCCCTAGTATCATTCAAACACATTTTGTTGGTCTTGCTCCGATTGATACGCATTTTGTTTTCTGACATGATCATTGGAAGTACTCTATTTTAATCATTGGAATTCACTGGGTTTAACTTTGCTATATTTTCAACACGGGAGGTTCGGTTTGTTGTAGTGATTCATATGAATCCAAGACCGACTATAACAACTACAAGTGTGTGGTAATCAATGTTGCGAAATTGAATCATTCCTGAAAACGTTCAAGTGACTTTTTTAATGCCGCAATGAAAATAGAAATTGAATCAATTCGTAGATCGCCTCATACAATTTTTTATAGTTATTTTTCACTACTTTTGATGTTTTTGGACAACATTTTCGTTCTACCCAAGCACAGGTTCCGTTCTGAATCTATTTCAGCCAACGTTAACGATTGTGTTGGTCTTTTTGTGTTATAAAAGAAAACATAATCAAGCGGGAAAAGATTACGAACTAAGGAGTCTTCGAGTCAAACGGTGTTGCGCTTACGTTCAGTAAGCGAAAGATTGTGAGTTTAATTTCACGACCCTCCATTGATTGGATCTTCTGGTTGGCATTTTCCAAGACTTTCTCACGCCCATGGTTAGTTTTTGACGTAGGACTACGTCTAACCGGAAGATATAGGGGGTGAAATGGAAATCTAGGCACTGAACAAGTAGGAAAAAATGCAAGATTTGGAATGCTTATAACTCGAGCATTTCTCAATAGATCGCAAAGGTTTTTGCACCAATTGATAGGAAATATATCTACGCATCTATCATAACGAATAACATTTCATTTTTCTTGAGATAAATAATTGAATAATTGTGAAATATCAAGCATTGTCAAAATGCACTACGTGCCCATTTTTGATTGGTCCATTTTGTGCTCCTCAAATCATACCGACCAAAACGGGCAACCAGAGCAGCAGCGAAATAGAATGAAGCACGATTCGAAAGGAAAAAGAAAAAAATGAACGAAACATTGGTCGCAGTCCCACACATGCGTAATTCTCGAGCCAGCCAGTCAGCTTAAAAATCCTCGCTCCGTTGCCGTAACGATCATTCTCATTCAAACCGTACACCACATCGGTTCGCATCACAACACATCAACAAACCAACCCAAGCAGCCATGTCTGGACATGGTAAAGGAGGAAAAGGGAAGGGAAAGGCGAAATCCCGCTCGAACCGTGTTGATCTGGAGTTCCCCGCAAGGGTAGCTAGGCCGAGCGCGTTAGTACCAGTGCACCAGTCCACCTAGCCGGTGTTATATATAAGACCCTTTTTAGCCTGCATGTGAATCCAACGAGCGAACAAATCGTAATGAATGTATTTTTTGCCATCGCTCCCTTTTAACGCTCATTCGTTCGTCTCGTTGGACTCGCCCCTCTGGCTGAGTCTGCCGATTTGTCTCTATCCTGTGAGTGTGTACCGCTAGAGTATAAAACACGCGGACCCCAAAAAAATATCTTATTTTCTTTCAAACCGTAAACCCGTGTGGTTGTACGGCATCGGCATCGTGGACGTAACAAAGGAGGACAAGTTAAGGGAAAGGCAAAGTCTCACTCGAACCGTGCAGGTCTTCAGTTCTCTGTTGGTCGCATTCACTGATTGCTCCGCAAGGGTAACTAGGCCGAACGGATTGGTGCCGGAGCACCAGTATACCTAACGGCAATTATAGAGTTTCGGCCGTCGGAGTGCTCGAGTTGGCTTGCAAAGCTGCTCACGACAATCAGAAAACCCGCATCAAGAACAGAGCAGCTTCGGTTCGGCGCTCATCAAGGCAACAATTAGTTTCAGTGAGTGGCAAAGTGTTTCTCCGGCACGTCGCATTAAATGTAATTTACTGAACAATATGTCACAAGCTGGATGGGAAGAAATTTTCCAATTGTGAAAGCTGTAGCGAGTGGCAAACGCAATAGCTAAACAGGAAGGTTTAACCGAACAAGATGGGAATATCGAGTGATAACAAAAACACAACACCAAAGGTTCTTTTCAGAACCATCAACATATTCATAAAGAGTAAACAGTAAACAAATCCATTTTTCAGGTAGATAGGTAGGTATTCACGTAGGAGAAGAAAATAAAACAATATATTTGAAATATATATTTAACAAAAGCTGTCCCCTTTGTATAGTTCTACGTCACTCCGGTTATGTCCCCGACATTACCCACCCGTCTTTTTTGTCTTACTAATTGTTCGAAAAATGTTCTTGTTGGTTCATTTTGCGCCACTAGTTCAATGGCCATGCCTACTTTTGAGCCCAATGGATATTAACAGCGTTTCGGCATGATATCTGCCCAAGGTCATGGTTTAGGGAATGAGGTGGCCAATAAGTGCATGTATCGACCCAGAATTAACCCCTTCACGTAAAACATCGAACCTCACTCGTGGTGTATCGATGTGAAATGGATACATAGCTTCAGGCGTATGATGTTCGTGGGACTGCTTCGAATGATGCGATACCAAAATTAACAGCAGAGTAGCGTAACGATTCGATGTGTTCGTGTTTGGGCCGTGCTGTTGAAAATTAAATGGTACGGCAAGGGGTTAATGATCCGAGTTAGTAATGGTGGCGAGTAACCAAGCTTTCTGACACGTTTTCTGTGTTTGATATTTTTGGTGTGAATTCGCGATGCACAAAGGTGTGAACACACTGTTCTCTTACTATTGTGTATCCTTTTGATCTGCCCAATGGACAATCAGACCGTCTGATGTCTTGACTGCATGTCTGATGTTGGTGGTTCCGGGATCTTTTGGAGCACAATGATATATGTTAACCAAAAGTATTTAACGGCAAGTACAAGAGTCTTGCAACGCACCATGATCGTTCATTGCACAAAAATATTTTCCAAAAACAGAATAATCATAGAAAAATATCCTGCGAACTGAAACTGTGTGTAATCTCTTGAAGAATATCTATCAAAACCTTCAGAGAAAAACGCGAAAGGAAAAAAATTTGAGTAATCAATGTTCAAAAAATTGTTGGTGTTGGATGACGGCCTAAAATAACATCGTATTTTTAACGTAGCATTACTTGCGTGCTTTTTATTAGAACTTAGTAGAGGTGTTTATGTCAAAAAATAAGAGAATATGTGTGTATTAAGCGACCCATAGACGTTTAATATTATTGCGCAATATTTTGGTTTGTGGAATATAATTGTTCGTCTAGGGGCAATATTGAACTTCTATGGGCCGCTTTAGTGCAAGTGGGAAGAACTTTCTTTGACGGAAAACCCCAGCAATAACGGGAATCGACCCGAAGCTAAAGATAATAAACCACAAGGTATGTTACTTGATGGAATATCAATGGTTTCCAAAAAATAGATCTCAAATAAGTTTCAGAGGGTGGCGCATCCGTAAGGAAAGTACTATAAGCAAGCTTGAAATTCCGTCTCGTTCCGTGACACATGACTTGGCAGAGCTGCGCTTGAATCGATTCATGGGTAGCCTCGGCAGTCGTGTCGTTTTTCCGATATGTAATTCAAATGCTACCAGGAAGATGGGGAAAAGTCATAATGTTGTACTGTATCTCTGTCATCAATATATTTCACTGAGCTTATCGAATAATGTTAACCGGGCAGAATAGGTTAAACACCTCGATCTCGACTTAAATTTAATCTAATCTGGTTCGTTTAATAAATTCAGGAGGAATGGTATCAAAACTAACGTTCCGTTCGAAACAATTTTGTTACACTCATTGCTCAGTTCCACCCCAAGTTCCACTCCATGCAGTGGTTGTATGTCCGCCTCTTGCCAACGTGCCTTCAATCCGAATCCGTGTCACACCTCGCAATAATCACTCCATCATGACTGTGTCGTTGTGTTGTAGCTTTTTTTTTCTGTGACTCAGTTTCTGCACGTAATCGACGAATTAGAGCCGGGTGCTGATTGATACCGTCCGTTGGAACAAGTAAACAAGATCAAAAAAAGAAAAAAAGGAAAAAACAATACTTTGAAATAACACACCAGCAAATCTTATTACGATCTCATCGCAAAGCTGATCACAGCCCTGCAGCCAGCAGCAGCAGCAACAGAAGGTTTGGTTCGGTGGTTGTGATGAAAATATAAGCCATTCGTACCGTTCCTTTGGCCGCTTGTTGTGCAATAGTATTTGTGGTGTGGCTCCTAGAGTGGTGGTGATGGAATTTCGATGGGAGTAAGTGGCTGATGATTTCAGCATCACCCCACGAGAACAAACCGGCTGCAAATGGCAACCAGGTTGATCTGAGTGAGCCGGAACCCAACTAACGGACGCCGTGAGAAACGCGTTTTTCGGATAGTCGTTGGGCAAAGTAAGTATATGCGTGTATAAAAATTGCCGTTGTTTCATTTCATTGTCGTTTGAGATTTTTGCGGATTTCTGCTTCTCTAGTCGATTGTTGTCCTATTTTGTTACAGAAGACAACCAAATCTGTTCAAACCGAGAGAAAGGGATGTTGGATTAACATTCCTAAGAATTATAATACCCACTAGCAGTATCAGAGGGACAGAAAATCGAATTGAAATTTATTATTGTTAAGTTAATATTTTATTGTGAAAATGGCGAAGAAAATATGGTCAACATTGTGTTAGAGTGGAAATAGTTACAAATTTGAGGAAACAAAATAGATAATGATGATTGGGTCAAATTTTTGTCAGCTATACTTTGCTGTCATTAGACTATGGACGATTTCCATGCTGTAAGTACTCTGTCTGCTTCCTCTGGATATCTGTTCGTCTAGGCTTCGATTGTGTCCTTCTGCTCCTTTAACCCATTAACGACCAAGCAGTAAACATTATTGACGTAGGACTACGTCTAACCGGAAGATATAAGGGGTGAAATGGAAATCTAGGCACTGAACAAGTAGGAAAAAATGCAAGATTTGGATCGCTTATAACTCGAGCATTTCTCAATAGATCGCAAAGGTTTTTGCATCAATTGATTGGAAATATATCTACGCATCTATCATAACGAATAACATTTCATTTTTCTTGAGATAAATAATTGAATAATTGTGAAATTTCAAGCATTGTCAAAATGCACTATGTACCCATTTTTGATTGGTCCATTTTGTGCTCCTCAAATCGTACCGACCAAAACGGGCAACCAGAGCAGCAGCGAAATAGAATGAAGCACGATTGGAAAGGAAAAAGAAAAAAATGAACGAAACATTGGTCGCAGTCTCACACATGCGTAATTCTCGAGCCAGCCAGTCAGCTTAAAAATCCCCGCTCCGCATCCGTAACGATCATTATTTGTGTGGACACCGACTGGACAACATCGTTGCTGGACGAGCTGGACGGCGAGGGATCGAGTGCCTTTCTCAAGGCAAGAGGGCGGAGGTGGTAGCGCTGGAGTAGAATAGAGTAGAGTTTTCAAAGGGCCTTTCTCAAGGCTAGAGACGAATGAACTGAAAAAGTTTAAAGTCTCTATAATACAATACCTTCCTTCCTTCACAACACATCAACAAACCAACCCAAGCAGCCATGTCTGGACATGGTAAAGGAGGAAAAGTGAAGGGAAACGCTCGAACCGTGTTGATCTGGAGTTCCCCGCAAGGGTAGCTAGGCCGAGCGCGTTAGTACCAGTGCACCAGTCCACCTAGCCGGCGTTATATAGTTTCGGCCGCCGAAGTGATCGAGTTAGCTGGCAAAGCTGCTCGCGACGATAAGAAAACCCGCATTCGGAACAGAACACATTCGGTTCGGTGGACATCAAGACAACAGGCTGTTGCAGCGAGTGGCGAGTGGTAAACGCAATCGCAAAACGGCATCAGGTAGCAGAAGAAAAAAGTTTGTTCTTTATACAAACTGCTTTGGTGGCAAATCCAGAACAAGGCGGCATCGAGGGCGTTCGAAATGGTTTTTTTCAAAACCACGAGTACTAAGTTTTCTAAATTGGAACCATTCCATAAAACAAGGCGCTTTTCAGGGCCATTAAACCTTCAAAAAAAGAGTTTAGGAAATACAGTTCAATGCTTTCTAAAACAATATCCAAAATAATAATAAAACACAAATTTTTTTTTGCTTCTAGATTGAAAGTACAGTAATTTACACTTATCTCGACATTTAGCTAATTGGACGGACCTGTAATGCGACATATTTAGTTGGACATTTTTGTAAACATAGAGTTCGGGGTCCAAATTATGACCCCACATTGAAAGTTGACACTGTACCACTGTCATCGCAAATGTTCAATTACAGGTTAAAATTACCTCCAATCCGATACTGAGTGGTGGTAATGCGACGTGCCATTGAATGTAATTTACTGTAAAATATGTCACAAGCTATCCAGGGAAGAAATTTTCCAACTGTGAAAGCTGTGGCGAGTGGCAAACGCAATAGCTAAACAGGAAGGTTTAACCGAACAAGATGGGAATATCTAGTGATAACAAAAACACAACACCAAAGGTTCTTTTCAGAACCATCAACATATTCATGAAGAGTAAACAGTAAACTAATCCATTTTTCAGGTAGATAGGTAGGTATTCACGTAGGAGAAGAAAATAAAACAATATATTTAAAATATATATTTAACAAAAGCTGTCCCCTTTGTATAGTCCTACGTCACTCCGGTTATGTCCCCGACATTACCCACCCGTCTTTTTTTTTTTACGAAAGCCATTGGTGTAATTTCGATTATTGATGCTAAAGAAACTTCAATGTTCAAGAATTATGTTTTTTCCATCTTCCATTTTCCGGGAAATGACTGTTCGAAAAATCGAACATTGGCCGAAACCCGCAGTTTTTTTTTGCAAGCACAAACAAACTGCGAACTGAAAATCAGTTCAATTAGCAAATATACGGTACTCATGAATGCATCAATTTTATATTCACGGACGAACAAGCACAGGAGGATAGAGGTCTCTAAGTATAAACCTAATTTAATCCACCTAAGGCGTGATGTGACATTTCTAATTTCATGTAATGTTAACTTATTACTTTGATTGTTGGCCGTGGAGAAATGTCTATGCTTAAGAAATATTTCTTTCCAAACATCCATTTTCCAAAACCTGCAACATACCAATATGATGCGAAAAAACAATATAATCGAGGATTGGGTGGTTATTATTCGGTCCGGCGGAAGAATATTTGTACCAGCAATCTCATTAAAATCCTCGTTACATGTAAAGGGTGTGTCACATCAAATTGCATCACGGAAAAAACGCTGTAGAAATTTAATTTTTAGGAATTATATCTTCAGCTTTCGCTTATAATCAGATAAGAGTGTATAGATCACGTTGGTCATGCTTCACTGTCAATTTTTCGTAAATTTGGAAAAATGTCGTCGAACGAAAAAGAGCGTCGTGAATTAATCCTGTGCACTCATTTCGAGAATCCGGAGTTGTTACATCGGGACATCGGTAAGATGCTGGGAATCGTCCAATCCACGGTCAGCAGAGTACTAAAACGATATTTCGAGAACCTAACCATCGACCGGAAGGTGAAGAAAGGCAAAAATGGATGCTCCGTCAGTGAAAAAGATCACCAGCGCGTAGGTAAGCAGTTTAGACGTGATCCGAGAAGTTCGGTCCGGGATGTCGCCAATAAGCTGAATTTGTCAAGTTCATTCGTCCAGCGGACCAAGCAGCGGGAGGGCCTGCGTACATACAAGGTTCAGAAGGCTCCTAACCGCGACGAAAGGCAAAACATGGTGGGGAAGACGCGAGCCCGGAAGCTGTACACCGAAATGCTGACGAAGCCGCATTGCCTCTTAATGGACGACGAAACCTACGTCAAAACGGACTTTCGTCAGCTGCCGGGCCTGTTGTTCTTCTCCGCAGAGGACAAATTCAGCGTTCCGGAGGAGATTCGCAAGCAGAAACTATCCGAGTTTGCCAAAAAGTACATGGTGTGGCAAGCGATCTGCTCTTGCGGAAAGCGGAGCGCCCCCTTCGTGATGACCGGCACGGTAAACGGGCAGGTTTACCTTAAGGAGTGCCTACAGAAGCGCTTACTACCACTATTGAAGCAGCACGAGGGCCCGGCCATCTTCTGGCCGGATCTCGCTTCGTGCCACTATTCAAAGGACGTGTTGGAGTGGTACGAAGCCAACGGGGTCACCTTCGTGCCAAAGGAAATGAACCCGCCCAACGCGCCGGAGCTTCGCCCAATAGAGAAATATTGGGCGATTATGAAGCAGGCCCTCCGGAAGAACCCAAAAGTTGTCAAATCGGAGGCGGACTTCAAGAGAAAGTGGATTTCTGTTCAAAAAAAAGGCAAAACATGGTACAACCTGACGTTGTACAGAACCTTATGGACGGGGTAAAGAGGAAGGTGCGAGCATACGGGCTTGGGCTCGAAGTATGAATAAAAAGCAAATGCCAAAAGTTGTTTAATAGTTTTAATTTTACTGTCTACAATTTTCAAAAGGATCGGTCTACTGGGCGAATTTCTACAGCGTTTTTTCCGTGATGCAATTTGATGTGACACACCCTTTATTGATCATTTCCATACGAAACTCTACGGGCCACCATTACCTAAGGTTAAGGATTCTCAATAATATTTACTGAATTAATTGATATTTGCAAACATTAACAAATGAAAATGCAAAAACAAATGAAAAACCTTCCGTCTTCCAAAGTAAATGAACCAAAACGCGCTGCAGAGGCTAGATGTGCTGGTATTAAATCAGCAGAAAAAAATATAGGAGGTTGTGTCCAAGATATGACCGCATTGTTGACGTAGAACTACGCTGTTTTTTTATATAAGTCGCTTGTTTATACTTTCGAATATTATTCTATAATGCTGTGAAATTTTAGAAACAACTGCTTAGTAGAATAATCTCTGAAATGGTTTTTTCATTTTAGAATCAGTTGACGATAATTGATTGATGATTCATTCTTGCCCTCGCAAAACAATACACTAGCTGATCGTATGTCACAATTTATTTCATGTCAATGCATTGAAAATTTTCCTCGAATGCTATTCCGGTGACTTTTTTCGCAATACACATAGACTCGGCTACAGTCGATTATATACATGTTGCACCAGATCTATTATTCCACATCTCATAACTACATCAATATATCTTTGGCACCGCATGGAAACAACAACAATGACAACACTTGCAAGTATCAAATATCATGCTATATGTTATTTAGTATTGCCTCAGTGGAATCGCACCGCTTGGCATCGTTCGCACAACGTAAACCAAGCGCCAAACAAGCGTTCGCCATAGCATGCATACAAAGCCATTACATTGGTGGCTTGAAACTACTAGGAATATAAACACTTCTCATCATTTTGCGCTATTCTTAATTCTCTCTCTATTCTCGCTTCTGTTAATATTACTTGCCTCGAAAAAAGTTACATTACTTTCTCATGCTCGAGAAAAGCACAGCTGTCACCCTTAGTGGAGGGAATTTTGCTACTGGTAAGCGAAACCTAATTACATACAAAATTCCAGAATGACATTTACTTTCTTGGTGACTAAATAAGCGAAATAAACTCGTTTGTCAATATCAATAACCTGGAAAATAGTAGCATTGTTTCATTATGATCAAAATTAGCGCAAATGCAATCCTAGTTGAAGTAAGATTTGCGACTGGCCCGCGAACCCAAAATAACTTTTAACATTTCAGTAAGACATTCAAGATGCTTTGTTTTCCCCAAATATTTTTTTGGCGCACAACCTTAACGCCTGCTTCGCCATAACGTCAGTTTAATGCATTGATGCATTCTCAAAGGAACCAACGAAGCCCTTATGATGACGGAAAACAAACAATGTTAACTGATTGGAAAAAGACTGAATTATGCCACACCACTTGTACTCTGCTGTAACATCGATGCGAATTCCTTGATGAGTTTGTCAAGAACGACCGCCTTCACCGCCAGCGGGGGGAGCTTGGTTTTGGTTGCTGCCTGGGTAACGACTCCTACATTTTCGATCGATGCGCCGAAGTCGCCTTCTTCGCTGTTGTTTGATGCGGTGTCACACTCGCGAAGGCTCGGTTCAGTGCGAGTGCTTTTCATTGCACCAACATCGCGTGCATCATTAGATGACGCTTGCCTCGAAATTTTATTGCTCCTGGCAATGCGTTCGTTTTTTGCAGGGCTCGAGTCTGCCTTCCTCTTCTTCTTGCTCATCACACAGCGTCAAATTTATGACGCGGAAAGAAAACACACGATACGAATAACGCGAAAAAAGAACAGAAAAACCAAACGACGATATCCAAGTTGGATTACCACTGGTGGGGTCCAATCTTAGATCGAAGCGCAGCGAAAACAAAGTGAACTGGATTGCTCAACAGTCCGATGCCGAATGAAAGTTTGCCTCAGCGAGATCCACTGCTTATACTCTAGGCAAGTGTTCCCCTTCATTTTTCTACTTTTCCTTTGTTCACGGAGACTTTAACTACGATTTCCCCATTCATTGGTCGTCGATAAGTTGCTCGTTATTGACAGCTCTGTTCGGGAAAGCACACAAATGGACAGAACAAATGTGTGAGAAAATGGAAACGCTTGAAGTTTTCATGAATTTTAACCAATTACAAATCAGGGGATTCTTATGTATAGCAAATCTTAGGGAATTTCCGATTCGTTTAGTATGTAAATCGCCAAAATCCGTTCGCGGCAAAATAAGTTATTAACGTTAACTTTATTTCATAAAAACGTGACCTGTTTTCTTATTTGGCACTCTTAATGAAAGACGTAGTTCTACGTCAAAAAATGTTCGTTATGGCCAACGTTCGATTTTTCGAACACTCAATTTTCCCGGCTGTTATTTTCCTGTACCAGGCTCAATCGAACGATTTTTGCCCCATATCGCAATGTATGTTCTTTTATCGAAGTAATACAGAAGAAAAGTTCACAAATTTTTTTCTTTTATTGGGTTTATTAATTGAAAATAAGAACACCTTCCAAACATACTTGCTTTATATCGAATTTATTGCCCAATAGAATATACAAAACTGAAGGATCCTGATAGTAAGTGGTAGCTAATAAATTAAGCTTTCTTTTTGTGCAAAAACATTACCATATGGTAGCTTTCCAAAGACATGAAAAATTATCAAAGTTGCTGTTCGATTTTTCGAACGCTTGGCCTAAAATGGGTTAATCCACTCGTTGTCTCGGTGCACCTAATTTCGAACGTTCAATCTTTTCTATCTCCAAAATGTCATTCCATCCATCAAGGTTATTTCGTCATCAGGTATATTCAATTCATTCATATGAAGGTTGTTCATATTCAAGGTAAACTCTATTCAGTATAAAACCCTACAACCCTACCCTTCTTTAGATCAACATAAGATCATTGAACCCTAGACTCAATCTCAATACGTAACAGAGTCCTTCAAACGACTTGGCTCAACTTTATTTCTATTCAATCCTGTTGTTACATTATTCTCTCCACTACAATCTGTCACTGACTCTTCCACGTTCACCGGTTCCTTATTTATGCTTGACTTCGCCACTGGTTCATTCCACTTCGCCACTCGTTCATTCTCACTAGAGTTTCCTCCCAGTTTCCACTCACCGATGACACGATCCTGCTTCCACTTAGCTTTTGTTGTTTTCTGAACTTTACACACTTCGATCTAGTTCCGATCTTTTGCTTCAGTAGCCTTCTCCTGGGAACGAACGGTTTCCAGGGGTGCTCCCAGCGCTTCGATGTCAGAATGTGATTGGTTATTCTCGAGGAATCGGAATCGGGCGGCTCTTTGGTTCACTAATAGAATTTTAATAGAACACATTCATTCTTCCAGTCAAATGTTCACGTATATTAACCATAACTCCAACCTAATGGTTACATGCCAGCCACTAGTCGTATTTTATGTACTCGCTCTAGAAACATAAATTCGTAACAGGCCTTCGACTCAGTTTCCATTCCAAATTTACACTGGGCCCCCTAGCCACGGTCATCATTCTAGGCCCTCACACACTAGACTGAAAAAGTCAACATAGGATGGGATAGGTGTCCCGCAGTAGAAACGTTCAATGTTCTTAGGTGTTTTTAATGTGGAGAGTTTGGCCACATAAGCAAATATCGTGTAAATGAACAGAAATGTTCTAAATGTAGTAAGCAACACTCCACATCTGAATGCTCATCGATATCGACCGAATGCTGTCGAAAAATGAATAAAGAACGTAAACTAAATTTGGACGTCGCTCATCCAGCATACAGTAACGACTGCCCAGTTTATAGAAACATTATCGAAAAGAGAAAATCTATCATTCGGTACAAAGAATAGCAAATAAAGACAAGTGCTCGAAGTAGAAACACGAATATTCTGTATTCTAATATTGCTGGGTTGCCTACACATTTCAGTGAATTGAAGCTAATTATAGGTAACGAACGTCCATCGTTGATATTTCTATAGTAGAGGCGGAAGTTTTCGAGCAATACTATATTTTGGGTTATAGAGTTGCTTTTTGCTTGTCGCACTCCAAACATACTGGAGGGGTTGCTATGTATATCCAGGAATCAATATGTTTCAACATTCGGTTTAACGAAGCGATTGATAACAATTGGTTTTTGGGTATTGTTATCGAGAGAGGCATTCAGATTGGAAATTACGGACTATTGACGTGGGACTACGTCTAACCGGAATATATGGGGGGTAAAATGAAAACCTTAACACAGAACATGCAGGAAAAAATGAAAGATTTCGATTGCTTATAACTCGAACATTTCTTATTGGATCGGAAAGATGTTTGCATCAATTGATAGGGGATATTTCTACGCATCTATCACAATTAAAATGTTATTTTTCATTAGAGGAACAATTGAATAACTGTAAAATATTAAGCGTTATCTAAAGGCTCTAACTGCCTCGTTTTAATTGGCCCGATTTACGGTTTCCCCAACACAGCCATCAAAGTCAAGCAGCCTTGGGGAAATCGGCATTCCAAATACATGAAGGTAGGAGGACTTTTTTTCTCACGAAAAGTGTTCCCTAACACAGACTTCAAAACCAAGCAGCGTTGGAGAAATCGACATTGCAAACACACGAAAGTATGGGGAGCTTTCGTTCTCTCCGAAATATGTTCCCTAACAGAGATTTCAAAACCAAAGTGCCTGGAGGAAATCGGCATTGCAAATTCATGCAAGTCGGGGGTATTTTTGTTCCGACTGAAATGTGTTTCCCCACCACAGACTTCAAAACCAAGTTTCCTGGGGAAATCGACTTTGCAAATAAATGCAAACGGCGAGTACTTTTGTATCCGCTTGCCTTTGTGCAGACTAGAATATGTTGCTCTAACACGATCTTCAAAACTTAGGAAACTGGAAAAATCGTGCAGACACTAGAGGCGAATAAACTTACCCGAACTTACATTACATTCACTTGAGAGAGGCAAACTTCAGAGATAAAATAAAATAATCGTTTGATAATTCTTCCGTTCACATATTTTGTCCTGGGCTTCATACCAAACGTAAAAGGGCTGTCATTAAATTTACTTGTAACGAAAAACATAATCTATCACAATGCATGAATTGACCTTACAAATATATTGAATTCAATTGAGTTTTACTTGTTTCGGAAATTGTTCATTTAATCAAAAATTTAATCAATTCAAACAAATGATTGCTATTGCAATGCAAACATATGATTGTAGTCCCACGTCAACCTTGCGGTTATATCATAGATATAACCCACCCATTTTTATACCACTCTCCCAGTTCTAGTGACCAGCGTTTTACTGAACTTTTAGACAACTGGTTAGAGCATTTTTTAAATTTTAGTGGAATTAATATTATCGCTGGTGATTTCAATATAAATTTGTTTGATGACCTAAGCTCTTCCCAATTGAAGTGCCTGATGAATTACTTCGGATTAAAGCAAACGGTTCTCGAAGCTACACGAATTACCCTTCTACCTAACTGAAAATAACATATCATGAAACTTATTACTTTTAATAATAATAGGTGTGAATTAAATGATAGAGTTTTGACAAAGTGCTGGAGCAATTATTCGATGGAAGCATTGTGTGAGCTTGTTACTAGGAGCTTGGATTCTTATCCGGTATCAGTCGATTTAGAAACCAGGGCATCTTTCATTACAGATTCTCTGCGAACATGTATCAAAAAAATTAGTTAAACATAAATTGGTCGAGACTCTAAACACGAACTTTTGGTATTCTCTGGACTTAGTGCGAATAAAACGTACGAGGGATAGATGTTACAAAAAGTTTCGTAGAACTAATAGTGCTACCGATTGGCGTTATTATACAGTTGCTCGCAATGATTATTCGAGATCGTTGAAAAAAGCCAGAACAGAACATATCCAGAGAAGCATTGATCAGAACAAAAATAATAGCAAACAGTTTGAAATGCTTAATGAAAGTTGCCGCGATCCATAACTTTCGGAAATTCAGTGATAACATCAGAAAACCTAATTGCCAATAAGTTTAATTCATATTTCGTTAACAGTGTTTCACTCATCAATGAAAGTATTGATTTGGTAAGTGAACCTGACGAAATAATACAGCCGACGGCCAGTGGATGTAAACTGGATTGTTTTCACCCAATAAATTTTGCAGACCTACGCATAAATTGTTTTACACTAGAAAAGTCGGCTGGTATTGATGACGTCAATGCAAAAGTTTTTCAAGATTGCTTTCATGTCATCGGACCTTCCCTGCTGGACCTGATGAATGATTCATTAAGAACAGGGCACGTGCCCAAAGTTTGGAAGGAATCGTTGGTGGTTTCAATACAAAAAATTGCTGGGACGATTAGATCCGAAGAGTTTCGTCCTATCAATATGTTGCACACCATAGAAAAACTACTAGAATTAGTCGTTAAATGCCAGCTGGTGAATTGCTTGAATAATAACTCATTACTAGCACCAGTACAATCGGGATATCGGGAATCCCATTCCTGTGAAACCGCTTTGAATTTGGTGTTAGCTAAATGGATGGAATACATCGAGAACATAGAAGCGGTCATTGCAGTATTCTTGGATCTGAAGCTTGAAACTATTTCCAGGCCCTTGTTGTTACAAACTCTAGGACGCTTTGGTTTAGAGGGTTTTGCATCTAAATGGTTCGAAAGTTATTTGAGTAATCGAATGCAGAGGACTGTTTTTGCTAATTCTGTTTCTGAACCAATAGCTAGCACGTTTGGTGTTCCACAAGGATGCGTGTTAGGGCCTATCTTATTCATAATGTATGTAAATGACATGAAACGAGTCTTACGTTTTTGCGATATAAGTTTATTTGCTGACGATACAGTTCTGTTCGTAGCAGCTAGAGAATTGGAATCCGCAGCATTGCATATAAATAGAGATTTGCATTCTCTCAGTATTTGGTTGAACTGTAAGCAGTTTAAATTAAATGTTGGAAAAACCAAGTACATGGCATTTTCTTCGAGATATTATAACACCGAGTTTCTTATTTCAATTCTATGCCTAGGCACATTAAAAGGGCAACCACATTAGCGGATTTTAAACGGCAATGTATATCACATGTCTAAAATGTAATTTGAATAGTGAGATTGTAATTGACGAAGTAGTTTCTAACGAATTTTTACGAGTTTTATTTGTATATGTATGCAAGAATGAACTGCCATCTTCGTCTCAATGATAATGAAGGATTTTTTATATGTTTATATAAATTAAAAGAAAAAAAAAATAGAATGTAGTCTACATAAGTTTGAGCACGCGCGCGTTGATGCAGCTATGAGAAATCTGAATTGTGATAACGATTGGAACATAATAGAGTTTGTTCTTATTGTGGAATTGAATTTGGAAATTTTGATAAAAAGAAGCACAGCTGTGATTGACTTTTGGTTGAAGATCGAGAGAGCGAATGTTGTCGTGTAAAGAAGGCCCATGAGCTTTTTCTGAAGGATCAAGTAGACAACCGTCAAAATGAACGGAAAGGCTACAACCTGAAATTCATTCAACGGGTCAAATGTTAAGTTAATCTGGAGATTAGAACAGGTTGTCTGACAAATTTGGCAGTCAAGTTACAGTGAACTCAGAAGATGCTGTGGGATGGCTTGACGGAGCAGCACGTGTTTCTTCTTGTGAATTGGCTGAACTGAAGGAACTACTACTTCTTTCAAGCATGTCCAATGAAACGATTGAATAGATGAAGCTTAGTGAAACACTGCTATCACAAAGAAGGAATTTCATATATGTAGATAAAATCGGTTCGTTTTTTCTGTAAAACTGGTTAATTATCACCTAGATAATCGACCAACTCAAACCTATGTAGGGGAATGAGGGGGGCCTTCATTATTATTACTTCTGGTATTTTTTCCAATTGTTATGATCGAATCAAGTTGTTTAACTTACTGCTCTAAATTGACAATGACAATTACTGCTCTAAATTGAAATTGAAATGCCGTACGAAGCAATGCTATCGTCCGCATACGATGACTACTTATCAGGGATCCCAGCCAGCATGAGATGAGGCAAAACCCATCGAGCTTTTGGAACTTCGTAGAACGACGGAAAACTAGTACTCCCACGTAACGTCACCTTCAAAGATGTCCAGGCCCACACGGATACGGACGCTGCTAATCTGTTTTCTATGTTTTTCGAGAGCGAGTTTAGCAAAGCGTCGTCTGTACCAACGAAGGACTGTTTTGCTCACATTCCTCCGCACAACATAAACCTGCCCATCCTGCAATTTTCTATGAGTGAAATATTGAGGATCTGGATATCAAAGAGGGATATGACACAGACATGGATTTATGAAACATCGCTCGACCACAACGAATCTCATGTGCTACGTTACCGCACTGTCCCGAGAAATTGAAGAGAGGCGGCAAGTTGACGCGGTTGAAGTTGATTTCGCGAAAACCTTCGATACCGTTCCGCACATTCTAGTTGGTGAGAAACTGAAGTAAATAGGCTTTCCAGATTCAGTAACAGAGTGGATTTTCTCGTACCTTAGTGATCGTAGTGCAAATGTTGTGGTCAACTAAGCTAGATACCGTAGTTTCGACATCCCTTCTGGTGTACCGGACTTAGTTTGTTTTTATTTCGTTCGGAAAAATATATCAGGGAAAGCGGACATTAAAAATGCGTTGCTCTGGCTGCCCGAATACGAGTGAAAATGTTCGCTATGTATGTACGTATCGAAATTCGCCAATGTCGGATTTTGCTCTCACATCAAAATTTTGGAGTGAACTAAGCGTTATTCGTAGGTTGTTGTTATACTGTCAGGTTCCGATACCTTGCAATATGAAGTGCTATTTCATAGATCTTCTTCTTCTTCTTATATGGTACTAACGTTTCTAGAGGAATTTCGCCGTCATTATTACGTATTACTTGCGTAATTTTTATGAGTACACTAGCTGACCCGGAAAACTTCGTCCCGCCCAAAATTTGTGTTTTATTACCAATACCTCCAAACATCTACGTTTTCTTATTATGAGCAAGTTCATGGGTCCAATCGCAAAACTGTTCATTGATTAATCTTCTAATTGAACCCGTTGAATTTACCTTTTACTATAAAATTCCTAGTATTTCTAACAAAACTGTTTCATTTCTATGGCAGACCTCCCCCTCCCCTCTTCAGAAAGGTAGGAGAAGTGTTGAACCACCTTAGAAATGTTTCTTGCTCCCTAAAACCTCCACATGCCAAATGTGGTTCAGTTTGCTTGATTAGTTCTTGAATTATGCAGAAATTTATGCTGCATTTGTATGGCAGTAAATAGAGAAGGGAGGAGTGTCTAACCACCATAGAAATATTTATTGCACCCTTAAACCTTCAGATGCCTAATTTGGTTTCATTTGCTTGAATAATTCTCGAGTAATGCAGAAATTTGTGTATCATTTGTATTTCCCCGACCAGAACGGGAATCGAACCCGATCCCCCGGCATGTTAGGTTTGACGCTAACCACTCGACCACGGGAGCACTGCTCTTTCATAGATGCAATGGTCTATTAAACAATTGACGTAAAAATGTAGTTGGTTCATTTTATAAGTTTAATTGTTTTTGCCTTTGATAACAATACCTTTTTTATAGTGTTGATTATCATACGAAAAACAGCACTCTTGATCGTTGGATCTTTTTTGACAGCCGTTTTGATTCAGTCCGCACTACCTAGCTTTGGAAGATATTTGAGATGATTAGAAAAATTTGAAAAAAATGACTATGCATATCTTATATATAGAACAAGAATATCTATATAATTAAAAATGATTTGGTGTCCGTTCCTCACGATTTAACTCAAAAACGGAGCAACGGATTTGAACAGTCTGTATCAGGATGTAAATGTCTCAGTCTGTGTCAGGTTTATATGCCAAGAATGTGATGAAACCATTCGGAAAGTTGGAAAATTTGTATGTCATTTAAAAAAAAAATTGTATGGAAGTTGAAAAACTGGAAAGTATTTTTTTTTTGACGTGGGACTACGTCTAACCGGAATATATGGAGGGTAAAATGAAAATCTAAACACAGAACATGCAGGAAAAAATTAAAGATTTCGAATGCTTATAGCTCGAACATCTCGTACTGGATAGGAGAGATGTTTGCATCAATTGATAGGGAATATTTCTACGCATCTATCGCAACTAACAAAATGTTGTTTTTCATTAGATAAACAATTGAATAACTGTAAAATATTAGGCGTTATCTAAACGCTCTAACTGCATCGTTTTGATTGGCCCGATTTACGGTTTCCCTAACACAGCCAACAAAACCAAGCAGCCTTGGGGAAATCGGCATTGCAAATACATGAAAGTAGGGGGACTTTTGTTCTCATCGAAAAATGTTCCCTAACACAGACTTTAAAACCAAGCAGCGAAATCGACATTGCAAACACACGAAAGTAGGGGGAGCTTTTGTTCCCACCGAAATGTGTTCCCTAATAGAGATTTCTAAACCAAGGTGCCTGGAGAAATCGGTATTTCAAATTCATGTAAGTCGGGGGTATTTTTGTTCCGACTGGAATGTGTTTCCCTAACACAGACTTCAAAACCGAGGTTTCTGGGGAAATCGGCTCTGCAAATAAATGCAAACTGCGAGTACTTTTGTCCTCGCTTGCCTTTGTGCAGAGTGGAATGTGTCTGTCCTAACATGATCTTCTAAACTTAGGAACCTGGGAAAATCGTGCAGACACTAGAAGCGAATGAACTTCCCAGTTTCAAGCAAATTCGAGATTCGAGAAGTATGTACACTTTTGGGATGTAAACTTCAGAGGGAAATGTAAAATAAAATAATCGTTTGATAATTTTTTTTGTCTTTATTTAGCATATCTCGAAACCAGGGTGGCGTATTTTTTAGTTTTTGAGTTATTATTTTTCAAAGATAACCGATGGTCCGAAAAATCATTTTTTTCCATTTTTTCCACTACAAAAAATCATAACTTCTGATCTACTGGACCGATTCAAATGATCGACATATCAAATTAAATGCCAATGAGCTAGTCTTGCCTGAAAAAATATTACACTCTGAATAGAAATGAATTTTGTTTTCGTAATCATTGATTATATTTGTTTTCTATAGCTTACATTGTTTCGGGACCAAGAGCGCCATTTTTATTTATATTTTTTCCTGAAAGCTGAGTTTTTTTCACATAATACATCCGAATACCAGAGAGGTGTTATTTTTCGTTTTTAAGTTATGATTTTTCAAAGCTGACATGTTTTCAGTTTTCGTTCAATATTTCTATGCGACTAGACTGGATGTATGTGACTATAATCCAATTAATTGGCAAGTGTATTATTGTTTCAAGAAAGGCTAGCTAGAAGGCTTTAATTTGATATGTCGATCATCTGAATCGGTTCAGTAGTTCAAAAGTAATAATTTTTTGAAAAAAGGCATTTTTGGGAAAAAAGGGAAAAATGATATTTTGAGCCATCGAGTAACTTTGAAAAATCAAACTCAAAAACGAAAAAACGCCTCCCTGGTTTCGAGATATGTTATGTGAAAAATCTTCAGTTTTCCATAAAAAATATAAAAAAAATATAGCGCCCTTGGTCCCGAGACCATGAAAACTATAAAAAAAAACAAATACAATCAAAAATGACAAAACCAAGATCTGAATTTTTTGCAAGCAATTTTCCAAGAATGACTAGCTTATAAGCTTATAAGGCTCAGTAGTTCACAAGTTATGAATTTTCGGATCACCCTAAAATGAAAATGTGCACCCTAACAAAAAAAAAATAAAGTAAATAAAAAAAAACGGGTCTAATAGTTTGCGACAAAGAATGAAACTAACACTTTTGACGAAAATCTGAGAACTACTATATCGGTTTGACATGGAATGGCTGTATAAATAAAAATGATTTGGTGCCCGTTCCTCGAAGTTTGCCGGGTCAGTTAGTTTAAAATAAAAAGGGAAAATCAGAAAAAAGAGGTACGCATATTCATGTTTCGCAGTGAAAATCACCATTTAGTTCAGTTTTACATATCTGAACGATAAAATATAAAACTCTCTTGAAATGTGTTCGTTATTTTCATCTATCAAAATATTCTCTAGAAATAAATTATATGTCAGAACAACGTTTACCGGGTAATACTTTATACATAAGATTAGACTAATGACACGATTACAATGCATCTTGTGACCAAAATTACTCCCGCAAATGCACAGTGTGCACTCCTGTGCTCACGGGGAAGTTTCTGAGCTATCACAGTTTCTTCTAACTTCATTCGCTCGAAAGTATGAGTGCTAAACTAAAATTCAATCAGAGCACAATGTGAAGTTTTCTTCTGGTACCATGTTTGATTCATACTGTGCTTTTTCCTCCGGAATGATGTCTGCCGAGCAAAATATGATGATGCTGATTTGACTGCAGAAGTTTTCCATTAGCATTCGCATTGCAGAAATTCAGTTGGAACTTGTATCACATCGAAACTTGCTCTTTGCAGTTTCTAACAAGGGTTAGGATTGTACTCTAAGTCGCCTCTTTTTCATTCGATAATGTAAAGGCAATGGAATTACTATTTTTACGATATTCATGGGGTTGTTGTCACTGTCTTCCTCCACAATGGATACAATGCGAAAGGAGGTAATCAGAAGCGAAATTCTCTTGCTTTCTAAGAATCTGCTCAGATACTTCCAACAGAATGTTGTTGAATAGCAGCTGGAATTTTTAGTGAATGAAATAAAAGCATACTTTTTTGTTCCGACGCTTGATCTACCAATGCAGTTTTCCCAGTGGGAGGGGTCGAGCTTTCTGTAGAGTCGATTGAAACAAATACCGACCGGAGGCGATCTGGCGTAGTGGTAATATCCATGCCTCTCACGCTAAAGGTAACGAGTTCAATTCTCACTCCCGACATTCTTCCAAAAATGGAAGTAAAAAGTGACGAACCAATGGGTTGAAAATCACTATAATACAGATAAAAAAAAAGTACCGACCGTATCTGTTCGATTTCTTGACTTTTTGAATCAAATTGATGTTCTATACCAGATTCTGTTAGAGTTCGCAAGAATTATTTATCAGTTTCCATGATTTTGTTTCTGGATTGTTGGTGTTGGTATTAATTCACCACATGTCGTTGCATAACATTGAGGGTTCAGCTGACATGAACACGATCATGATAATCATAGAACAATCAGCAGTTGGCTGAAACTAGCCTAACCGCGCAATTAAAGCAAGAGAAAAGGAGTGTCTAATCCATTTTTCTGTTCCAACCAAGAAACCATCCCCAAACAACTTCATCCGGTACATTAAACACGACCGCATACTGAAAGCTCCTTCATTGCGTTCCGAGATGTTCGACCTTCCCGTATCACGTTGCAACTTCTCCGTGCTTTTCCGCAACTTTGTAACCATTAATTTTACGACCCCCCCACCTCTCCTCGGCTTCAGCCTGCTTTCGGAGAGGTTGCTATTCGCTTGCTCCTATCTCGGCGAGGATAGGAAGATATTTCTCGCCTTGATTCACTCGACCTGGCAGCGCTCTCGTATCCCTAGAACGGAACCGCGGAAATGCATACACAAACTGTTTTTTCCTACGGTTTTTTTTTCTGCAATGGAACTTTGCCCTCTTTTCCGCTGGCTCTGTCGAAACAGGGAGGACTTTGTCTGCCCTCGCGAGGTGTTCGAATGGAAGCACGCAAGAATGTTGCGGCGCATTTAATGGATTGCATGAACTTTGTCGAGAGACTAGAAAAGTCACATTGAGCAGTTTCGGGATGGAGTTTCAAACAAATAACTTTCCGATCTGGTCATTAATAGTGGATAAAATTTTGTAAGAAACTATCACATTTGTGAGTGGAATACTAACACTCTTTTGTACGCGCATAGCAACATGGCAACTGGCAGGGAGAACTAATCCATCTCTACATCTTTCATATTTCACCTGAACGCGTTACCTGACTGAATGTTTTGTTTTATGCTTTCTCATTTTGCATTTTGATGTGGATGGTTGAAGCAGCGGTAGGTAAACTGCGGATGCTACAGACGTTGCTGCAGGCGGTTCATCCCACAGCCATTTTTGTCGCGTAGCAAGTTTGTTGTTTTTTAAGCTCACTTTTTGGCGAAATGACAGTTCTCATTTCTTATAGTGCAGCATTATGTTTTTTTCTTTGTTTCACGAACACCAGCAGCACCGAGGTGTCATTGTTTCTTCAGGCCCAGTTAAAATAAGAAAGCACTGAGGCCGAAAGCAAATCCTGACAAAATGAGGAGAAGAGATTATATTTGTGAGATCACTGTCGTGCTTTCAGAATTACTATTCATTATCCTCAGTTATTCAGAGCAGCCTGCCGTTGATAGGGCGAGAGGTTTGCAATGAATAGGCAAACAGCGATGTCGAAAGAAGTTTAGGTAGGGGAACCGCGGGTAAGACAGACAGTGGGGACAGGTGGTTGATTTGTATCGTTGCATTATGAATTTCAAATTTCTGTTGATGGGAACCCCTTCTACATGCTATTCTATAATACTTCTTCTTCTTCAATGGCACTAACGTTCCTAGAGGAACTTCGCCGTCTCAACGTAGTATTACTTGCGTCATTTTTATTAGTACTTAGTTGAGATTTCTATGCCAAATAACACGCCTTGAATGCATTCTGAGTGGCAAGCTCTAGAATACGCGTGATCACAGTGCAAGTCGGAGGAAATTTCTTTGACGAAAAAATCCCCCGACCAGAACGGGAATCGAACCCGAACACCCGGCATGTTAGTTATGACGCTAACCACTCGGCCAAGGGAGCACATTCTATAATACTTAAACCATCCCATGAAAATAAATACTGATCAAAAGTGGAATAGGGAAACCGAAACCGAAAATCAAACATGATTCCGCGTGTGGATGTAATTTTTGCGGCTTCGATATTAGCACTTTGACGTCGGCTCGTTTCGTAAAAAAAAATATTCGCTTGGCGCCGGCAGCGCTAATTCGGATTATTTGGCTTGTTATTGACATTATTGGAAAATTATACTTTGTTAAGTTTTACTAATCTTATCGCTAGTTTTCATAAGTTCTCAACCCTGTTCCCCTGCTTTCATGAAATTTCGAAGGTATACATAGGTAAATATTACAAACCTTGTCCATATTCCCCCCACTAAATGTGGGTAATCATCGGAAAAATGTTCTACGTTCTTTTAGGCCTTTTTTAATTTTAGTACACGTGGGAAAAAGATGTTTCCTTCACATAGAACACATATTCATTACTGAATAGTCGATTTTCATTAGAAGCTCAATTTCAGAAACGCATTCTGGTCATATATAAAATCTTTTTTCTTCCAATTTTCCAATTTTTTATGCTCGATTTTCACTCCTTGAAGTGGATTGTGTATTGTGTCCAACTTTGAGCTCAATCGGTTCCGCACTTTTCGAGTTTTTTGACGCGTACACAAACGAACAGAACATTTATATATTATGTATATATATATATATATATATATATATATATATATATATATATATATATATATAATTACGTGACCAGAAGGACCTCGATCAGCACATTCCTAATATCGGACGATCGAGGTCAGCCAATAGCCAGCCAGGAGACGATTCCAGCCGCATCAGCAAATCTACACAATAAATACAACAGCAGAACCTTCACCCGTGTTCAGTTTCAGTTCTATTATATCCTGTATCGGTGTCGCGCGTCGTTCGTCGTTTTAAATAAAGTGAAAAATAAATTATATCTTTTTTTAAAAAATCTCAAACACGCCGTCCCAAACAAGATTATATATATATATATATATATATATATATATATATATATATATATAATATTTATATATATATATATATATATATATATATATATATATATATATATATATATATAAATATATATATATATATAGAGAGAGAGAGAGATAAAACATGTTGGCATGTGTATGTTATTGTTATTGTTACCTAAGCAAAACCTCAACAGAATGATACTAAACTTTGACCGCTTCTGTCATCAGACATTTGAAGCATTAAAAAACTTATTTCTATTTTGCAAACTACAATACATTCTCAAATGTTACCAGAGCTATAAAGCGAGTTTGAATAAAAAAATGTTAAAAAAATCATTTTTTATATCAAAATGAAATTTTATAATCCATCTCAAAAAAAAAAAAAAATATAAGAGAAAATAAATAAAGAGATTTGGTCAGTCCCAGTGTTACCAATTCACTCAGATATTTTCTGCAATCGTTTTAAACCCAATGAAGCGGCCCTAATCGCTTCAGACATCATTATAGAGACGCTTGGAGAATGCTTCGCTCCATTTTTCATATTTCATTGAAGCACACTTGCGCTTTGTCGTCAAGATCCAAAAGTGCATCACCCTTTGTCGAAAATCGAACACTTCTCTAATTACATTATGTTGTTACCGAGTCTACATTTTTTTTCCGTACATCAATTTTGTTATTTTTGTGCGAGTGAAACAAATCTCAAGTTTCCACTCGGTTCGTGGCAGTTCAACACACACGGGACATTTTTTTGATTACTCGGCGCGTAATTATTTATCGGCAGATATAGCGGGGCAACTCCAAGCGCCTCCCCAGAAATTCGAAGGTAGAAGAATTAGTTTGTAGAATTAATTTCGGAAAAATAAAAGAGTCGACAGTTGCACGCTAAAACGATTGGTCGAGTTTTAGTTGTATGAAAGAAAGCCAAGACCGTTCAGGCAACGCTACAAGTGGTGACAGCGGTGGGATGCTGTCCAAGTGGGGACAGCAGCCCATCCATCGGCGTGTTTAAACTTTTTTTCCCCACGGGCCACGGTGGCTGAGTTTTAGTTGTGTTTCATCGCTGCGATAAGGGAAGGAATTTTGTGCTATATTGTGCGTGGATGGAAATGCATATCAAGAGTTACTGTTAGTGGCCCATGTTGGCACACGGTGGGAAATTTGCCACACAAGTATTTGGATATACGAAGATTTTTCCCAAATGTGATATGCGCTGCGGTTTATCAGAATCATGTCTGCTTCAGTATGCAGTGCGGTTGGAATAGTGTTTAAATGCAATTTTTTGTGATACTGTGTGGAGACGGAATGAAAACAATAAAAGCAAGTTTGGGTGAAGGCGTATTCGCTATCAGTGAGATGAAAACCATGCCGCTGGAACAGCTGATACGTTACATTTA
Source organism: Toxorhynchites rutilus septentrionalis (assembly GCF_029784135.1). NCBI lineage: Eukaryota > Metazoa > Arthropoda > Insecta > Diptera > Culicidae > Toxorhynchites > Toxorhynchites rutilus. The sequence goes on from NC_073744.1 coordinate 53,194,848, forward strand.
TCCGGATTTTCATGGGCTCGACGAGTTGTTTCTCAGTGATTCCCGGAAGACAACCGATGGAGAAGCTCATTTGGTTGAGCCATCGTTGTCTGCTGAGAAGTTTGATTCACGATTCATGTTTTCGCTGGACTGTGGTCCCGAGATGTCTATCTACATCGGATCAAATGTGGTAAACTATCCGTTGGTCAAAGGAGGAAGACAGGAACAAACGTCAGTTCTCGGAGGAGCAAATGTGAGTCGGACAGACAGTAATCTCACTGCGATACGGATCTAACAAGGTGACAATCTAGAGGAGCACTAATTTCGGTAATACTAGACATAGGAGCTATATGATATTCCATCAACTTTCCCATAAAGCATTAAAGTTAAAAAAATTATCAAAATAAAATTAAAAGCCAATTAATTCATCAAGGGAAATAATCGTATTAGGTGCGAGGCAGTTATTTTTGTGTCAATATTTAGACGATTGTCATATTTGGAAAATATTCAAAGTTAACATGAAGTATCTAAATCGGATTCCGCGTTCCATGATCTTTTATTATGTACTGAGAATCCAACACTAAAATAAACAGAATAGCAACCATGTGTGGAAACCAGATAAAGAATTCTAGTAAATTATGTAAAACAAATAATGTGAGACCGATTTAAACCATGCAAATCGTTGGTTCAAAGTGTAAAAAAACAGATGTAATATACGAAAAATTTATATAAAAGCTAGACTACTATAAACAAAAAAAAGTTGTTGGCGACTGCAAACTCTATTTCATTGTAACAAATTAGGACAGCAGTGAGAAAATGAATATGACCATTTATTTTTTCTTCCTCTCAAAACAACCAAATTTTAAAAAAGTGAAAAGAAAAAGCTTTTTCCTAATCAATTCAAATCAACTGTTGGAAGGATAATCAATTTTTAAATAAATTAGGAGATTTTTAGAATAAGAGCGATAAAATGTGTGTGAAAGGAAACTATGCACCTAGAAGAAAGCTGTACGATCTAATTCTTCTAATGCTTCAAAAATGTAATACACAGACTGAATTAATTTAGCAGAGAAATTTGAACCCGGCATCAAAATATGAACCAAAGAAGGGATAATTATTATTTAACAATATTCCGTCAATTCTGGGAAGACTGCTTATTCTGTTTAGAAAGACACAATCATATCTCCCGTACTTTAATTGTATGGACAGGGAAAAATGGGGAAATGTACTTATCGATAATTTGAATAGGTGTGATTCTAAACTTTACATACACACTTTGAAGTGAGATTTTAACAAAATGTAAAATGTTGAGGCATATTTGTCTACAGCCAATTTATAACAAAAATGTGTCCATCAATCGCAATAATAGCTTTTAAATGTACCGAAGGGCTGGAAAACCAGGAATGAATTCCTGTAAGGACATGTATGCCCCAATACTTACTTAACAGTTCATGAGTAACTGAAATGTGGGATTATCGAGAATAAAAATGTAAACAAAGTAGCGCTATAAAAGCGAAGAAGAATCATGGGAGATGAATTTACCTCCAACAATAAAATATTGAAATGAAGAAAACTAAATATTGAAGAAGATGAAAGATTAAAGATTAAAAGAATATGAAAGATTAAAGATTAAAGAATTAATGAGAGGGAGATATATTCAGCAAGAATGATGAAAATAAACATATTGCACCAAGAAATTTTTAAATGAAGCTGTACAAGCTCATCAACAATGATCGATAAGACTTTCGGGGAAGCTTTAAGGAGATATGACCATTTTTGTTTCCATTTAGAATTAGGGAATTACAGAGTTGAGGGAGTATGTTTTATTTTAATTACAACCGAAAAAAAATCATTTAAGTTCCTATGACTGAAAAGTAAAAATCAAAAATCAAATACATTTATCTAATTATTACATTATTGTATAATCTGCTTGCAATAATCTCTTCAAGATTATTTCAAGCTGTACAAGTAAGGGGGGATGAAGCGGCCCTAATCGCTTCAGACATCATTATAGAGACGCTTGGAGAATGCTTCGCTCCATTTTTCATATTTCATTGAAGCACACTTGCGCTTTGTCGTCAAGATCCAAAAGTGCATCACCCTTTGTCGAAAATCGAACACTTCTCTAATTACATTATGTTGTTACCGAGTCTACATTTTTTTTCCGTACATCAATTTTGTTATTTTTGTGCGAGTGAAACAAATCTCAAGTTTCCACTCGGTTCGTGGCAGTTCAACACACACGGGACATTTTTTTGATTACTCGGCGCGTAATTATTTATCGGCAGATATAGCGGGGCAACTCCAAGCGCCTCCCCAGAAATTCGAAGGTAGAAGAATTAGTTTGTAGAATTAATTTCGGAAAAATAAAAGAGTCGACAGTTGCACGCTAAAACGATTGGTCGAGTTTTAGTTGTATGAAAGAAAGCCAAGACCGTGCAGGCAACGCTACACCAAATGGTTTCTGAAAAGCATAAAACCATTTTTAAATATATTTTCTTGTATTATGTGATAAGAACCAGAACGAACAAAATCATTTCAATGTTTCTGGCTACTAAAATCCATCCACGATTAAGAATAATGCAAACCTTAGAATCAAAATAAATACTCATAAATACAAAGGTCGATAGTCTGGCAGCACATTTGTGAACAGTGGCACGTAGCAATATATTTGTGAACAGCGGCACATATTGATGCAATTGTAAACAAAAATATTGGATACAAATTCTTTAGCGTTTTCGGCGTTCGATACCAGCAATGCCTCGAAAATTCGAGATCATATGATGATTTTAACTGGTGGAAACGTAACGGAAGCGGAGGGTATAAGCAGCGAATCAAGGGTTATCTAAAATAAACGCTTCGATGTCGTTTGACATTTTGACTCTTTGTTGTGGTGCGTTTTGGACACGCATATGGGCATCTTACCTCGCTTTTTTAAGAATGGTGTAAATGCGTTTAGAATTCTCATTATTTCTGTTGGTTTGCCTATTCGTGATGGTTATTGCTCATTTCATTACAAGGAAAACAAACGTGGCTACGTTGTGAATGTGACGAATCGTTGAAATATGTAGTAAAAATACATGTTTTGTTTAACAGGGACGTCTTGTCCGGACTTCCCCTACTGGACACACAAACACTGAGAGAGCGCGAAATTATTCCTCTCGCGAGCGATAAACTTCTACGCTTCGTATATTATGAATCTGTCCATATTCCTCCCACTACATGTCCATTATACTCGTATTGATAAAAATGATCTACATTTCGGTTTGTTTTAATTTTAGTAAAAAACATGGAAAAACACATTTTTATAAAACACTAGTTGACCCGGCAAACGTTGTTCTGCCATATGAATTATTTCTAGTGAATATTTCGACTGTTCAATACAAAATAACTAATGTGTTATAAGTGTGTTTAAATGTTTTAACGATCTATACAATCAATCGAATGTGATAGAAGAAGGATAGATTCCACTTGATATTGCGCAGATACGTGAAGGTTTGACCGTGTATTGCATCGGATCGTGGGAAAGTGGACTTCCCAAACCGAGTGTGATGTGGAGGTCTCATCTCCACCTCCAAATATATCACATACAGAGAAATGGCTTTAGACGATGATCGCCGACAAAAATTAACAAAAAAAAAAAATAACTCAAAAAAATATTATCGTAACTGACATGCTTGATATCTTTAATGTTAAATGTAAAGTGAAAAAAGTACACTTTACTTTTTGCTTAACATTCGCGCTGTCGGTCGCGAACAGTATGAAGTAGAACAGTATTTTTTTCATTTATAATTAATGTCCTAAAAGCGTGTTTATTTCACCCGAGAATTATTACCATTTTCGCTACACAGAAATAACTCATTGTCGAATTGCATGGTAAGGCTGCCACATTTGCACAACTCGATTGAACTTGAGTTCCGATCCGGACAGGTAATTCTGATTCGATTAGATTTCAGAATACAGGAGAACAGCTGATCAGTAGATGGATCTGGGATTTCTGAAGAAATTACTCTATCCTAAAAACTAAAAATGTGCGTATAAGGTAATCCTTGTTTTTGTCATTCAACCAGAAACATGTTTGACGGAACACGTGTAATTTTGTAATGGAACTCATTAAAGGCATAATTTCTTTTGTTTGAACACACGTGCGGTCGTTTGAACAAAGACTGTATCGGTGTTGCCCATGATAGCGTCTCGCAAGTGAATGTATTCTATTGATTGTGTCATAGGAATCGCAGCCGTTCGCTCTCTACCTTTGCGTATATGTTGACCATGGGTCATTGGCACAGCTCAAGACATCATAGAATGACGTTGTCCTGACTGCGTCAATTCATCAAACGACATACATAAGAATCTGTGGAGTGTGAGTACACATGTTCAAAAATATTAATTAAAAATGAGTATGATTAGTTGAATTGAATGATTGAAGTAGCGGTGGCGCATTTGATCTACACTCGTGTTTTCCAGCCGTTTTTTTTTATAAGGATTGACCACAATAGCGTGATTGTTACTTCGCATTCCGAGCATGTGTGTGTTTAGAATAATTGAATAATTCATTCTGCTCATCCTAAAACGCTTCCAGCTCGCTGGCGATGCGCCTAGCTTTAGTCGAATTGAGGTTACTTGTGTATGTATGGGGTGAAAGTTCGATGAAGAGGACGAAAAGCCATCTAGCATTTAGCAACGTAAATAAATTCGTACTATTTGAAAAACGAACGATGGATCATCTATCTGGTATTGTTTATATATATCGCGATTAAAAATAGCAGTTATAGGTGAAAATTGGATATATATGTATTTTTCAAACCAAATTTATACAAAATATACAAAAACAAATTTATCAGCCAAAAAATCTTGCATAGGACCACCCAAATCGGTATTAACCCTCCTGTACTCGCGTGCATAATCATAACATGTATACTCGCGCTCAGTATGCTCCACAGACCTGTCACAGACCGAAAATTGAACTTCTCTGTAATGTTGTCATTGTGTATTTTTCAGGTTTTATTGGCATTTGTTTGAAGAAGAGGGTATGATTGAATGAAAAAACTGAAAAAATATGTTTTCTTCGTCCTTATTACATTTTAATAGTCATCTAATTCAGCCTCCTCAAAACAGAGTAATTTTCGATACTCCAACACAAATAACGAAATTCAAATTTTTCACTGTTATTAATTAAAAGTAAGCAACTGAATATAATTAATGGAAGTATATAAAATAATATAAAAACGTATTCATCGATTGTGGTTTCATTGGAGTAAGAATCAGAACATAGCATAACTGCATGCTCGAAACCAACATATTTTTTACATTTCATGCAGTTGTTGTGTATTTGTCGGGTCTTTTATCGAAGAGAAGAATTATAACGACCTTCTAGATAATTACCAGATGATAAAGGTTCTGGAATATGAAGTTTGCATATTCTTTGCCTCTGTATTCTTGGTAAACTAAGAATTAATGCCTTTTTATAGACGAGGCATAAAAAGATGATATAAAATGATTTCTAGGAACTTCCTTTTCTTTTTCTTGTTTCCTTGTTGATATTGTCCATTATAAAAAAAATATTCCCGAAATTGTAACTGTTAAAAATTACCATAAGCCACCGTTTAATTTACAATTTACTGTTTACAATTCTTCCACAAGTGAAATTCTTACACAAGTGTGTATATGTATGATCATTAAATTTAGCGAATAACTATACGAAAGTCAAACATTTATATTTTGCTTTTGAACGTATGAATCTAACGACGAATATATCGACGAATAGTTAATATATGGATCCGTTCAATCCAGTTACAAAAGGGACTGAAATCAAATAAGAATAGTCCGGTAATGATCTTATGCATTATATTCAACAAATATTCCACGCCACTAACATTAATTTATAAATTTTATTGAACAATATTCTAGAATATGAAAAAAGGCACCTGTTCAAAAATGTTGCTCATATACTCGCGTCGGTGTGTCAGACCGAAAGTGTGAAAAAAGTGGCACACGTTCCCTTTGTACCAACACATGCGATACGCTGAACGATGACGAACGACGAATAACGAAGCTAGAGAGAATCACAAAGTCGTAGTGATAATATTTTCAGAGAAACGAACGAATTATTGATTTCTCGGTCTGACAGACCAATGCGCGAGTATAGGAGTGTTAAATATATAGTAATCGGTATCCTAGCGGTATCATATATAGTTTACGACCTATTCTCATGTTTACCAAGTTTTATGAGTATAATTTCATTAAAATCGGTCGAGCCGTTCGGAGGAGTTCGACCACGTACATCGTGACACGAGATTTATATATATATATATATATATATATATATATATATATATATATATATATATATATATATATATATATATATATTTTTTTTTTGTGATTTGGCGAATTATTTCGAAAACCAGTAAGGTAAGCGTACCAATTATGGAGGACATATTTACATTTACATTTACATTTATTCAAAAACGTCAACAGGCTTTACATAAGTGCCCTAATGATCGACCTTACTACTAATCTACAAATACTTCTTAAAACTAACTTATTGGTAAACTAAATCTATGTGAGGACTACAGAGTACAGAGCATTAAGGGACGAACGAGAAAGATGACAATCGAAACAGGAACTACATCGGTTAAACACACGACACATACTAGAAACGGGTTCATTATAACCGTAATTAGTGCGTGATGATGGGAGGAACAAGAAATTATTGGTACGCAAATAACGCCGGCTAATGTTGAAATTTATCAACCGAAGAAGTTCAGGACAATCAATGTTTGATAAAATCAAATCTGACGTAAATAGGGCCTTGGCAACATCTCTTCGAGAACGTAATAAGTCCAACCCAATCAGTCTACAATGGTCCTCATAGCTTGGAAGATTGAGAGGATCATTCCACGGCAAATTGCGCAAGGCGAATCGGACAAATTTCCGTTGAATTGATTCGATTCGCTGAATGCTATTTTGGTAGTATGGTGACCATACTACACAAGCGTACTCGAGAATTGAACGTACCAATGCGCAGTAGAGTGCCTTTATGCAATGCACATCTTTAAACTGCTTTGAAACGCGGAAAATGAAGCCAAGCGATTTGGATGCTTTGGACGTGATGTAGGAAATGTGGGCACGAAATGGCAGTTTGGAGTCCAACATGACGCCAAGGTCTTTAATGGTGTTGACACGTTCCAATATTACACCATGCAGCTTATAATCGAAGATTATTGAAGAGCGCTTGCGGGAAAACGATATCTCAGAACACTTCGATGGATTTAGAGTCATTCTGTTATTCACACACCATTCGTCGAAAATATCCAACTGTTTTTGAAGAAACTCGGCGTTTACAGTGGAATCGGTTAGATAAGAACGTAGCCAGTTGAGAAAAGAGCCGTTGAAACCAAGGCGCTAGAGCTTAGCTACAGCGATGTTATGGTTGATTTTGTCAAACGCAGCAGGGAAATCAGTGTATATTGCGTCGATCTGCTGTCTCCTTTCAAGTGAACGAGCTATGAACGAGGTATACAAAACAAGATTTGTTGCAGTTGATCGTTTGGGCATGAAGCCGTGTTGTTCCACGGCGATATAATTATTGCAAGCATGAGAAATGAAGTCTAACACAATAACCTCGAAAAGCTTGGAGATAGCACATAGGCATGCGATTGCTCTATAATTCTTAACATCCTTCTTGCAACCTTTTTTGAAAACAGGAAAGATGAATGATTTTTTCCATGCATTCGGAAAGGTACCACTAAGGATGGAGCGGCTGAACAAGATGCTCAGCGGTAACGAGAGGCTGTTAGAGCACATCTTCAAAATTACAGATGGGATATTGTCGGGTCCAGCATTAGTAGATTTCTTCAGATTACCGCAAGCCTTTTCTACAGATTTTGAGTTTATTACAGGGTAGGCTGCGATAGATGGCAGGCAGGGTATACTAGTCACAGTTGCAGAGACCTGATCATTGCTGAGACTTTCGCTAACGAAAACGCCACTGAATTGATTCCGAAATAGTTCACAAATATCTTCTGTAGTGTTCGCTTCAATGTTGTCACGCGTCATGACTGTAGGTAGACCAGATTCTTTTCTTTGACTATCAACGTGTTTCCAGAATCCTCTTGGGTTGGCACGCAGATTTGTTTGGATGCGGCTGAGATACGCGGCGTATAAAGCATTATTCAGTCGTTTGTAATTCCTGTTTGCAGAAGAATAACGGTCCCTCCATAGACAATCGCGATGTTTGGAAAATTTCCTTAAGTAAAATCTTTTCATGGATTTCAATCGTTTTAAGTTCCTGGTTGTCCATGGAGGGCTAACTATTTTACTGGCTTTCTTCTTAGGAACAAACTGTTCGATTGCGTAAAGCAGCACATTGGACAAGGAAGACGTTGATATGTCGATATCACAGTCCTTCAAAATTTCATTCCAATCGATGCTACGGAAAAAACCATTCATTGATGAGAAATCAGCTGACTTGACTCTGCGGTGCAAACAAAAACAACAGGAGACGGAGCAGATAAAGAAACCAGAAGCGGAGGGTGATGACGACGAAACTTCACCAGAGGAGCAGGTGCTTGGGTTACAACTGTGCTGTGAACGATTTCCGAGCTTACGAAGCATAGGTCGAGCGTGCGGTGGTTATCGTTAAGGATTTCATTCATCTGACACAATCCAGCGGTACTAATCCCATCTGATAGACGCTCATTCAAGCGGTTCATAGTAGACTTTGAATAAACAGGATACAGATATTTCGAAGCACATTGGGTCCAGCCGATACCTTGAATTCTCCAAGCAAGATTATAAAGTCGTTCAACTTCATTTGATGCGTAATCCAGTTAAGCGACGAAATATGTTGATCTATCACTGTAGAATCGTTGGTACGATCAGGAGGGATGTACACAACACCGATAAAAATTGTACGATTGTTCAGCAAGACGGTAGCCCAAACTTGTTCCACACTGCGTCCATCGGGAGGGAACACATATGTCACCAACTTGCAGAAATTGGCGAATAAATTTTTAGTTCAAAAGTATAAAAAAGTATACTTCATATTGCAATTTGAACTCTATTCTTGAAGATTTTCACTGATATATCGATAATCAATTGACTAAATTGCATAAAAAACATGTTTGAAGGTGCCACTTACGTGTATTCATTATGGTAAGAATGTTCCTGGCGTTTCGTAATAAGTGTACCTATTATGGTAATAGTCGATGTCACATGGAAAAAGTGTTGATAGGATTCAAATAATACTTCAGTAATAATTTTTAAATAAAACTATGCCTCACATGAAGATGTATGAAGAAGCCAACGCAAGAAGATGTATGAAGAAGAAGATATGCATCATTTTAAAGCTTCAAGTTTTGAGATGTAATACTTGAATGTTTCTATCTTTTTGTGTTTAGGTGTAGTGGGAAAAAAAATATCGTTTTTTTCTGTATTTTTAAAGATTTTGTAGATTAACACAGTGTTTTATTAACCAAGTAAATAGTAAATCCAATTATGAAGATGAAGCATTCGTTGCCAACAATTCGTTAACGTCTTCATCTTTCTGTCATATTGAGCGGGGTAGATTGTAGTCTCCCACGACGACAACCGTGTCGGAATCCAAAGCGCGATCGCGAAGCTGTTGAACAGATGAGGAGTGCGTTGAATATGTCGCTGGTTCCGAGTTGGGCCGCATGTAAATGCCACAAACATACACTGATGACTTTGAAAGTATAACACCGACAACAGCTTGTTCGAGGTTGTCGCTGTCTACCTGGTGCTACTGATTTGCAGTTGAGTGTCGTTTTAACCGCCACTAAAACTCCGCCCCTGCGTTGAAGACTGCTGGTGGCAGAGCTGCGGTCGCATCGATATATGACGTAGCTTGAAGTGAGCACTGAGCTGGAGATGTCTGGACGTAGCCATGTTTCCGTCAGAACACCAATGTCGTAATCACAGGAAGAAAGTTTCAAGAACAAATCGTTTGTCTTCGTGCGGATATCCCTGACATTTCGGTAATACACCGTTAAGAATTGTGAAGTCGTCGAGAGACCGTGTGCGAGGATTCTGAAGTTGTGATATCCTCTTGGCGATCCGAATGTCGACACGTCCAAATTATTAAAACTGTCGACCTCTCCGTGGAGCGGAGCTGTCAAGTCCTGTCTATCGCAGGGGTTAGACATCAATTGCATATAGGCTACCCAAAACCAAAATCAATATGGCGTCATTTGTGTTTACCAACATATCATTTGTGAGGATTGAAATCGTTGAAATCACGGAGATAGTAGAAATAAAGAATAAGGCGCTGCATTATTTCTAACTGCATGAGTGATTTTCATATTTCGGTTTCACATGAAGGTGTTCACATTTAACATAGAGTTTAAAGTTAGCCACTATTCGACCATATAACCGGACCGAGTTGTAAACGACAGTAATTGACAGAACCAGAATGTCAGTGAGCCGCAACAATATTGGGTACACTGGCAATATGAGGAATTTGACGTTTTAGTCATACCCCTGGTCTATCGTCAGGTGCAGTAGAATTATCGTCGGCCGGACTCGATTCGTCTTTGCCGTCGTTGAGAGCTTAGTCACATTATCTTCTGGTGAGTTTAGCGTCGTTAATACCGAAAACTTGAATGACCCAACAGCCAATTCTCTCTGTTATTAGGTGGGTTGAGTATTTCACCACGCCGAAAGTTGTTGAAGTTCGATCCAGAAAATTACCTTTTTGCTGCTGCCGAAATATTTTATCCGTAAGAAGAGAAGTTCGTTGGAGTGGGGTGATGAAATTTTCCTCCCTTGTACTGATAGCCGAAGTTTACGCTCTTAATTCATCCAAAACATCAGATTTTACGGGCTGTATCTGATCCATCTTCATTGTATGATTTTCAAAATAATTTGTAATTTCTTCTGTCATCCTGCTAATTTGCCCCAGTTCTTGTTTAATTTCGCTTATCGTTGCTTATCTTGAAAAAAACGATTGTCGGTAACGCAGTATCTCCATAATTTGCAACTCATTGTGAACTAGTTGCAACAAAAAACACGAGAACGAGCACTAATTTGAAAAAAGCGCGCGGTACAGTCCAATGAAATACAAACGGTCAGCAAGCCCATTCTGGAGCCGTCGGATTCTGGAGGGTTAGTGGCTGCCCTAGTCGGGATTTGCTGAAGTCTAGGGGCTTAGCCCTTAAGGCAAGATTCCGAAAAGAAACAAGAATCCGGAGAAATAAGTTCCCTGGTTAACAATCATATAACTCTTGGACAAAACAGGCACCGATTAGTGCATCTCGAATATCGTGTTAATCTACCGGATTGCTAAACATAAGCTTATTCCGTTGTTATCGTAGGAGCTATGGCTCCTTGGTCATGCTGAAGCTGTAGAATACAGTGCATTTTCTCATGTGCTCGATTTGAAACGGGTTTGTGAGCTGCCTGAATTAGAGACGAACGACAGCTGGTTTGAAAGCACCAATCCCAACAGATGTGAGCATTAATTTTCCGTCACTACTTGTTCGAAATTCTATGAACTTGTCGAAAGTTCTTCCGTAGTCACTACTTGCATAGAAGGAACTTCCGTGTGAACATTTGATTCCGACTTAGGCCGACGTCTGATTTTTTACGTTAATATTTTCATTGTTTGAAAAAAGCTAAAGTATTATGGGAAATTTTCAAACGACTTTGGCTTTGTGTACAGATTATGTTAGGGTTGCGTAACATAAGGGGGAGGAGGGTTTATCTTGCGTTACTTATTGTTACATAGAGTTTGGAAGAGGTCAAAAAACCGCAGTTTTAACGATACGTAATTAGTGTATCACGCCTAATCTGCCCGAAAAAAAAGTTCCAGAAGAATTCCAGATTCAACCTTCATAGCGTTGATTAGTGAAGGATCAGCATTTCGATTAGCAATTGCTTTTGGTATTTTTTTCATCTCATCTGTTTATTTTTATTATTAGGCTCATTTAGCAATTCAGCTGTAACAGAGCCGAATTTATCGTGTACATTTTTTTCATGTTGTATATTACACAGTAGCCATTTAGGCGTTAAGTATTCCTGTCTCATCAATACACATTTTCATCTATTACAACACATTAGCCGTTTAGGCGTTAGAGAGTATTCCTATTCTATCTATACACAGCACACGTCGCATTTTTCGACGTAAGAATATTCCTATTGTTCGAATGATCACAGTTGGACACAGCGGGACTGGTGATATGAGGCTTCCATTGTTGTGTTTTTCTAAATAGCACCCATTAACGATGATCGATCGTATGTGGAGTAAGAGGTTGGGATCACCATCGCATGATGATTGATGCATGGACGTGGTAGCTAGAATAACACACAAAAATGGTCAGTTGAGGGCCCTGAGTTAACGGGTGTTAAATAAAAAATGAGAATTTTTTCAATCACATATAAATATTTTTTTCTTTTTCATCGATTTCAGTATATTTTTTTAATAACATAATGTATTTTCTTCAAAAAAATGTCAGTGAATGTTTGAGTAAGGGCCGTGGTCTGTTGTTCGACGGAACTTTGTCGCGATGCTCTCACAAGAACGTTGTACGGTTCTACGAAACGCATTTCCAGCAAAGAAAAAAGTTCACGGTGACACATTTAAAAGAAGAAAATGTACCTGTCAGTACGGTATATCGTATCCTGGGTTCCCTGAACGTAGAGCGGAAGGTCGGAAGTGGTCGTCCGGTGACGATAATGACGAAGCAGAGGAAGACATCGTTAAAGAGGCTGTTTGACAACAAGGACGCAACCAGCCTGCGTGACGCCGGTCGGAAATATGGCTGCTCCCACGTATTGATCCATCGGACCCTCAAGATGGAAGGAATCGTCTGCAGGAAGAAGACGAGGTCGTCGGAGTACACGGAGGAGCAGATTGAGACGGTTAAATCACAGTGTCGGTGGATGACCAAAAAATACCGCGGAACGTCTTTCGTTCTGGACGATGAAAGCTATTTTCCCCTGTCCGAAACGCATATTCCAGGAAATCATAATTACTACTCCAGCGACAAGTCATCCACACCGCCTGAAGTGAAATACAAGTTCAAGCACAAGTTTGAATAAAAGGTTATGTTGTACATTGCCATTTCCGACCGGGGCATTTCAAAGCTTTGGTTTAAGCCGAGTGGTCTGGCAATCAACCAACAAATCTATCGAGAAGAGTGCCTCGATAAAATCCTCCTGAACGAGCATCACGTGGATGGGAAGTACGTCTTCTGGCCGGACAAGGCGTCTTCCCATTACGCCAAGAAGACGCTGGTGTATCTTGAGGAGAAAAAGAAACCGTTCGTGCCGAAAGATCGTAACCCAACAAACTTGCCCCAGTGCCGCCTAATAGAGGATTTCTTTGGCTCACTCAGTGCCCTAGTGTATAAAAACAATTGGAGGGCCAAGGACACGAAGCAACTGACTACAAGAATCCGGAATTGTATCCGGAAAATGGACGTAAGTGCCGTACAACGTTCTTGTGAGAGCATCGCGACAAAGTTGCGTCGAACAGCAGACCACGGCCCTTACTCAAACATTCACTGACATTTTTTTGAATAAAATACATTATGTTATCAATAAAAAATACTGAAATCGATGGAAAAAAAATTTAAAAAAATTTTATATGTGATTAAAAAAAATCTCATTTTTTATTTAACACCCGTTAGAAGCTCATGATTGTTCGCTCAGTAGCGGACACGCAATGGTATATCAAATTAGATTAAAATTTCATTTGTCGACTATGACTAACTAATTGTATCCATAAATTTAATGTTATTGGAACATCGCATTCTCCCGACAACGCCACCTAACAATATATTAGCTTTTAGAAAGAAAAATTACTGCTGTTCCACAGCAATGGGAAAAAAAACATCATTACAACTTCAAAGTTTCATTTTCTGCTCCACTGCTCCCCCATCTTGGGAGAATCAAGTGGCAAAAGCAACACATTGCAACAGAATTGCGGAGGTAGAATTCACTATGGGGCTCCTGTGGTGAGGAGCCTGTCAAGTTGTGCGTGGATAAATATTTAATAAGGTTTTCTATCAAGTTTCATGTTTCATCTCACGAAGTCAGTCGTTACCATCCTTCATTCTGAAGCACCTAGTTTGGGGAAGAGTGTCCCGACGCCTTCGGTAATTTTTGCATCCCCTTAAGAGACTGTCTTGTCAAGTCTGTAAGTACCGGACCGAGGAGATGAGAAGAGACGTAACTGTTGCCAATAACGAGTCAAAACTGGTGCTTAGCAAACACGAGCTAACTCGGGACCAACCATTAGCTTGCCAAGATGAAAGGAGACCTTGTTGTTTTTCCTGCTGCTAACGAGTAGCAATGATCAAATATTTGCACTCATAACGTAAGAATAGAGGATATTTTGCTAAGGGAGCTGATGGAATACTCAAACACGGTGTAGAGTGCAACGGTAATCTAGGACAACGTCTATGCCCCGGAGGGATAACAATCGACAGCTAGCTCAGCACAGAACTATAACCATTCGGACACACTCATAATAGCGAACCTGGCAAGCAAAAAAAAAAAGGAAAAGTATAAACAGCAGAGCCAGTCGACAGAAAAAAAACCCGCTCTCGAAATTAATTTCCTGGAGTATACTTCTTCCGACCGGGTGCATGCAGCTTGCGCGTATAGCCAGCATACCCGAAGCGATATACGTACAAATCAGCAGTACCGGCAGCACAAATAGAATTTAATTTAAGAAACGAGCTTGTGCAGTACGCAGTTATTTATTTCATTCAATACCGACACAGAAGGTAGGACATTTTCTCCCCAGCCAGTCTGCCACTCCGCCTGTCTTTCCGGTTGGTTGGGAAACTGTGGAACCGTGCAGCGTTATCTTCTTAGCGATTCATCAGAAAGGGTTTTTTTTTCATTTTACATATAGAAGAAATAGCACTTCTGTTCATGGAGCTCGAAGGACCGTTCGGCCTTGATTTGGTCGCGAGTGTTGTAATTTTAGTCCATCACAGTGGCTGAGAGGAATGACCCTTAACACATTAAGAAATTTCATTTACGGAACAAAAATCAAAATTTATACTGACCATATGCCACTTACTTTTACGTTATCCCCAAAAAATAGTAATGCAAAGCTAAAACGTTGGAAAGCATATCTGGAAGAGCATGATTATGAGTTACACTATAAACCAGGAAAATCCAACATTGTAGCTGATGCATTATCTCGAATCCAAATTAATTCATTAACCGCTACACAACATTCCTCTGATAATGACGACAACTCCTATATCCCATCTACAGAAACACCTATTAACGTATTCAGAAATCAATTAATTTTCAAAATCAATCCAAGATCTAGTTACGAAATGAATATTCCATTCGAAAAATTCAAGAAACATATATTTTGTGAACCACGTTTTACAGTAGAATTTTTAAAAGACAAATTAAAAAGATTTTTAATACCAGGAATAATAAATGGAATTCTAACAGATGAACCGATAATGGCAACAATACAAGAAATATACAAAGAAAATTTCAATTCACAAATTGTAAAGGCACGATATTCACAAACACAGGTTACAGATATAAATGAAGAAGAACAACAATTAGAAGAAATAAAAAATGTCCATAATTTCGATCACAGAAATGCAAAAGAAAACGTACTACAATTAATAAAGCACTTCTATTTTCCAAAAACGAATAAATTAACTCAAGACTTTGTAAAAACATGTGAAATTTGTAAAACTGAAAAATATGATAGAAATCCACAAAAGTATATCCCAGTTAAAACTCCAATTCCAAATTATCCAGCAGAAATTATACATATAGATATTTTCGTTTACAATCAAAATGCATTATTTATATCATCCATTGACAAATTTTCCAAATTTCTAAAAATTAGACCAATCAAATCAAAATCTATTGCACATATCAAAGATGTATTAATGCAATTAATATATGATTGGGATGTACCCGCACAAATTGTAATGGATAATGAAAGCGCTTTTGTATCAAATGTAATGGAACAACATATTAAAGGATTAGGAATAGAAATATTTAAAACACCAGTACATAGATCTGAAACAAATGGACAAATAGAAAGATGCCATTCAACAATAAGAGAAATAGCTAGGTGTATAAAAGCACTAAATCCAGAAATAACTATAAACGAATTAATACAACAGGCAGCCCATAAATATAACAATTCGGTTCATTCAGTCACAAATGATACTCCACATAATATATACCAGGGAAGAAATATAAATAATTTGCCATTAGAAGAATTTAACAAACAAAGAGAAAAATTACACGAAAGAATAACCAAACTTTATAAAGAAAAAGAAGAAAAATTACCACAGAACACATATCCAAGTTATACACCAGATACATATGCTTATGAAAAATCAAATGATATATCTAAACGAAAAAGTAGGTACAAAATAATCAAAATCAAAGAAGATCATAACACACATGTAATAGACATATATGGAAGGAAAATTCACAAAGCAAATTTAAGAAAACCCTAATTGTAAATTATTTTCCATCTTTTCAGACTCGCCATCTGCGTGTCTATCGATAAACCAATACTGCAAGTACATGACCTCACAAACAACCCACTAGCAATTATACCGTTAGGAGCAGCTAAAATCAAGATAGGTTACATCAGAATAATACACCCAATCAGTTTACTGGAAATAGAAAATACAATAGCAGGCATAAACAGAGAAATTCAGAATCACCCTTATCCAAACACATTGTATGAATTGATTCAGATAAAAAATTATAAATTGTATGAAACATATTTAAAATTAAGACCCAAAACAAGAAGGACCAAAAGATGGAACACGATCGGAACCATATGGAAATGGATAGCTGGAAGCCCCGACGCAGAGGATCTACGAATAATCAACAGCTCGATGAACGCCCTAATACTCCAGAACAACAAGCAGGTGATGATTAATGAAGCCATCAGTAAACGCATCCAAGAGATAACAGACGTCGCTAACCAAATATTAACCATCGAAAGCGAAAGACTCAAAAACCACTCCATGGAAATAAATCAGCTAGTCCTCCTATCAAACCTCGATTCACTACAAAATCAAGTTGAAACATTAGAAGAAGCCATACTCATGGCAAAACATGGCATTCCTAGCAGCAGAATATTATCGATGAGAGATTTTCAAACAATTACCACTTTTCTGGACAATCACAATATTTATGTCGCATCATATGAAGAATTACTTTCAATGTCAACACCTCAAGTTACCTTGAACAACACACATATAGTATACATGTTGAAAGTGCCCCAAGTATCAACAAATACGTATGAGTACAACTATATTGATTCCACTATCAAAAATAGCAAACGCATTTGGATAAATGCGTTTCGACATCGGGATGATTCCCGGAATAAATCGCTGCATAAAATGAAAACCTAAACACAGAACCTGCACGAAAAAAAGAAAGATTTCGAAGGTATATAACTCGAACATTTCTTAATAGATCGGAAAGATGTTTGCATCAATTGATAGAAAATATTTCTACGCATCTGTCACCGTTAGTAAAATGTTATTTCTCCTGAGAAAAGCAATTGAATAACTGTAAAATGTCAAGCATTATCTAAACGACCTAACTGACACGTTTTGATTTGCCCGATGTAGGGTTCCCCCAACGCAGCCAACACAACCAACGGTAGTCCCACGTCAACCTTGCGGTTATATCATAGATATAACCCACCAATTTTTCGTTGTCAGTTCTTTTTTATATTTCATAGATGATTGATGAACTGTGTTTAAGCCTGAGCCCAAAATTTTATTGCTACTTAGTAAATGATTTTTTTATATTCGCATGCCATGAACCCACCGTGCAATTTTTACAATCATTAGCAGCTAGTAAGTTGGAAATAAATTCTCAAACGAAATAGTCACATGTTGAAATCAAGTCAGTTGTTTAAAATACACTCTTGGTGATAAGTCCACGAGTCGCGTTTTCTGACTGAAACCGAACCAATAGAAGTGCATGTTTAAACAAACCGTTCAAAGCCTGGCTGGAAATGAGTTTAGCTCTCCTCGTATAGCGCAAGTGCGCCTCTAGTGGTGAGAACCTTTGACAATGCATTGTTTACTCTTCTACGACGAAAAACTAGAATGCATTTTTTGTAGGAAAAAAACCGTAGAAAACTCATGTTAATAAACAAAAAAAAACAGTGACATTGGAAATGATTCAAATATATATCATATCAACCATTTCATGCTAATCCGATAGTGGTTCTCAGCTTTGTTCACTATCGTAAATATTCGACTTGCATTTTTTAATTTTTCATTAGGGTGCCCATTTCAATTTAAATGTGTTTTTCCCCATTTTTTCAAAAATGTATTTTTTTTTTAAATTCATTACATTTAAACTACTGAACCGATTCAGATGATCGAAATATCAAATTCAAATTTGTTGTTTATTGTTTACATGGCATTGGATTAGAGGGCGCTATATTTTGAACAAAATTTTTCATAACATATTCAAAAATCAAAGAGGCGTTTTTTCCCTTTCCGGGTTATGATTTTTCAATATAACATGTTTTCTGTTTTCGTTCAATATTCCTATGCGACTGACTAGACTGTCATGCGCCTACAATGATTTACAGCGACTCTAACATGGTTACATTATCAATACTCATTATAATTTCTATACGTAAAGACTTGAATCAACAATTGTATGGTTTTTAACTATACACATGGCAGGTTCCGAAAAAAATTAGTTCATCTGTTATATTTTTCATTAAGCAACTTGCGCAACCGAAACATGTTAACTTTGAAAATTCATAACTCAAAAGCGGAAAAAATACACCACTCTGAGATTTGGATATGTTATGTGAAAAATCCCCAGCTTCAAACAAAAAAATATAAAAAAACTAAAACACCCTCTATTTTTAACCATGTTAACTATAAAAAAAACAAATACAATTAATAATTCAATTAACTCAGACTATCGTGAAAATTTGAGGTTTGTTCCTTATGGCAAAACATTAGACCCGTATTTTTTAATTTTTTCGTTAGGGTGACCATTCACATTTTAGGGTTGTTCGAAAATTAAATTTTTCCCCTTTTTTCCAAAGATGACTTTTTTCGAAAATTCTCAACTTTTAAACTATTGAACCGGCTGAGATTATCAACATATTAGATTAAAGCCAATTAGCTAGGTTTTTGGTTTTAGTTTTCGTGATTATTGATTGTAATTGTTTTTTATTGTTTTCATGGTCTCGGGCCCAAGGGCGCTATGTATTCTTATATTTTTTCTTGAAAGCTGAGTTTTTTTACATTACATATCCAAAATTCAAAGAGCCTTAATTTTTTGTTCTTGAGGTATGATTTTTTAAAACTAACCGATGGTCTGAAAAATGATTTTTCCCCCGTTTTTCCAAAAATGAAGTTTTTAAAAAAATCATAAGTTTTGAACTACTAGACCTATTCAGATGATCAACATATCAAGTTGATCGCCAATGTGTTGGACAGACTTGGATTCTAGGCGCATAAATGTAGTCCAGTCGTATAGGAAAAACCACAACTCAAAAACGAAAAAAAACCCCTCCCTGATATTCGGATGTTATGTGAAAAACCTCAGTTTTCAAGAAATTTTTTTAAAAGAATTGATCCCATTGGTCCCGAAACCATTTTATCTGTATAATAGTGACTTTCAACACTTTTCGTCGACTCGTCATTTTACTTCCATTACAGCTGAAATGCTAACTAAGCCAAATAAAATAAACATATGCGATAAAAAATAAATGCTAACAACTAAATCCGATTTTTTTCCCAAGTGTAATATTTTTTTAAGAAAGGCTTGCTTAATGGCTTTAATTGGAAATGTCAATCATCTGAATCGGTCCAGTAGTTTCAAAGCTATGAATTTTTATTGTGGAGAATAGGGGTAAAAATAGATTTTTTGGATCATTGGTTAATTCATAACTCAAGAACAAAAAATAACGCCTCTCTGATTTTTGGATATGTTATGTAAAGAAACCATAGCTTTCAAGAAAATAATACACAATACAAAAAAAATAAAGCGCCATGTAAATTTAAAAAAAAAAACAAACACAATCAAAAATTTCGGAAACAAAATCATTATTTTTTAGGAATTGTAGTATTTTGGCGAAGAAGAATAGTTAATTGGCTTCAATTTGATATGTCGATCATCTGAATCGGTCTAGTAGTTCAAAAGTTATTATTTTTCGGATCACCCTAGAATAGAAATGGGCATCCTGTTAAAAAAATTAAAAAATAAGGGTCTAATATTTTGAGATAGGGAACAAACTAACATTTTTCACGAAAATGTGAGAATTACTATGTCGGTTTGACAAAATCCAATTTTTCTCAAGTATATATCTATATCTATATATATAAATTATATGTTTAGAGACGGGAACGATCTTTTTAAAAAGGAGAACAACTACACTTTTCGGAGGTTTAAACTAGACTGACTTTATTTCTAAACTGTCTCTACAAGCTAAGCTAGATTCTGTTTTACATTTCCTATGCTACGAAACTACCCACACGTGTTCTTCTCTTCTTTCACTCATGTGTTGAGTGAGGTGATCCTTATGCTGGCGCGCATGTTGAGTGTCCGGGGGTTCTATCGCTTCGTTGCTTATGTTGCTGTTCGGTTTATTGCTTCGGTTGATTTACGATCCTGCGCATATGGTTCCTTGCGCTTATCAATGAGTTCCTTGTTCGTGACCAGGCAGCGTTTGCTGGCTCGGCTGTAGTTTATGTTCCGGTCGTAAACGGATTGCACTTATGGTGAATGGTTTTCAATTCATGGAATCGGCTCTATGGGAAGCTTATGACGTTGATACTGCGTTGGCTGTTCTGATGGAGTTCGTGTGGTCTGTTGTGAGATCGGATGTATTACAGGGGCTAGGGTGGTACGTTGTTAACTTATATATATATATTTACATGTGAGAAACTAGGAATATTTGAAGGGAATGAAACTCGATTTTCGGACATCGACTCAATAAACGTGTGGTCAGTCTCAAGGCATACTGTACTATCTCCCTTTTATTAATCCATTCTTCTTACATATGTGAGCAATTGGGTTTGGTCTCTTGAAGAGAGAAACCTACCGGAAGAAGCAGCCGTTAGCTGCCATAATATAGCGAAGTCTGTGGTTAATTGCCACAGTTCGGACACCCAGATCAAAAAGATGTCCTCATCTTGACAGTTTTATGCATACTATAATTAATGGAAAAAACTATTACAACAATTCACTGCTCATTTGGCTGCTCCTCTTCTTCGTCGGCATCTTCACCGATTTCGTCAAGGTCAACAACAGAGCACCAGCGTTTCATCCGGTCGGCTGAATATACTGTACGGAACTTCCGTCCAGCGTGGTTGCTTCCTGGAACGTCTCCGATTTGGTAGCGATCATTCTCCAACACCTTCGTTACAATGAATGGCCCCTTATAACGGGGCTCCAGCTTCCTGCTTCCACCGGGTATAAACTGATCCTTCTTCACTAAAACCAGATCATCAACCTTGTATATATATATATATATATATATATATATATATATATATATATATATATATATATATATATATATATATATATATATATATATATATATATATATATATAGATATAGATATATACTTGAGAAAAATTGGATTTTGTTTTCGTCATTCAGCCATTCTATGCCAAACCGACATAGTAATTCTCACATTTTCGTGAAAAATGTTAGTTTGTTTGTTTGTTTGATATTAGATCCTTATTTTTTAAATTTTTTAACAGGATGCCCATTTCTATTCTAGGGTGATCCGAAAAATAATAACTTTTGAACTACTAGACCGATTCAGATGATCGACATATCAAATTGAAGCCAATAAACTATTCTTCTTCGCCAAAATACTACAATTCCTAAAAAAAAATGATTTTGTTTCCAAAATTTTTGATTGTGTTTGTTTTTTTTTTATAATTTACATGGCGCTTTATTTTTTTTGTATTATGTATTATTTTCTTGAAAGCTATGGTTTCTTTACATAACATATCCAAAAATCAGAGAGGCGTTATTTTTTGTTCTTGAGTTATGAATTAACCAATGATCCGAAAAATCTATTTTTACCCCTATTCTCCACAATAAAATTTTCAAAATTAACCAATTATCCGAAAAATCTATTTTTACCCCTATTCTCCACAATAAAAATTCATAGCTTTGAAACTACTGGACCGATTCAGATGATTGACATATCCAATTAAAGCCATTAAGCAAGCCTTTTTTAAAAAAATATTACACTTGGGAAAAAATCGGATTTAGTTGTTAGCAATTTTTTTTTATCGCATATGTTTATTTTATTTGGCTTAGTTAGCATTTCAGCTGTAATGTAAGTAAAATGACGAGTCGACGAAAAGTGTTGAAAGTCACTATTATACAGATAAAATGGTTTCGGGACCAAGGGGATCAATTCTTTTAAAAAAATTTCTTGAAAACTGAGGTTTTTCACATAACATCCGAATATCAGGGAGGGGTTTTTTTCGTTTTTGAGTTGTGGTTTTTCCTATACAACTCGGAAACTACTGAACCGATCGACATGAAAATTGGTATGTAAGGGTTTTAGGATGCAATAGATGTTTTTTTCTATGGTGGCTATGGTCCACCCCCCTCCTTAAGGGGAGGCCGCCATACAAATGAAACATAAATATCTGAATAACTCGAAAATTAATCAAACAAATGAAACCAAATTAGGCATATGGAGGTTCTAGGGTGCAATAAATGTTTCTATGGTGGTTAGACTCTCCACGCTCCTCTCTAAGGAGGGGCTGCCATACAAATGAAACACAAATTTTCTAAATTACTAGATAATCAATCAAGCAATTGAAACGAAATTTGGAATGTGGAGGTTTTAGGGTGTAATAAATGTTTTTACGGTGGTTAGATGCTCCTCCCCCCTCTCATAGGGGGGGCTGCCATACAAATGAAACAGAAATTTCTGCATTACTCGAGAATTAATCAAACAAATGAAACCAAATTTGGCATGTGAAGGTTTTGAGGTGCAATAAATATTTCTATAGCGGTTGGACTAACCACCCCCCTCTCTGAGGGGGAGCTGCCATATAAATGAAACACAAATTTCGGCATTACTCGAGAACTAACCAAGCAAACGAAACCAAATTTGGCATGTGGAGGTTTCAGGGTGCAATAAATGTTTTTACGGTGGTTAGATACTCCTCCTTCCTCTCTTAAGGGTGGCTGCCATACAAATGAAACACAAATTTCTGCATTACACGAGAATTAATCAAGTAAATGAAACCAAATTAGGCATATTGAGGTTTTAGGGTGCAATAAATGTTTCTATGGTGGTTAGACTCTCCACCTCCCTTTCTAAGGGGGAGGGAAACACAAATATCTTCATTACTCGAGAATTAATCAAGCAAATGGAACGAAGTTTGGCATGTGAAGGTTTTAGGGTGCAATAAATGTTTTTACGGTGGTTCGATACTCCTCCCCCCTCTCTTAGGGGGGGCTGCCATACAAATGAAGCACACATTTCTGCATTACTCGAGAATTAATCAAGCAAATGAAAAAAAAATTGTCATGCGAATGTTTAGGGGACACGAAACGTTTCCACGGTGAATAGACACTCCTCCCTTTTATCTCTGCCATACAAATGAAACGCAAATTACAGGGGGCACACAAACTTCTGCATAACTCGAGAACTAATCAGACACAAAGTGGGATGTGAGGGTTTTTGGGTATGAGAAATGTTTCTATGATGGTATGACACTCCTTCCTCCTCTGGGAAATATTACACATATTTCAACCAAAAATATTCCAACCAAAGATGACAATTGAAATTCGAAGAACTCTGAAGGAAAAGGGAAAATTCGGAAAATTAAATTCCCATATATTCTACATTTATATAGTGACAAGTGCTGTTAGTCCATTTGATGTTTGCGCTAGTGAAATTGATCTTTGTTCGAAAATGGAAATGGATTTTAATGTGATGGAACGCACTCCTATATATGCTTCTATCTATACCAATAAAAAAGTATCGCCGAATGTATTGATAAGAGCAGAACTCGAGGAAGGAATTGTCCGATTTAGGGCTGTCTTTATTGTATCATATTTTCTGTATAAAACATTTATTCCATGTAACGGAGAAACATGTTATTTGCAAGTGGTTAACAATCTTGAACGAGAAGTGTGTCTGAAAATAATCTGATATTATAATGATGAGTATTGTTAGAAATACTAGGAATTTTATAGTAAAAGGTAAATTCAACGTGGTCGATTAGAAGATCAATCAATGAACAGTTCTGCGATTGGACCCACGAACGCGGTCATAGTAAGAAAACGTGAATCTTTGAAGGTATTGATAACAAAAAATAAATTTTTGCTGGGTCAGCTAGTTTTATTATATTTTCTGTATCAAACATGTATTCCATGTAATGGAGAAACATGTTATTTGCAAGTGATAGAAAAATCTTGAACGAGAATTGTATCTGAAGATAATTAGATATTCTAATGACGAAGAAGGTAGAAGTACTAGGATATTTATAGCAAAAGGAACTTGTAAATGGTCAATTAGATGATCAATCAATGAACAGTTCTGCGATTGGATAAAAACTATTGTAACTATTGCCGTGTTTTGGAAAAAGTTCCTTTATAAAAATGTTTTACTCTTATTGAACCATTGTACATTATAATACATTCATCCCATGCTCCCATGGAACACATTTGTTTTCCAACAACGGGGGAAATTTGTCCGGCTACCAAGAAATATATTCACGAACGAGTGGTGCAATGTGATAAGTGTTGCTCAAACCACTCAACACCGTACGTGTGGGATGAATTGCCCTGATTATTCCTGGAAAATAAAATCCAATCATCGCTCGTAAGTTGAAATTCAGCATCAATTATGGCAGCTGCTCGGCAAAACTTAATCCTTCTCAGAACGATGTTTCGAATTCGTCGGCCATAAAAAGAAGAGCCACCCCCAAAACAATGATACCGAGAATCATTCTCAGCATCAAACACAACGCCACGACAGTATCTCAGGGGAGATGGGGGCGAATGCATTGAATAATAAATATTTGTCACCGTTCCTTGCCGTACGGCTTCTTCTTGCGAAAGGCTCGGGCAGATCCCTCGACGATCTGTTTGCGCAAACATGATAGGCAACAACAGAGCGGGGATTCGAAGTGAATCAGTCGGAGTAGGTGGGTTTGCTTTCGGGTGCCAGCGGTGGGTGGATGTAGCACGGATGTGTTGGCCCTAACAAGCTTCAAACTATGATCCGAGTGTTTTTGACGTAGGACTACGTCTTTCATTTCTATACTGGGGTGTAAGTTCAAAGTTTCGAAAACGAAAGTGTTACGCCGGAGACCGAGATTTTGAGCGTTAATAGCTCCTAAACAACTGAACGAAATGGTATGATAAACACTTCATTCGAAAGATAAAATGTCTACGCGTTATATGCTTGTTTATTTTTGATCCAAAAACTTGTTTCAGTAGCCTTAAAATTGCTTTCAAAATCGGCTATTGAAAGCACCAATCGGTATATAAGCGAACGCCGCTCGTAAATTCACTCAGTTGTAATTGAGCAGCGATTGAGGTACCATCGCAGGAATGAATGGATGTTTCCCTAACACAGACTTCAAAACCATGGAGCCTGGGGAAATCGGCATTGTAAAATAGATGTAAGCAGCGGGTATTTTTGTACTCGTTTGCGCTTTTGCAAATCGGAATAATTCCCTAACACAGACTTTAAAACCATGGAGCCAGGATAAATCGGTATCGTTTGCGTTTCGGCAAATCGGAATGTTTCCCTAACACACTTCAAAACCATGGAGCCAAGGGAAATCGGCATTGCAAAATAGATACAAGTAGCGGGTACTTTTGTACTCGTTTGCGTTTCTGCAAACCGGAATGTTTCCCTAACACAGACTTCAAAACCATGAAGCCAGGGGAAACTGGCATTGCAAAGCAAGCAGCGGATACTTTCGTACTCGTTTGCGCGTTTGCAAATCGGAATGTTTCCCTTACACAGACTTCAAAACCATGGAGTCTGGGGAAATCTGTATGGCAAAATAGATGCAAGCAGCGGGTACTTTTGTACTCGTTTGCGCGTTTGCAAATATGAATGTTTCCCTAACACAGACTTCAAAACCATGAAGCCAAGGGAAATCGCCATTGCAAAATAGATGCAAGGAGCGGGTACTTTTGTACTCGTTTGCGTTTTTGCAAACCAGAATGTGTTTTCCCAACACAGTTTCCGAAACCAATGAGTTGGGAAAATCGGCATTCCAGATCTCGGCAGTACTTTTTATACCCCCATGCATTTTTACACTCCGGAATGCGTTTTGCTAACACGGTCTACAAAAGCGGGTACAAATGCAACGCTTTGGCTCGGTTCTTCAAGACTGCATGCCCCTTCATGTCGCCAGCTCACTGAATTTCTATGCATACCGTTTGATGATAAGACAAAATGTTGATAACTATTTGCTGCGATAAGAACTATCATAATGCATTAATTGACCTAAATTAGGATTTGTTTGCAATTGAATTCGTAAATTGTTTCATTTATTCACTAGTTTAATCAATAATTTAATCAATAGTTCTGCGCAGCGGTGATATCGTACCCAATGAGGAACATACGAAGTGCAATAATGGCTGATTGAAAAAACACAAATGATTACTAAGCCAACGGCAGTCCTACGTCAAGCTTGCGGTTATATCATAGGTATAACCCATCCATGGTTTTTGTCGTTTATTTACTCGTTCGTGCAACCGCAAATGAAAACTGTCCCCCCACTGCGGGCAGGATTTTGCGGCTTGATAAGCATTAACAGCAATGTAAAGCGATTACTTAATTCGGGGCCGAAATAACATTTGGGTGTTGTTCTTGTTTCTACAGCTGCATAAGGAATGTCTTCAGTATTCAATCATACGAAGCAATTGAACTGGATCAACCAAATCGAACAGAAAGAGAATCCGATGAGCTCTTGCCTGGGGTATTGAGATGGTCAGAAAACCAATCAATCAATCTTCAACTATATCAATCAATCGATTCTCCGAATAGACAGATTAATACTGATGAACTGTCGAACCAGTTGTCCTTACTTATCTCGTCTATGTTTACTGTTTAATTGGTTCTTCTGCTTATACCACAGACAACGAACAAGTCAAGATTTGACCCAGCTTCACACAATGTCGTCATTAGCACCTCAGTACAATCCGATCCCCGATAGGCTCTTTGGTACGTACCGAGAAGCCATGTAGTTGTATGAATGGATCCCAGCAAAAACCAATCTCGATATATGTCCCTTGGTGAATAGACACCACGAGCAACTCCCAAACGCCAAGCGCTCGATTGGGCCGACCGGAAGTGGAAAGGGTTTACAAGGCACACAAAGTTTATAACTGCATTAAATACGCCGAAAATTGCTCGTAATTAAATTTGGAAGGGAAAGTGAAAAAGTTAAATAACATAATGGTTGTGTCATCGGAGCGAAATTACAACGAAGCCCTGTCAGCTTGGGTGCGCACGAGAAAAATTGAGTGTCGGTCCGACGCGGTGACCTTTTCGGGAGCTGGAAAAACCGTTCCGGTGGGTGGTCATATTTTGGCTGAGCGTGGTTGATATTTGGTGATGCATAAATGCACGAGTGTAATCCCACTCGCTTTTGCAGTGCACAAAACCTCAAGATATACATCGAGCATCTTTCTGTTTCAAGCTGGAAACTTTCGGATGTCTGTTCCGGAACGGCAAGCCTTTGCTTGGCTATATCTATGAGTAGGAAGCCGGGGTGAAAATAGTTAAAATATGATAAAGTTACGACGGAAAACTATCTTAAAACTTTCAATGAATTTCAATATACGCTTGAATCAGGCACCATTTCACGAGAAATTCCCCACACCAACAATGAATGACAAATGATTGCATCACTGGCAATGAATACACTTAGTGGGCAGATTACAGTCTGCTAACTTTAGCGAAAGTGTTGTCGTGTGATTTCTGGACATAACAAATGTCTCCTGGTTAACACATAAGTCAGCGACTCCGTTGACTCAATTTAACAAATAGTCACAATAATTGAACCGCGGGTGATCGCTAGGGAATTGGAGTTTCCCTAGATGTTGGTTTTAAAAATTATTTTGTCTAGCTCCTCCTCTCTGGAGCCACCAATTTTAACTAAGTAATCCAAATTTCGCTAGTGTTTGTTTTTGAGAACTTGCGTGAAGGTCTCTCTTATGGGCTTAGCCCCTAGACTTTAGCAAATCCCGACTAGGGCAGCCATTAACCGTTCAGAATCCAACGGCTCCAGAATGGTTCGTCCGAGCGAAGTAAGTGGTCTGTTTTCGGATTGGGATTGGCTCTTTTGTTTATATTTACTTTGAGCTCCTTCCCTGTTAGTAGGTCGGCCGACGATGGCGATTTCGGATTAATCGTGATTCTATCGAGTGATCCTCTTCCTGGTTTCCTTTATTTGAAGGATTAATCGTAACTTTGACATTTGAACTGTTACTTATATTTAACTAACTGTGTTGTGCTTTGATGATTCGAATTCGGTGAGAATCCGGACTATATATACACGAATTCTTACTCTAGCTTCAAATTAAAAGGGAGAGGAAAGATATCTCTTTCCTACTCAGATAACCGAAACCGTATCGGTTATCAGCCTGGGATTTTCCCCATCCGTGTTTGTTATCTTCCACTACACTACCCGCGTAGAGTCCTAAATAAACGTAATGAGATAGAGATCTTCTCAGTCATAACGAGTCATGTGTGAGTGTTGGTATGAAAAGTTTTTCCCTTTTCACACTGTGTTGTTTTGTTCTCAAAGCGCTGGTTTGATAAGAGCATTTCTCGCGTATTTTCTATCAGTGTTGGCAGTTTTGTGGGTTTATTTTCTCTCCTATCTAGGGAAACAAAAAACCCATAACAAGTTTCAAGTGGGAAACATCTGGTTAATTGTTAGCAATAAAATTCCTACTTCTATCTCTGGCGCGCTCATCTTAAGCTATATAGAACAATTGAAAAAAAGGAAACATGTGGTTCTCTCCTGCTGGCATTGATTTATTTACATTCTATTCGTTATTGCCTTTCATGCGACTGCGCCTCCATATTTAATAATTTTATTATTTTATTTCCGGCCCTGTTATCTAAGCTGGGTCCGTAACAGTGGATGTGCTTTACCAGGTACGATATCGTCTTTTGGCGTAGGACTACGTACGTAATGCATATTACTCAGACTCGTTCTTACGATATAATTAAAAATATATAAACTTCACCCAGAATTTTTTTTCACCTGAGACCTCAACAGTGAGCAATTTGACGATTAAAAGAGGTATGTTTTGCGAGCAAATGTAAAGGTAAATCATGTATTATGCATTTTTGCTTTCAGCTTAGTTCCCGTAAATATTGTATACAATATAAAATTGTGTGCAACAATTCGTTCTACCAAACAAATTAGTCATCCAATTAATGTGTAGGAATAAAGGGTCCCTTACACGATAAATAATAATGGCATTACTTCATCAGAATGACAATAAAAATGATCGTGTAAGGTTGACAAAATTGATATGCAGGCAATAATAATGCAAATCTGGATTTCCTGATCTCGCTCCATCATTACTGTAATAGGGCAGGGACACTATCACTCAAGGTGTCAAGGATACTGTATGACATCTTGTGTTAAAATCTATGTTTGTGAGGCAGTTCAATCTCCATCAGGTTAGTGGACTTAAATGCAATTTTAAATTCTAAAAATTTGATTGAGAGCTATTAGTTGCTGTTACTTGAATGCACAAAACACGTAGCACTGAACCTTACTTGATCAATTGTCATATCTTTTTCTGAAATCCCTACTGAAACTCATTATTTATATGAATAAAAGTTGATGGGTCTGAGCCTAGGGACACGGACGGGATCTTGACATAGGTCTGTTGTGTGTAATAATTGCATTTGAATTAAGTTTTTTCATTGTTTAAATTCTGTTTTTTTTTATCTCTTCTGATACATCAAATGGAAGCCATGAAAAAAATCGTTCCCTGTATGAACTTGTATCCTTTAAACGGGTTAGATGAGATAACGTGATAGAATCCGAAACTACATTCTGTTCAAAAATATTCACAAAAATGCCATTAAAGCCATTACTATCCTTTTCTTCTGTTTTTTTCAATAATGCAGAAGAAGGAGTCATCATTTATCATTTTTAAACACAAGTCTATTTAAGTAAATATCTACCTAAATATAAGCCTAAGTCAAAACAATCTACAGAAATATATTAAAGATGAAAATAGAATTCTTTCCTTCGTTGCCACATTGTCCGCAACATTGTTTGTAGAGAGTTGTAATAACTTTATAGCCAGGTGGTTTATATTGATAATCTTAAGGCCATGAGTGCTCTATGGGGAAGTTCTTGTAGCTGCTGCAGTGAACTGATCTCATTGGGTGCTTAGTTCTGTGCTAAAAAGGGAAAGGAGTATGGGCAAATGCATTCGAGGAAGTGAAGAGGGCTTCTAAGGAAGGAATATATGTGGAACATAATATTAAGATCGCGACTACTCAAGGTATCATAATCTGATATACGTGAGTATACCCTTTCGAATATCTATACCAGCAGCCAGTTAAAATAATTTATGCATTATTTTACATAATTAAACACCATGCTCAATATTACGGCGTCCTGAACCACAATTACACAAATTGTTAGTAGCAAGACCTACACGATAAAGACGTGAATTAAGCCCCTATTGATTGAACTTTGGGAATAATAAATGAAAACCATCTTCCAAGATCATCCCTCCATTGATTCTGCTAACTTATAAATGCCTGTTTGTCCGAAAAATGGAGAATAAAGGGTGTGTCACATCAAATCACGGAAAAAACGCTGTAGAAATTCGCCCGGTCTACTGGGTGGCCCTGTTTTTAGACAGTAAAATAAAAACTATTAAACAACTTTTGGCATTTTTTTTATTCATACTTCGAGCCCAAGCCCGTGTGCTCGCACCTTCCTCTTTACCCCGTCCATAAGGTTCTGTACAATGTCAGGTTGTAGTTTTTTTTTGAACAGAAATCCATTTTCTCTTGAAGTCCGCCACCGATTTGACAACTTTTGGGTTCTTCCGGAGGGCCTGCTTCATAATCGCCCAATATTTCTCTATTGGGCGAAGCTCCGGCGCGTTGGGTGGGTTCATTTCCTTTGACACGAAGGTGACCCCGTTGGCTTCGTACCACTCCAACGCTCCGCTTTCCGCAAGAGCAGATCGCTTGCCACACCATGGACTTTTTGGCAAACTTGGATAGTTTCTGCTTGCGAATCTCCTCCGGAACGCTGAATTTGTCCTCTGCGGAGAAGAACAACAGGCCCGGCAGCTGACGAAAGTCCGCTTTGACGAAGGTTTCGTCGTCCATTACCAGGCAATGCGGCTTCGTCAGAATTTCGGTGTACAGCTTCCGGGCTCGCGTCTTCCCCACCATGATTTGCCTTTCGTCGCGGTTAGGAGCCTTCTGAACCTTGTATGTACGCAGGCCCTCCCGCTGCTTGGTCCGCTGGACGAATGAACTTGACAAATTCAGCTTATTGGCGACATCCCGGACCGAACTTCTCGGATCACGTCTAAACTGCTTAACTACGCGCTTGTGATCTTTTTCACTGACGGAGCATTCATTTTTGCCGTTCTCCTCCTTCCGGTCGATGGTTAGGTTCTCGAAGTATCGTTTTAGTACTCTGCTGACCGTGGATTGGACGATTCCCAGCATCTTACCGATGTCCCGATGTGACAACTCCGGATTTTCGAAATGGATTAATTCACGACGCTCTTTTTCGTTCGACGACATTTTTCCAAATTTACGAAAAATTTACAGTGAAGCATGGCCAACGTGATCTATACACTCTTATCTGATTATAAGCGAAAGCTGAAGATATAATTCCTAAAAATTAAATTTCTACAGCGTTTTTTCCGTGATGCAATTTGATGTGACACACCCTTTAACTCGTGATACGCATCGACACACATTGTGAGCTAACGCCGAATGCAGGGAAAAAGATTGCATCTGGGAGGAGGGTGAGTGGTTAATGCAATCGAAAAAACATATCCATTCTAATCGTCAAATTATTTACTTTTTTACTATACTTACTGTTCGTGTTTCAAGCAGAAAATTGTTGGATAAATTTCCTGTTTAAAGGCATATAACACAACAATAATAATTTTGAGTAATATGCGTTTGAAAACTCTTAATAAATCGTTACATTTTCCGTAGAGCGACCCTCCTACATAGAAATCAAAGACATAGTACTATGTCAAAAATGATTTGGTGTCCGTTCCTCACGATAGGAACGGAGTAACGGATTTAACAGTCAGTATCAGGATTGATGTGTCTCAGCCAGCGTCAGGTTTATATGTCAAAAAAGAAATCATATAGCGCAAATACTAATCGCGTACAGAAAAATAATTTTCAAGAAACGTGAGTGTTCGAAGTTATTTAAATCAAAATAGCAATTGTGGGCGGGACGAAGTTTGCCGGGTCAGCTAGTCAGCCAAATTTAATTTTAGTTCAAGATTTTTCATCATTTGCGAAAAAACATGTTACTCTATTACATAGAGCAACATATTTGATGCGAAGAATATTATTTTCATTTTTTTTTTTTATTTTAGAAGATTGTTCATTCCACATGAAAATCCGTTCTCATTCTTGCTTCACAACGATAGAGCACGAAGCTTAAAATGATAATTCGCGATGGTGACGGTACTGTGTCGACATCTATTGCCAAAATACATCTACGGAGGTATTGAATGGTAATGAATCAAGCATGAGCTATTAGAATTACTATGAAAAAATAATTTGTTAATAGATCAATGAAAAGAATTTTAAAATGTTTTTTTTTTCAATGCTCATAACATATTGTTCTGAACCTCCTTCATCCATACTAAAAAGTCATTCATAATAACAGATCAAATTGTTGAGATTATAATTGGAAACCATTATTAGTTTTCGTTCAAGACTTTTTTTTATTGTTTGTAGAAAACCTTTCAAACTGTGATCCTCATCGACAGTTTAAAAGGTTTTCTTTACTTGATAAAATAAAACTCATTTTCATTGATAACTTCCATTTCGAAAATGTGTTCTCTCACGACTATGAAGGCTAGAGTTGCTGCATTGCTCCAAGCAAAATGATCGTGTAGGATTGAAGAATAATGATAATCTGGAATGGAGTGATTCTTGCTAGTATTGTCATCAGGGCTTGGAAATATTGAGCTTGCTAAGTAATATTGAAAATATATTTTCATCAGTGTAACGCGTTTATTTTTCTTGTTGGTCACTCACTCGACGTCAAACTAATGTTCATTTATATTCATTCTGTGCTATCTGAGCTTTCTTTCAAGTTCGAGTCATGATAATTCATTCACATTTATTCATTGCCATTAAATTATCAGGAATGTTGTGACT
This sequence comes from Toxorhynchites rutilus septentrionalis, assembly GCF_029784135.1. NCBI lineage: Eukaryota > Metazoa > Arthropoda > Insecta > Diptera > Culicidae > Toxorhynchites > Toxorhynchites rutilus. The sequence continues at coordinate 53,228,228 of NC_073744.1, forward strand.
GTTCATTTTCAATATCCCGATAAGTGTGTGATTTTCTCATTGAGTCAGTTACTCCGAAAGCGCAACGCAAATCGGTGGCGCAAGCGAAAAGCCCACAAAAGAGCAAGATCTGCACGCACACACAGCTAAGGATTGCATAGGCTTGAACGGCGAGGAAGCATTCTGCAGAATCGATCCGAGTAGCGAATGCAAACTTCATCAGCCAAAGCTGAATGTTGGCAATTTCATCCGCTAATTCTATAGCATAGTTTGACCCGTTTGCAAAAGAAAGCTCGAAATATTCTCATTGCGGTCGTGTCTTGAACATCACCATTTTATGTTCGTGTGTTCGGAATTTGAGTCAAAAGTTAAATGTTCGAAATTTGAGTCAAGACGGTGTTCTTTTACATCGGAATTGGAGTCTTTTGAAGCATTTCTGACAAGTGGAATTGGAATTGAATATTCACTATGTAAAATAAAAGCATTTTAACTGAGACGGATACCTTGCATGCTTCCACAATTTAATTTCTTGTCACTATTATGAGCGATCTGTACTTCGTTATCTTCCTCAACGAATTTCGTTTCGTCAGTGTCCGAGAACGATGCGGATAGTGAATAAACTGGTATTTTAATATCAATGAGCTTGAGCTTGGGTAGACTGTACAATTCGTAGTTGCTCTCCGTGATTGACCTGAACCAACCAAATTACACAAAGAACACACAGAATGACGCTTGGGACTAGCAAATCATTCTCGTTGTGCAATTTTCAGTGATTCGTGCTGTAAATGGTTAATAACGACGCCGGCCACGTCCTTACAGTCACAAGGGGAAGGGAAGGAATGTTAGTATGATATTCGCCGCCCGAAGGCCAGAAGGGTCGCCGCTATAGCGTTGTTCCCTAGCGTTTATCATGGAAGGGGTATTTGTTAGTGGGATAGGTTAAAAATCAGGATTCACTGCGGTAAGTGATGTGATTCTGTAAACGCTAACTATAAACTGCTCGAGGAAACGAAATCTCAAAAATCGAAGGTATTTCAGGTAATACACAGCCGGACGTACAATTCTATACTATCTGGAATATTATAACAAAGAATATGATTATATATGATTTTATATGATTTCGACACCCGACAACGGAGATTATCTATGAGAAACCTGAGAAGGTCATCAAGAAATCCCTCTACAATAAGAAGGATCTACAATACATATCGTGCCTTATTGGTTCGAGAACATTCTATTTTCCACATATTTTGATATCCAACGACGGAGGTTATGCATGAGAAACCAAAGAAGGTCACTTGGAAGCCTATCTATATATAAATATAAAAATGAATTTCTGTCTGTCTGTCTGTCTGTCTGTCTGATTCTTATGGACTCGAAAACTACTGAACCAATCGACATGAAAATTGGTATGTAGGGGTTTTTGGGGCCGGGGAAGGTTTTCGCGATAGTTTGAGACCCCTCCCCCCTCTCTGAGGTGGGGGTCTGCCATACAAATGAAACACAAATTTCTGCATTGCTCGAGAATTAATCAAGCAAATGAAACCAAATTAGTTGTATGAAGGTTTTAGGATGCAATCAATGATTCTATGGTGGTTAAACACTTCTCCCCCCTGTTTAAGCCATACAAGCCATACAAGTAAAACACAAATTTCTGCATTACTCGAGAATTAATCAAGCAAATGAAACCAAATTAGTTGTATGAAGGTTTTAGGATGCAATAAATGTTTCTATGGTGGTTAGACACTCTTCCCCCTTCTGCATTACTCGAGAATTAATCAAGAAAGTGAAACCAAATTTTGCATGTGGAGATTTAAGGGTGCAATAAATGTTTCTATGGTGGTTAGATAGATATGATCTTTCAGGAAACATTTCTCCCAGCGGTATTCTTTTGTTATTATGTGTTGCAAATCACGACACAAAAGAGGACGAGACAACTCTGCATCGGCTCGCACTTTATTGCACACCAGCATGCAAGCAAAGCTATCATATACGCTTTTGGTCAGAAAGCTTATTTTCTTCTTTGCCTCTAACATATGCATATCGACCTCTCCATGCATCATGAAACAGCAGGATCGTACGGACCACGCAAAGCGAAAGATTCATATTCAGCTAATGTAGCAGATCCTGATTTTGAAGTCTCAGAGAGTGCAAACTATATTATTATTTAGCTCGATAGAGGCTAAGGGAGGGTAATCAGATTATATTTTCCATTTTTAACGCCGCTATCCCTTGAAATATGTATATTCATATAGACCGCATAGTTTTACTAGCAACACCGCTCCAGTGAGAAGCAAAAACTCTCGCGTTCTATCTCTATTCCCATTCGCTGCTCTCCGCAAATGGTGACTGAATGATGACGTAATTTTTCTTGTATAATTTATTGCTTTGCACTTTTCTGTGCAGTGGGTTTCGCTCTAGTAAAATGGGACGATATATGCGGTTCAAACTTGTATGCAGGCTTCGAAAATGGTATGTGATGTTTGATACAGATCGGATATGCAATCAACAGTCTTCGTTCCTCTCTTAGTTTAATCACTAAATGTTACACAAGTGATTACTGACATTCATACAAGTATCTGAATGATCCTCTCATATTTGGTTATATTTTCGTGAGAGTTTACTTGCATGACAGATTGTGTATCATTCGATTTTGATCGAAATCCAAACACTGCCTGTATACATACTGAACTGGTATATCAATATCAATGAATGAAAAAACTAGGGATATTTCCTTTTGCTCACATTCCGTGAACGCAGAGCAGAACGAAAAAGAGAATTAACGGAACTGGATGAATCAACTGTGAGGCTTGCTGTGATTGTGAGGTTTGGCGTTGGTTTATTTTCGGTATCCCGAATGCAATGGTATAATGATCGAATGTGGTCGGAAATTCAGCTGAAAATATTGATGTGATACATATATTTCCAAGCACTGATTGTCATTACTGATAATTTTAATGCTACTGATCGGCCACTTAAGGGTGAAGTATGATTTCATGTGTATTTTGCCCTAAAATATCACGAAAACGTAAGTATTTGCAACTCTTTGTTTCTTCTCCATATACTTCATATGCATTGTAATCAATGACGACATATTTTTTTGATTACCGATTCAACCTGTAATGTGCCACACTAATGTTCATTAATAGTTTTCAGTAACACGGATGAATCTCCTGCCTGAAGCTAATTTTGTTTTTTGTTCGTTATAACTCGTTTGACGGTTTTGAGTACATGAGGGCCACCATTTGGAGTTTCAAAGAGTTAAAATAACATATTTTCTAACAATGAAAATAATTACATTAAAATTGTTCCCTTCTGCTTTTTTATTTGTGTTTCATTCAACTTGCAGTTCTACGCCTCGAATGATGCACCCTGTGAGTAGATTTTCTTACTAGAAGAAAAACCTTGAAATCTCAGAAAAATCCTCGATTATATTGGGTTGGGGAATAAGTTCGTAGCGAAGCTTTTATTTAAACAAGAAACAAAAATTATATCAATCAGTTACTTAACACTCTTATACTCGCGCATTGGTCTGTCAGACCGAGAAATCAATAATTCGTTCATTTCTCAGAAAATATCAACACTACGACTTTGCGATTCTCTCTAGCTTCGTTATTCGTCGTTCGTCATCGTTTAGCGTATCACATGTGTTGGTACAAAGGGGACGTGTGCCATTTTTTTTAACACTTTCGGTCTGAAACACCGACGCGAGTATAGGAGTAACTTTTTTGGACAAGTGCCTTTTTTTCATATTCTAGAATATTAATGAATGAAATGTTAGTGGCGTGGAATTTATATTGAATATAATGCATAAGATCATTACCGGACTATTTTTATTTGATTTCAGTCCCTTTTGTAACTGGATTGAGCGGATCCATATATTAACTATTCGTCGATATTAATCGTTAGATTCATACGTTCAAAAGCAAAATATAAATGCATAGTTATTCGCTAAATATAATGGTCACACATATACACACTTGTGGAAGAATTTCACTTGTGGAATAATTGTAAACAGTAAACTATAAAGTAATCGGTGGCTTATGGTAATTTTTAACAGCTACAGTTTCGGGGATATTTTTTTTTATAATGAACAATATCGACAGTTCCTGGAAAACCTTTTATATCATCTTTTTATGCCCCATCTAAAAAAAAGGCATTAATACTCAGTTTACCAAAAATACAGAGACAAATGATATTAGAAATATGCAAACTTTATATTCCGGAACCTTTATCATCTGGTGATTATCTAGAAGGCCGTTATACATTCTTCTCTTCGATAAAAGACCCGAAAAACACGCAACAACTGCATGGAATGTAAAAAATATGTTTGTTTCGAGCATACAGTTATGCTATGTTCTGATTCTAACTCCAATGAAACCACAATCGATTAATACGTTTTTATGATATTTTCTAGCTCTTTATACTTTCATGAATTATGTTCAGTTGCTTACTTTTAATTAATAACAGAGAAAAAATCGAATTTCGTTATTTGTGTTGGAGTATCAAAAATTACACTGTTTTTAGGAGGATGAATTAGATGATCTATTAAAACATAATAAAGAAAACATATTTTTTTCGAGTTTTTTTGACGTAGGACTACGTCTAACCGAAAGATATAGGGGGTGAAATGGAAATCTAGGCACTGAACAAGTCGACTCGAGCATTTCTCAATAGATCGCAAATGTTTTTGCATCAATTGATAGGAAATATATCTACGCATCTATCATAACGAATAACTTTTCATTTTTCTTGAGATAAATAATTGAATAATTGTGAAATATCAAGCATTGTCAAAATGCACTATGTGCCCATTTTTGATTGGTCCATTTTGTGCTCCTCAAATCGTACCGACCAAAACGGGCAACCAGAGCAGCAGCGAAATAGAATGAAGCACGATTGGAAAGGAAAAAGAAAAATATGAACGAAACATTGGTGGCAGTCTCATACATGCGTAATTCTCGAGCCAGCCAGTCAGCTTAAAAATCCCCGCTCCGCTGCCGTAACGATCATTCTCATTCAAACCGTACACCACATCGGTTCGCATCACAACACATCAACAAACCAACCCAAGTAGCCATGTCTGGACATGGTAAAGGAGGAAAAGTGAAGGGAAAGGCAAAATCCCGCTCGAACCGTGTTGGTCTGGAGTTCCCCGCAAGGGTAGCTAGGCCGAGCGCGTTAGTACCAGTGCACCAGTCCACCTAGCCGGCGTTATATAGTTTCGGCCGCCGAAGTGATCGAGTTAGCTGGCAAAGCTGCTCGCGGCGATAAGAAAACCCGCATTCGGAACAGAACACATTCGGTTCGGTGGACATCAAGACAACAGGCAGTTGCAGCGAGTGGCGAGTGGCAAACGCCATCGCAAAACGGCAGCTGGTAGCAGAAGAAAAAAGTTTGTTCTTTATACAATCTGCTTTGGTGGAAAATCCAGAACAAGGCGGCATCGAGGGCGTTCGAAATGGTTTTTTTCAAAACCACGAGTACTAAGTTTTCTAAATTGGAACCATTCCATAAAACAAGCCGCTTTTCAGGGCCATTAAACCTTCCAAAAAAGAGTTTAGGAAATACAGTTCAATGCTTTCTAAAACAATATCCAAAATAATAATAAAACACAAATTGATTTTTTCATAATTTGTTTGCCAGGATATGATGAATATGTGAATTTGGCAGTTGTTCTGAGCTTATTGATAGTTGGGGACTTTCTTGATTATTCAATTTTCACCAATTCTTAAATTGTTTCCAGATTGAAAGTACAGTAATTTACAATTAGTTCGACATTTAGCTATTGGACGGACATGTAATGCGACTTATTTAGTTGGACATTTTTGTAAACATAGAGATCCAAATTATGACCCCACATTGAAAGTCGACACTGTACCACTGTCATCGCAAATGTTCAATTACAGGTTAAAATCGCCTCCAATGCGACACTGAGTGGCGCTTCGGCACGTCGCATTGAATGTAATTTACTGTACAACATGTCACAAAGCTGGATGGGAAGAAATTTTCCAACTGTGAAAGCTGTGGCGAGTGACAAACGCAATCGCTAAACAGAAAGGTTTAGCCGAACAAGATGGGGATATCGAGTGATAACAAAACAATAAACTCTTTAGATTGAAGATAATTTTGTGATCCTGAAAAGGACCCTTTTTAGCCTGCATGTGAATCCAACGAGCGAACAAATCGTAATGAATGTATTTTTTTGCCATCGCTCCCTTTTAACGCTCATTCGTTCGTCTCGTTGGACTCGCCCCTCTGGCTGAGTCTGCCGATTTGTCTCTATCCTGTGAGTGTGTACCGCTAGAGTATAAAACACGCGGACCCCAAAAAAATATCTTATTTTCTTTCAAACCGTAAACCCGTGTGGTTGTACGGCATCGGCATCGTGGATGTAACAAAGGAGGACAAGTTAAGGGAAAGGCAAAGTCTCACTCGAACCGTGCAGGTCTCCAGTTCCCTGTTGGTCGCATTCACTGATTGCTCCGCAAGGGTAACTAGGCCGAACGGATTGGTACCGGAGCACCAGTATACCTAACAGCGATTATAGAGTTTCGGCCGTCGGAGTGCTCGAGTTGGCTTGCAAAGCTGCTCACGACAATCAGAAAACACGCATCAAGAACAGAGCAGCTTCGGTTCGGCGCTCATCAAGGCAACAATTAGTTTCAGTGAGTGGCAAAATGTTTCACTGGCACGTCCCATTAAATGTAATTTACTGAACAACATATCACAAGCTGGATGGGAAGAAATTTTCCAACTGTGAAAGCTGTGGCAAGTGGCAAACGCAATAGCTAAACAGGAAGGTTTAACCGAACAAGATGGGAATATCGAGTGATAACAAAAACACAACACCAAAGGTTCTTTTCAGAACCATCAACATATTCATAAAGAGTAAACAGTAAACTAATCCATTTTTCAGGTAGATAGGCAGGTATTCACGTAGGAGAAGAAAATAAAACAATATATTTAAAATATATATTTAACAAAAGCTGTCCCCTTTGTATAGTCCTACGTCACTCCGGTTATGTCCCCGACATTACCCACCCGTCTTTTTCATTTAATAATACTCTCTTCTTCAAATAAATGCCAATAAAGCCACAAAAATACACAATGGCTACATTACAGAGAAGTTCAATTTTCGGTCTGTGACACCGTGCGCGAGTATACGTGTTATGACGCGAGTACAGGAGGGTTAATTATATATTCGCCGCGGTTCATTTTTTCCGACTGGTTTGGTGACCGTTCTCCTTCAAAAGTTCAGATGTTTTTCAACGAATGTCGAAATTGTTGCTTTTTGCCTCCTGGGTATTCCATTTCTAAATCTCAAAACTAATAAAACATAAAATAACTCAAAAATACAATTAACATAGTTTTGTAGAGCAGCAATAATTCTATTGAATGAATACCGCTGTTTGTCCGCCGTTCGTCTTTACAACTTATTCACTGGAAGGATCAGGATCGTTATTTAATCTTTAAGTCACACCTGTAAACCTATTGAAAGCGCGTTTCGGGTTCTTCTTTAAACTTTTAGTAGGGATACCGAATGACAAGGTTTTATATGATAAAATGCTGTTTCGATAGTTTACATATCGATAGCCAAAGGATGCGAAATCTTGATAATCCTTTAAAATAGCCACCTATACTAGGATGAATCTAAACATCGAGGTTTCTAACTTAAGAATGAAGCCTACGTGGAAGAATCACAGCCAAACTCGGTTGAACTGAAAAGCTTCTGCTAAGGCTTCCATCCACACAGTATCTTTCGGGTAGCGAAAAATCCCCAAGATTGTTCCACTCGATAAAACCACTCGCTAATGTAGAAACTTTTCCCCAGGAAGAAAACCCCTATTAATCCGGGTCTTTCGCTGATTTGAAATTCCGATTTCATTATCCCAACTCTGCGCCACAGTCCTTTCCAGAAGTAAAACTTTTGAATCACGCCGGCGATGATGACGATGCGGATGATAACGACCGTATGTTCAGACAAATACACCTTTGTCACAGAAAAATGTACAATCAAAGGATATCTCGGACTGAGTCCCGCAGCCGAGGGTCAAAAATGGCTTATCTCACGCAGTCCCACCGTGCGGATCGGGTATGAAAGAGACGGACAGACAGGGAAAAAAATGCTGTCATTTTGGCGGGAAGAAGCGATTCACAGCCGAAGATAATAAATGATATCATAACTCTTCCTCAAATTAGGCAAATTATAATAGTCCTGCTGTTTGTGCATTCGCTCGATTCGCTCGATTCGCAAGGTGGAGGGCAAGCACTCGGGAAAATTTTGCCCCAAGAATTCACTAGTAGTCATTGCGGAAAATTTATTATGCTTTTCAGCAACAGACTGATCCCCTCCCATGGAGGCCATTCAATTTTTCTTCTCGCAGCGTACGTTTCGATTTGGCACCGTCTGATGAATAAGCCGAAAACGGAATGGATTTCAGTAGAAACGATGCTAGTTTCAGATTTCCAGTTGCCTTCATTATCGTTATTAATGTTTTAGCAAGAAGCTGTAATAACGATGCTAAGAGTGTTGGCATCCTGTGTGAGTAAGGGTCTACCCTCATATCATATTCAGGTTGAAAATACTATGATATGCAGTAAAAATTATGTAAGAGTAATCTTGTTTGACTTGCTCGGACTATCGAATTGAAAGGATGATTATCGCTAGGCTTTCGAAACGAAAGCAATATATGCATAATCTAGGATGAATCGATATCGCGTTTAATCGCGTTTACGCGCTGGGAATCGTATCCAAATCGGAAGACCAAAGCCATCATCCGAACCACCGAAGCCTGTAGCTACAATTTTTCAAAAGAAAACACAATCAAGCTAGACAACATACGCTCGAGCAGCGACAACAGTGTCCCTATGATAACCGATATAAACTATCAACGCTTCCGCCGTTCCTTTTCTGTCCATCGAATGGCGACCAAAGCAAACGCGCGGACAAAAACTGATGCGACCGTGTGTGTGTGTGTGCGGTTATCACATGTCCTGTTCTGTTATCCGCAAAATCCAATCCCGGCTGTCTCCGATTGACTACAACGATGCAAAGACCAGGCGGATTCCCAGGTACGCTTATCTATCCCACAGCTCTGGTGACACCGACGAATGCATCCCAGGATATATGTTAGTCCGTTAGACCTCGAACTTTCTCCGCCCTGCTGCAACGTGAGTCAGAATTCAAAGTAGCACACATCGTCATCGTTTGCTCTATCCCAACAGGTTTATGAGCTGCCCTCGCCCATCTGCCATTTATATGCACATTGCCCAAGAGGTGTGGCTTCCCCCCCCCGGCGGGACCTGCATCAGAGCCCATCCGAACCGTCGAGACGGTTGGTTCTTCTGGGCTGACACATCCCACCTGTTCGGATCAGAAGATGTGAGAGCTGCTGGATCTGCCGCACACTCTGTGCGATGTCTGGTTGGGAATGGTTGTGGTGCGAGTGTCGGTCTTTGCATATTTCTGCCGGAGAATTCAAACTATGCAGGCGGCAAAGTGGTCGACTGCTGTGGCGAAGACGAATGCCACTGGTGTATGGCACACGTCGGCACATTGTACGAACGTAGGTCAAGAGTCCTTGCCGCTGGTAATTAGTTGAAGATTTGTAACAACCAGTTTGGTATTGGCGCCGTCGGATTACGGTTGTGCACAGTTTGCTAACTTAGTACCACTACTCTCAGACGAGACTAATTGGAAGTTTGAAAGAAATATTCATTGCAACATCAGCACTGCTCTCGTAATTCCTTTCCGCAAATATAAATTACTAGCTGATCCGGCAAACTTCGCCCCGCCCAAAATGGATGTTGGATCAATACCTTCAAATGTTCACGTTTCGATTGAACCATTGAACTCGTCATTATAATATCAAATTATTTTCAGATTTCAATTCTCTTTCAAAATTTTTCAATTACTCGCAAATAACATGTTTCTCCGTTATATGAAATACATGTTTGATACAGGAAATATAATAAAATGAAGACATCTCAAATCGGATGATTCCTTCCTCGAGTTTTTTGCTTACTAACACATTTGGCGATCCGTTTTTATTATTATAGTTATAAAATATAGAAGTGCGTTCGTTTACCTAGAGATCCAATTTCACTTTCGAACAAAGATCAATTTCGTTAGTGCAAACATCAAATGGATTAACAATGCTTGCCACGATGTAATTGTAGAACATATGAACATATTCACTTTTCCGAGTTTTTTCATTTTACTTCAGAGTTTTCCGAAAATTTTCAATTGTCATGTTTGGTTGGAATATGGTTCGATAAAATATGTGTCAAATCATCATAGAAACATTCCTCGTACCCAAAAATCCTCACATGTCGAAATTTGGCTCCGTTTGCTTGATTAGTTCTCGAGTTATGCCGAAATTTGTTTTGCATTTGTATGCCAGCCCCTGCCTAGAGAGGGGAGAGGAATGTCGAATCACCATAGAAACATTTTTTCCCTAAAACCTCCTCTAGCCAAATTGAGCAGTGCTAAACCACGCACCTTTGCCCGATTAAGGACGAGGGTCGACGACCCCTTTATAGTCGGCTGTTGACAACGGCTTGAGAGACAACAATAAAGAGATAGCGGTCGTATAAGAGCATCATTATTATTTTTTTTTGCATGTATATTTTTTGGCGTGGAAATACGTCTAACCGGAGTATAAGAGGGTGAAATGAAAACCAAAACACAGAACAGGCAAATGAAACATTCCGAATGCTTATAACTCGAACATTTCTTAATAGATCGGAAAGATATTTGCATTGTCAGGAAATATTTCTACGCGTCTATCACAATTAAAAAAAAATTTCCATTAGATAAACAATTGAATAATTGTAAAATGTCGAACATTATCTAAACGGCCTAACTGCCAAGTTTTGATTGGTCCGATTTACGGTTTCCCCAACACAGACTTCAAAATCAATGTAACTGTGAGAATCCGCTTTGCAGATACATGCAAATAGGGGATATTTTGTTCCCGCCGAGTTGTGTTTCCCCAACATGGACTTCGCTTTGCCAATATATGCAAGTCGGGGGTATTTTTGTTTCCACCGGAATGTGTTTTTCTAAGATGGATTTCAAAACAAAGATGCCTGGAGGAATCCGCATTGCAAACGTTCTTCTAAACTGAGAAGCCTGGGAAAACCGTTATTTCTGATACTAGAGGTGAATGAACTTTCGCGGTTCGAGAACTACGTAAACAAGAGAGTTGCAATAAATTCAGAGGAAAATGTAAAGAACAATGATCGTTTGACGATTCTTCCATACACATACTTTGGTAGTACTAGGCATCATATCAAACGTAAAGGACGGTCATCAAATGTACTTGTAACGAAGATCCTATTCAATTCATGCAGACTTTTACTTACAAAGCAAATTTTCATTCATTCAATCGATAATTTAATCAATTCAAACAAATGCTTACTAAACAACGGTAGTCCCACGTCAACCTTGAGGTTATATCCTAGATATAACCCACCTATTCTTTCTTATTTCTGTATTATAGTGATTTTCAGCACTTTTTGACTGGTTCGTCACTTTTACTTTCATTTTTGAAAGAATGACGGGATGCCAATCAAACTTTTGAAAAAGCTGGAAAAAATGAAAAAAAACTGGAAAAAGCTGGAAAAATTAAACAAAATGGAAAAAAGCTGGAAGAGTCTATTTTTAAAATTTTTCTCATTTTCTATATTTATATACATAAAAATGGAGTGATGTCTGTCTGTCTTTCTGTCTTTCTGTCTTTCTGTCTTTCTGTCTTTCTGTCTTTCTGTCTTTCTGTCTTTCTGTCTTTCTGTCTTTCTGTCTTTCTGTCTTTCTGTCTTTCTGTCTTTCTGTCTTTCTGTCTTTCTGTCTTTCTGTCTTTCTGTCTTTCTGTCTTTCTGTCTTTCTGTCTTTCTGTCTTTCTATCTTTCTGTCTTTCTGTCTTTCTGTCTTTCTGTCTTTCTGTCTTTCTGTCTTTCTGTCTTTCTGTCTTTCTGTCTTTCTGTCTTTCTGTCTTTCTGTCTTTCTGTCTTTCTGTCTTTCTGTCTTTCTGTCTTTCTGTCTTTCTGTCTTTCTGTCTTTCTGTCTTTCTGTCTTTCTGTCTTTCTGTCTTTCTGTCTTTCTGTCTTTCTGTCTTTCTGTCTTTCTGTCTTTCTGTCTTTCTGTCTTTCTGTCTTTCTGTCTTTCTGTCTTTCTGTCTTTCTGTCTTTCTGTCTTTCTGTCTTTCTGTCTTTCTGTCTTTCTGTCTTTCTGTCTTTCTGTCTTTCTGTCTTTCTTCTTTCTGTCTTTCTGTCTTTCTGTCTTTCTGTCTTTCTGTCTTTCTGTCTTTCTGTATTTCTGTCTTTCTGTTTTTCTGTCTTTCTGTCTTTCTGTCTTTCTGTCTTTCTGTCTTTCTGTCTTTCTGTCTTTCTGTCTTTCTGTCTTTCTGTCTTTCTGTCTTTCTGTCTTTCTGTCTTTCTGTCTTTCTGTCTTTCTGTCTTTCTGTCTTTCTGTCTTTCTGTCTTTCTGTCTTTCTGTCTTTCTGTCTTTCTGTCTTTCTGTCTTTCTGTCTTTCTGTCTTTCTGTCTTTCTGTCTTTCTGTCTTTCTGTCTTTCTGTCTTTCTGTCTGTCTGATTCTTATGGACTCGGAAACTACTGAACCGATCGACTTTTGGTCGATTTTTGGGGTCGGGGAAGTTTCTTACGATAGTTAGAGACCCCTCCCCCCTCTCTAAGGGTGGGCTGCCATACAAATGAAACACAAATTTCTGCATAACTCGACAACTAATCAAGCAAATGGAGCCGAATTTGGCGTGTGAAAGTTCTAGGGGGAACGAAACGTTTCTATGGTAGATAGACACTCCTCCCTCTCTCTGAATGGGAGGGGGGGCTTCCATACAAATGAAGCATACGTTTCTGCATAACTCAAGAACTAATCAAGCAAACGGAACCAAATTTGGCATGTCCAGATTTTAGGGGGCAAGAAACATTTCTAAGGTGGTTCAACACTCCTCCCGCCTCTCTAAGGGGGGGCTGTAATAGAAATGAAACATAAATTTCTGCATAACTCGAGAACTAATCAAGCAAATGGAACCATATTTGGTATATGGAGGTTTCAGGGAACAAGAAATGTTTTTATGGTGGTTTGACACTCCTTTCTCCTATCTATAGAGGAGGAGGGAAGGGTGCTGAACAACTCGAGAACTAATCAAACAAATGGAATAAAACGTAGCATATAGAGGTTTTAGGGATCGATAAATGTTTCTATGGTGGTTCGACACTCCTCTTTCCTCTCTAAGGGAAGGCTACCGTACAAATGAATCACAAATTTCTGCATAACACGAAAACTAATCAATCAAATGGAGCCAAATTTGGCATGTGAAGGTTTTCGAATATGAGAAATGTTTCTATGATTTGATGACACCCCCCTCCTCTGAAATTGAGAGGGGTCCCGTAAAAATAATATATATATATTTCAACCAAACATGACAATTGAATTTAGTTGATGTGATAAAACGCACTCCTATATCTTCTTATATCTATATAAATGAAGATTGATCACTGAATGTGTTGATAAGAGCAAAACTCGAGAAAGAAATTGTCCGATTTAGGACTGTCTTTATTCTATTTTCTGTATCAAACATATATTCCATGTAACGGAAAAACATGTTATTTTCAAGTGGTTGAAAAATCTTGAACGAGAATTGTGTCTGAAAATAATCTGATATCATAATGACGAGTTTTGGTAATACATTTTAATAATATTATTATTTGTTTTACATTTTGTATCATTCTTACTAATTCTGACTGTTTTTTATGCTAGAATTCCGCGCAATGTTTATGTTTTTGGTCTATTACTTAGCTTTGTTTTGTTCAAATTGAATTCTGAAAACAATCGATCAATCTAATCCTGACACTGCTTCCTGTTTCTTCATAGTTCTTTATTTCTACATAATTTTTCGATAGTTAGAATTTCTCGCATAGTTTTTTTTTCTTGTTCTGCTTCCTAGTTATGATTCGTTCGAATTGTATACTATAAACAGTCGCTCAAAGGTTGCTGAGGAATGCGGCAGAATCAAACATGTTGACATTATTTTTTTATCAATTTGGGATAAGCAAAATTTATGTCATATCTTTTTGGGACAAAATTTTACCACAAAAGAAGCATCCCAGGTATAGGATCTCCCTATAGGAATGATCGATTTTCTGGATATCATTTCGATCGCAAATGTTTCGAACACACCCTAGAAGGGGAACAATTTACATATGCTTCCTGTCTATAGCAATAGTTGGATCAATTATCACCACGTTGATAATTAAAGAATCATTCTAATTAAAACGTGATAGAACTTGATTGCAGAGTGTAATGTTAAACTTTATCGAATTGGTCTTGAAATCAGCTACTTCGTTGTGTGAATTTTTATATAGGGGAACAGCGGGTAATACGGACAGTGGGGGTAATATGGACAGATAGTTGATTTGTATAGATACATTTTTAATTTCAGATTTCTTTTAATGAGAACAATTTCCACATGTTATTCTATAATATTGAAGCCATCCTATGGCAATGAATACTAATCAAATCTTACATGATTCACGTGTGGATGTAATTTTAGCTGCTTCGATATTAAGCATTTCGAATGGTTTAATATTTAAATTCGATTCGCTGATGGTTATATTTCGGTTTGTGAGTTAACAGAGAAGTGATATTAGGTATGTACGGAAAATTAAATTCATTTTTGAGTGGAAAATTGAATTTATTGAAATAATTGTATTGGTGAGGTAAAATGGACAGTTGCTACTGGGAAGGAAATGGACTGTCAAAAGTCTGTTTAATCTGTTGCTGAGGAACGACCTGCGTCTATAAATGGAAATCAAATCGCCAAATATGGACTGTTTAGAAGCTGACTGGAACTAAAAGCATAATAGTTGAGGGTCTGCTCGTTTATACTGCTGAAAAGCACTTTTAGGTGAATTAATTCGATTTTTCTTCATTCAACGGACATTTGTGATGAGTTCAGACCTTGATTGAATAAAAGTATTCCTCTCGCGATCGATAATCATCTCCGGTTCATATATTACAAACCTGTCCATATCACCCACATTGACAAAAATGTTGTACTTTTCGGTCTGTTTTAATTTTAGTAAAAAACATTGAAAAATACTTTTTTGTAAAATATTTGTCTAATTAGGTGGAGAAACAGTATATTGAATTGCAAGAAACTGCATTAAAGTTTTGGGAAACATGAGTTTCCAAAGTAATTTGGTAATTGAAGTTTTTCTTAACATGTCCATTTTACCCCCACCTCTCCTACTGACAAATATTCATTGATCATCTACATAAACATTATCCAAACTGTCATAATTTTGCTGATTGGACTGAATATCAACAAATCAGAGGCAAATTAGTGAGAAAACACCGTACCGTACTTCTATGTGCTTATACTAGATAGAATAATATAATTTTGAGGAGTAAAAAACTTGAAAATTTCGACGAAATAAAAAAGCTGGATAAAACTGTGAAAATTTCTAAATAGAGATTTTTACCTTTGGCTGTTTTGCTGGCATGCTTGAAAAAACTGGCAATACACAGAAAAAACTGGAAAGTTGGCAACCCTGGTCGTGAGTGAGAGTTGAACTCGTGATCTTAGCGTGAGAGGTGTGGATGTTACCACTAAGCCGGATAGCCTTCACAGTGTATGTACAATGTTTCTTCTCTCTTTCTTCTTTCTATTCTCAATTTACTTTTCACCAGTCCCTGTTTTCCCTTTCTCCTTATATATCCTGTTTGTGACGTCACAATTTTTCAACAATTTTCATGCGGTATCTATGATTTAAGTTTTTCTTTCTTTCTCCGTGCTCTGGTAAGCCATCTCCAAAGCTTAACCTTCCAGCTGCTCTTTGCGACGCCGTCGAGGACCTCTGCGCTTTCAGTTTCTTCTGCGCGATGGCGGATATGGAGTTCAGGTTTCCAACAAAATGGCTGGCTGAGCTGTTGCTGGATAATAAATCAGCACGTTAAATAAAAGGCCCGCTGAACGGACCTTTTCTCCTATTATCCTTATCCTTCTATTGTTCTATAATCCTATTTTTTCACGTAGATCCTATCTGTTTTCCTCCACCACCTCTATTCACTTCTTTTTCCAATTTTTCAATGTAGAATTTAATTTTCTGTCGCACCCTTCTGACTTCCTCAAACGTTTTAAGTCGCTTTTGTGTGGGAAAACAATAAGTTTTTTCTCTGCCCAGTTGGTAGCTCCGTTCCATGACGGTAGATTAAATGGATAGTGTGTTGCGGTGGGCATTCTTTAGCCCAGACTCAAACCTGTGAATGTATGAAAATTATCCAGTAACTGATGGCTTGGAGTAAGTATATTAAAATTTATTTTTAATACATTTCTTTGAGTTTGGGTGGAGCTCAAATCGCGCTTTTAACCAACGGTTACAAATTCAATAATCTATCGGAAACAAAGGTGCCGATACGTGCAAACACTCACACAAGCGCTCTCCCGTAAAAAAAAAGCAAGAACATTTTTTCGCTCCCACATGCGTTTCAATGTTTGTTCTATCATCACCATTGTCAACGTGTGATTGATTCATACACAAACACTCTTTACCTAACGAAATGAAAACCGACAAGGTACATCTTGCCACGAGCCTCCACCAGATTTAAGAAAACAAAAAGATTTAATAAAAATCAGAATAGAACTGCGGTGTGTTTTTGTTTATTCATAACATGCATTCGACTATGCGACGATATTCTGCTCTCGGGTTCCGCGACCAGCAAAAGTGAACCCAATATTTATAGTGAGGTTTCTGGTAAGCTACGATTGCTCTCGCAGAGATAGTGATATATTCGATTTGGACTCTGCTGCTACTGCTTTAGTGGCTCCTTTTAGTCGATGCTACTCAAATGGTTCCGACCAAAAGGAGTCCTACGTCTTTTCGGTTATGTCCCCGACATTACCCACACGTCTTTTTTTTTGGTACAATTCCTGGTTGACATATAGTTTGAGAGAATCAGCGGTCTGCTACAAACATACAAACATTTTAACACTCTCAAAAAAGGTGCTTTTATTTGTGTATTTGATCCTTCTACGCCAGTAAAAGCATCTTTTCTGCCAAAACTAAGTGCTAGGTGCTAAGACAAGACCAGACAATTGGGGGTCGATTTAGGATCAGGTTACGGATCTGATCCTGATTGGTCAATTTTAAAAGGTTACCAATAATATTTGAAAATACACTTCTGAATAATGTACACACATGGTATGTATGCTCAAACTAGTTTTCATGATAAAGCACAACAGAAAAAATACAATTTGTTGTGAAATACGCAACAATTTTGCTTTACATCATCGAAATGTGATTATTAAAAGAATTTATGATACGAAAACATATGTTAGGGACGTAAAAAATAGTCTTCAGAGAGTTTATCTCATTTGGAAATTTGACATTTGGAGTGATTCGGCATCCCTGTTGCTCCCACTTGGTCAGAGAGGAAGAGTAAGAAGCCAGTTGTCACGTACTGTCTTAGGTTGGGTGTACCTTTGTACATTGGAATTCTCTTTATGAAGTTCTCGAACTAATTGTATTTTAGAAGAAGCTTGATCGGGCGAAGCTGGTACGCTAGCTGTGTTCTGGGTGAATTGAGTATAAATGAAATTCTCATGAATTTGTTTGATAAATGGATTCATAAATCGAACGAAGTCGTCATGGACAAGTAAAAAAAGGTTAAAATAATGACCGTTTGATGAAAAATAATGTTTTTGTCGCGGTTTTACGACGATTACATTGTTTATCAAATAGTAAAATTTATAACTTATGTTGGCTCATGCGATAGTGAGAGTATAAGGATGTATTCATAAAAAATCACATCATATGAAATAAATCGATTTGGTAGAATTTTGGGACATATTATCGCGTACGCCGGTTTGAAAAAAGTAGTTTCGAGTAAAACACATATAAAGTTTTTAGTCTGGGGCGCTCCCAATTAGATATTCAATTTAATTCTTGACCAGAATACCCCCCTTTAATACCAATGAAAGCAAAACTTTTTGAGTGAATTCATTTTAATGTATTCGGTCTTCATGTATCGAGCCTCGCAAAAAAATAGGCTTGCGAGAAGTTGTTTTCGTTCCCTGATAAAGCCCACGATATTGTAATGAGAAACAAACAAAATCGCTGTTCTCGCCGGGATCACATGTGCTCACGGACCCAGCAGGGCCATGGGTTGTACCGCATTAACAACAGACAATTAAAAATTCGTGTGCACCCACTTCGCCAGAGAGCGCTGTGATATATCGCTTGGTTCTGCAAGCGAAAGTTAAGCGAATGAATGAATGAATGGAAAAATGAATAAATAATGAAATAAATAAATAAACATTACCCATAAGAGAGAAGGCACACGCTGCGGGAAGGGGCTAGCACAAGTAGAATATATTCACCTTACTTCGTGGAGTAGCTGCTCTCCCGCAGAGTATATCCCGGTGGATTAAACGAGTTTGAATTTCCAAGCTTGTAATGTAGTTAAAATATTAAATTAGTGAGGCACTGCTGATCTTTGGTGGTATAATCAAATGACTTTTAATCCCTGTTGAAGACGTTGTGTTTCACTTTTTTTTTTAAACATTTTGTACGTTCATTCCCTGGAGTCACGCATTCAACAACAAAACATACAAAAGGGTATCCGGTAGTTGTGCAATACCCTAGCGCCCCACTCACTGTGAAATTGAAACCCACTTTAGAACAGGCGAAAGTAACGTGCAAAAGAAGAAAACCAGCATATACCAGGCTATGTCCACATCGTGCCAACGTTGCTTGCTACAGTCACCAATCATATTATATTTCATGATGCTGTTGCGGTAAATGATGCGGTTTGTACTTTCCGTTCTCTCGTATGATCCCTAACATGTAGTGGGGGCATGTTGCACAGAAAATATATATGTCTGCTAATGTCACAGGAGAGCATTAATTTACTTTGGTTTTAACGATACGTCGTTTACGGTGGGCACGTGCCACCGGTGACCTTTAAAATATGATTAAGTATTTCACGGAGCCGGTTCGTGAAATCGTGTGAGGTAATTTCATAAATATCCAATCATATTTATGGCTTTTCTTCCATTTGCTCTTGATGGATAAAGTTTAATCAAAAAGGTACAATAACGTTCTGGAAACGGGGTGAGTTATGGATCGCATAAAGAAGTTGTGGAAGTTCAAATACAACAACAGTAGTTTTTGTGCACTGATGGTTCAAGGAAGACGGAGAATATGAGGTTAACGACAAGCATACAGGTTAACGAGAAGCATCTACCCGATATGGTTACCGAAGAATACACCGATCAAGTACCTGATTTTATGAATGGTTCAATGAAAGTTTTCAATGGTTTTCACGGAAATTCACGGAAATCTTTCTGTCTTTTTATCCCTTCTGCCTTTCTGTCTTTCTGTCTCTGTCTTTCTATCTTTCTGTCTTTCTGTCTTTCTGTCTTTCTGTCTTTCTGTCTTTCTGTCTTTCTGTCTTTCTGTCTTTCTGTCTTTCTGTCTTTCTGTCTTTCTGTCTTTCTGTCTTTCTGTCTTTCTGTCTTTCTGTCTTTCTGTCTTTCTGTCTTTCTGTCTTTCTGTCTTTCTGTCTTTCTGTCTTTCTGTCTTTCTGTCTTTCTGTCTTTCTGTCTTTCTGTCTTTCTGTCTTTCTGTCTTTCTGTCTTTCTGTCTTTCTGTCTTTCTGTCTTTCTGTCTTTCTGTCTTTCTGTCTTTCTGTCTTTCTGTCTTTCTGTCTTTCTGTCTTTCTGTCTTTCTGTCTTTCTGTCTTTCTGTCTTTCTGTCTTTCTGTCTTTCTGTCTTTCTGTCTTTCTGTCTTTCTGTCTATCTGTCTTTCTGTCTTTCTGTCTTTCTGTCTTTCTGTCTTTCTGTCTTTCTGTCTTTCTGTCTTTCTGTCTTTCTGTCTTTCTGTCTTTCTGTCTTTCTGTCTTTCTGTCTTTCTGTCTTTCTGTCTTTCTGTCTTTCTGTCTTTCTGTCTTTCTGTCTTTCTGTCTTTCTGTCTTTCTGTCTTTCTGTCTTTCTGTCTTTCTGTCTTTCTGTCTTTCTGTCTTTCTGTCTTTCTGTCTTTCTGTCTTTCTGTCTTTCTGCCTTTCTGTCTTTCTGTCTTTCTGTCTTTCTGTCTATCTGTCTTTCTGTCTTTCTGTCTTTCTGTCTTTCTGTCTTTCTGTCATACAAATAAAACACAAATTTCAGCATAACTCGAGAACTTATCGAACAGTTAGAACGAAATTTGGTATGTATAGTTTTCAGGGGGCAAGTAATGTTTCTATGGTGGTTCGACACCCCCCTTCCTCTCTCTAAGGAGGAGCAGCCGTACAAATGTATCTTGCATTTCTACATAATTTGAGAACTAATCAAGCAAATGAATCCTAATTTTGCATATGAAGGTTTTATGGGCCAATAAATGTAGTTGCGGTGGTTTGACACACCTGCCCCTCTCTAAGGTGGGAGGCGGGTGTAGTCTGTCTGCCATACAAATGAAACACAAACTTCTGTGGAACTCGAGAACTATTCAATCAAATGGAGCCATATCTGCCCTCATGGAAATCGGATAATTCAATTCTCTTTTGTTGTACAATTACATAGTACCAAGCCTTGTTAGACCATTTGATGTTTGCACTAACGAATTGAACTTTGTTCGAAAGTGGAAATTGATTTTCAAGTGAAAAAAACGCATATTATAATACGTGTAGGATAAATTACCGTTATCCTATAAATTAAATAAATTAACATAGAACGCATGGGAATAAATTAACTTCTGCATGAGTACTTTCTAAACATTCTGGCCATATGTTTTCCAAACATGGTCCATTGTTTAATAATAAATAAATAAAAATAAGTGTTTTATATTAAACTAGCTGACCCGACGAACTTTGTCCCGCACAAAACTCTTCATTGATTGATTACCCTTTGACCCTTTACAATTTTCTTTTACTATAAATTGTCTAGTACTTCTACAAAAATTCGTCCTTATTATATAAAATTATTTTCAGACACAATTCTCGTTCAAGATTCTTCAAGCATTTGGAAATAACATGTTTCTCCGTTGCATGAACTATATGTTTGATACAGAGAATATTACAAAATAAAGACAGCTCAAATCGGACCATTCCTTCCTCGGGTTTAGGGCACACCAACACATTTGGCCTTCCATTTTCGTTTATATAGATAGAAGATATAAAGGGTGTTCGGATCAAAAAGTGGTCATACTAAATTGCGTGTAAATCGATTATTTGTTTATTAAAAAAAATCAAAGTATCTTTTTTTTGAAGTTCAATTTGTATAAAAGACGGAAAAAATACTCAGTTAAGATTCCGGTCGACCTAGTCCAAATTGGCGAGCCTTTCGTTTGACGCCTGCCATCAGATTTTGTACAGTCACCTTATCCACTTTCTTCGCCGCAGAACGCCAGTTTGCTTTGAACTGCTTCTCGCTGCTCACAGTTGTTTGGGTCCTATTAACTATCGCCCAATAATATTGGGCGAAGTTCTGGTGTGTTGGGAGGGTTCTTATCCTTGGGCACAACTCCATGGCCTTTTTTCCATAATGGCAGGATGCCAAATCCGGCCAAAACAGCACAGAAAAGTCATGTTTCTTCAGGAAAGGCTTTTGAAGACACTCTTTCACGTAAATTTCCTGGTTGACGGTCCCGGTTGCAACGAAAATGTCGCTTTTCAAGCCACAGGTACAGATAGCTTGCCAAACGAGATATTTCTTGGCAAACTTTGATAGTTTAATATGCTTGAAAATGTCTGCCACCTTTCCCCTTCCGGTTGCTGTATAATACTCTTGTCTAGGAAGCTGTCTGAAGTCTGCCTTGACGTAGGTTTCGTCGTCCATTACCACGCAAACAAACTTTGTCAACAATGTCATATACAGCTTCCGAGATCTTGTTTTGCCGTAAGGTTTTGCTTATCGTTGCGATTTGGAGTCACTACCTTCTTATAAGTTGATAGTCCGGATGGTTTTTTAGCTTCATGCACGGTTGTAGACGATATTCCCAACTTATTTACGACATCTCGAACGGAGAGGTTGGGGTTGCGCTTAAAAGCGCTAGCCACTCTTCTGATTGTCACTGCGGCTCCCGGCTTTCGATTTCCCCCAGATCCAGGCTTTCTAGTTGTCGACAAACGTTCCCCGAACACTTTTATTACTTCGGTGACGGTTGATTTGGCCACATTCAACGACTTTGCTATTTCTGCGTGCGTGTAGTTTGGATTTTCAAGACGCATGTACAAAATTTTGATTCGTCGCTCCTCTTGCTTTGATGCCATTTTGATGACTAACACACACACACCTGTAAAATGAGGGGTGATCAGGTTTTTTATATGAATGATTAGAAAAAATACGGCGAATTTAAGTTGACAACTTTTCGATCCGAACACCTTTTAGGAATGCGTTATTCCGTCTGAAAATCCTTTTCCACTTTCGAACAAAAATCAATTTTGTTAGCGCCAACATCAAATGGACTAACAACGCTTAGCTAATTGTAGAACATATGGGAATTCAATTTTCCGAGTTTTCCGATTTTTCTCTCCGCTATATTGATCTAAGGGAAGAGACGAATACAACGAAATATAGATGACTCAAACGAAATATAGATGACTCAAATTGAACCATTCCTTCCTCGGGTTTTGCGCTTACCAACACATTTGGCCTTCCATTTTTATTTATAGATATAAGATATGGAAATGCGTTCTTTCGCCTGAAAATCCATTTCCACTTACGAACAAAGATCAATTTTTGAGGCCGGAAAAGCACTCGCCGTACTTCCTTGAGAGAATACGAGAAATTTTGAGTGCTTTATCCAGACGCTGTTATGTCATTACCTTTGTCTGGGTCCCTTCACATTGCTCAATTCCGGGTAATGAGAGGGCTGACTCATTAGCAAAGGTAGGTGCAATTGAAGGCGAAATTTATCAGCATCAAATCGCCTTCAATGAATTTTATTCTTTAGTTCGTAAAAATACCATCGTTAACTGGCAACGCAAATGGAACGAAGATGAATTAGGCCGGTGGCTCCACTCAATTATCCCTAAGGTTAGCCTCAATCCGTGGTTCAAAAGTCTGGACTTGAATCGGGACTTTATTCGCACCTTCTCCCGACTCATCTCCAATCACTGTTCGTTAGACGCGCTGCTTTTTCGTTTTAATCTTGCCGACAGCAATCTCTGCGGTTGTGGCCATGGTTACCACGACATCGAACACGTTGTTTGGTCGTGCGAGTTGTATCTTGTCGCCAGATCCAATTTAGAAAACTCCCTTCGGGCTGGAGGAAAGCAGTCCAATGTGCCAGTGAGAGATGTGTTGGCTCGGTTAGACCTTGATTACATGTCCCAAATATATGTTTTCCTTAAAACTATCGATCTTCGAGTGTGATTTTTCGTCCTTCGCGAGCTATCGGTTCCCTTCCTACTAACATTAGAATAAGTTAAATTGTAAATACATATTATATGTAAGGATAGTTTTAAGAATTGAGTGTGAAGTGTCAGTGTGAATGAGAATGTGAATGTGAATGTGAGTGCGAGTGTAAACACACATCTCCTTACATCCCATCCTTTTCCTAATGAAAATGTGTCACCCTTCTAAACTCGAGTCGACCGCGAGTAATCGGTTTCCTATTTTATTAACCATAGAATTAAGGAAACAACATGTTGATATATGCTAGTTGAAATATAGTTAAGAGTTTGGCTCCATTAAACTTATGTAACTGAGCCTGTAAAAATAAACGGATTAATAAAAAAAAGATCAATTTCGATAGCGCAAATATCGAATGGACTAACAACGCTTATTGTGATGTAATTTTCGAACATGTGGGAATTCAATTTTCCGAATTTTCCGACCTTCCTTTTAATCAGATATCTGAATTTCGAATTACGATTTTTTTTGAGGAAATATTAATGATTTTGAATACGTCCAATATAAATTTTATGTGAAAGCTATTTTACTGATATCAATTTCTTTTTTGTTTTCAGGTAAGATACAACGACACTCGTATGAATGCCGAGATCCCAACTTGTGATCCGAACTTATTAGAAGAAATAAATGATCATGTACGAGGGCTATCCAGAAAGTAGCAGACGTTTTAGACTAGCGCGGCGTGGCTGGAGCTAGAGCTGCCATCTTGGTATCAAAAGATTCAAATTTATCAGTATTATTCAAGCTGTGGCTTCGAGAGGTCGGTATCTCTCTTATCTTCCATACTGTGCCAATTAAAAAAATGCACTGCAATAAAAAATCCTGCCACTTGTGAAGTGCGTTTATAGTGATTAAATGTTTCACTCTATTTCAAGATACAATTTCCATTGAATAATTTTTATGTATTGCAATTAAAAAAATATGCGTTTGATGTTATGAATAGACAATCGAATGAAATATTTATTCTCATATTTCTGTTTATCTTCCTACACAACTTTTTTATCAACACATTCCAATATTTGATCTATTGATTCCGAACTCAACGCAATACACCCTGATAAAACTCATTCGCACAGAAACGTGGACTAATCAAATTGTCACGATGCAAGGGCATACTCATTAAAACCTCAATTTGCACACCGCCAATATTTGAGTCCAATACGAACTAAACTCTGTCAGCAAGCGAATTACAACAACCGATAATTCGATGCTGTGACCGCATGACAACCCGATGCAGCTTCAAATCGATAGCGGATGAACATAAATTTCAACCTAACAACAAAACTTACCAACATTGATTTGGTTTTATGGTAGAGCAAATTTCAAAACGCTGATCCATCAGTTTTGGTTTTGCGCCGAGCGAAAGGCAGAAATTATAAATAAATACGAACGGATTAGTTAGCAAAAAACCGCGGTCATAAATCGGAAAATCAGCTCGTGTCACTCTGATGCCGTTTCACGCTTATCAACTGCTCAGCCGATTATGCGGCTCCGAATGATTCCAAATGCAGGGTATCCTTCCGCCCCCTCACCCAATCCTCGTTCGAAGGGACCTCCTGTTCACGCTACGAAAATATTGGCAAAGGACATAAACCGAGCGACGGTCGCACGCTTGAATAAATATATCACAAAGTAGCATCATATTTTATATGCTAATTAGCATTAGTTTGGTTAAAAATTTGCGCTTCATGGAATATCCTGCTGTAGGCGCCGTCACCACTGGCTGTTGCAACCGATCGCAACGGTCGCCTCGGATGGTCTTCCGATTGTGCTTCCGAGTGCAACCGCTGTGGGCACCACCCGAACCGTTGCACAAACGGAACCAACATATGTTTTTGTGCATTGATACATTCACGGGAATGTCGGCGAGTTGTCATTAGGCATTTTAGATTTCCGGCGGTGGTGGCCGATGTTGGTTTGTTGCGGAGGTTTATAATAGCAATTGGAGAAATTTCGCTGCGTTGTTTGTTGTTTCAGCCGTTCCGGGAACGCGGGAATATACGCTCAGATCGCAATGCATTGCGAAATGTGAGCAGTTCCCGTGGGAATGCCGTTAAAAATTAACATTATTTATTTGACAGTCGATGCGGATATGGTGCGTCAGATGTTTGGAGAAGAGTTCGTGCGTTTGATTGGTCGATCGTTGGTATTACTTGAGTTTTAGGTGCCAGATCATTTGTTCTGTGAATACTTACTTTACAGGGAATAAAAAAACCCAGATATTGAATACAACAAAACAGGCTCAACGATTCTTCGAAAAAATCTAAACTTCAAAATTGTTTGGAGCATTTCATAACTGTTAGCAGACACGGCAATAGATTGTACGCTGTGTCCTTGAACTATATGAAGTTGTGCTTGTCTAAGCTCAAGTTTCTATACTCATCTGGAGTCTCTTATAGCACGGGCGGTCGCCTACACTTGAGGCTACAACTTTACTGATGGAAGTGAGAAACGTTCAAAATTTAGTCAACTTGAAATTTACGTATTTTTCATTTGAGTGTGCATTAACGTTTGCTCTACAGTTCTCAAAATGGCGCCCTAGCCAGCCGTATGGCACCCGCCATGTTTTTGGTGCCAACATCTCAAACGTCAAAAGTATTTTTACTTCAAAACAGCGATCCGCGTTGACGCCATTGAGCTTCGTTTACTAGTTTAGGGGAGCGTCAAAGAATAGCTGATTTTCAGTCGGAATAAACGTTTTCAAAATTAATATTATGAATGAAAATTAGCTTTTCCATATCAAATTAGTATTCTATTTAAATTAAAAACATTTTTGTTTGCAGTTGGGGAAAAGGTCTCATACGAAAATTGTTTATGGAGACAACTTTATACTACAATAAAAAAAATCAGTAACAATGTTGGAATTGTATAGCCATATGGTTGAATGAAAGTCAGAAATATGTGTCTCAAGTAATTAAATAACATGATGTGAAAATTTTGATTCAAATTTTAAATTCAAAAACCGGCTTGGTGTCTTCTAATCTGATAGAGATTACACTGACGAGTTTGGGACCCAAATTATGGCCCTAATTTGAAGTCGCCACCAGACGTCGACACTATTTTTCTGTCATCGCGAATTAAAGGGTGTGTCACATCAAATTGCATCACGGAAAAAACGCTGTAGAAATTCGCCCAGTAGACCGATCCTTTTGAAAATTTTAGACAGTAAAATAAAAACTATTAAACAACTTTTGGCATTTTCTTTTTATTCATACTTCGAGCCCAAGCCCGTATGCTCGCACCTTCCTCTTTACCCCGTCCATAAGGTTCTGTACAACGTCAGGTTGTAGTTTTTTTTGAACAGAAATCCATTTTCTCTTGAAGTCCGCCTCCGATTTGACAACTTTTGGGTTCTTCCGGAGGGCCTGCTTCATAATCGCCCAATATTTCTCTATTGGGCGAAGCTCCGGCGCGTTGAGCGGGTTCATTTCCTTTGGCACGAAGGTGACCCCGTTGGCTTCGTACCACTCCAACACGTCCTTTGAATAGTGGCACGAAGCGAGATCCGGCCAGAAGATGGCCGAGCCCTCGTGCTGCTTCAATAGTGGTAGTAAGCGCTTCTGTAGGCACTCCTTAAGGTAAACCTGCCCGTTTACCGTGCCGGTCATCACGAAGGGGGCGCTCCGCTTTCCGCAAGAGCAGATCGCTTGCCACACCATGTACTTTTTGGCAAACTTAGATAGTTTCTGCTTGCGAATCACCTCCGGAACGCTGAATTTGTCCTCTGCGGAGAAGAACAACAGGCCCGGCAGCTGACGAAAGTCCACTTTGACGTAGGTTTCGTCGTCCATTACCAGGCAATGCGGCTTCGTCAGCATTTCGGTGTACAGCTTCCGGGCTCGCGTCTTCCCCACCATTTTTTGCCTTTCGTCGCGGTTAGGAGCCTTCTGAACCTTGTATGCACGCAGGCCCTCCCGCTGCTTGGTCCGCTGGACGAATGAACTTGACAAATTCAGCTTATTGGCGACATCCCGGACCGAACTTCTCGGATCACGTCTAAACTGCTTAACTACACGCTTGTGATCTTTTTCACTGACGGAGCATCCATTTTTGCCGTTCTTCACCTTCCGGTCGATGGTTAGGTTCTCGAAGTATCGTTTTAGTACTCTGCTGACCGTGGATTGGACGATTCCCAGCATCTTACCGATGTCCCGATGTGACAACTCCGGATTCTCGAAATGAGTGCGCAGGATTAATTCACGCCGCTTTTTTTCGTTCGACGACATTTTTCCAAATTTACGAAAAGTTGACAGTGAAGCATGGCCAACGTGATCTATACACTCTTATCTGATTATAAGCGAAAGCAAAGCTTTTTCTAGCAAATAGAAAAACTCTTGAAAGCCTTGCTTGCGTAACGCAAAGCTCCAAGCTTTTCGGACACAAAATTGGCAAATTTAATGAATGTGGCCAAATGAATTGTAACGAATGTGATTGAAGTGAAAGTTTATCGACATCCAGGAAGCCTGGATCGGGGAAAATCGAAAGCCGGAAGCTGCAGGGATGCCGAAAAAAGCGGCCAGCACTTTCAAGCGGAATTCTAAATTCTCTAAATTCGAGACCTCGGGTACAAGTTGAGAGTTTCACACAACACAGCGCAGCGAGCCAAGAAACACGTCGGACTGTCGTACTATAAGAAGCTGAAAACTCCTAATCGCGACGACAAGCTGAACACGACGACCAAACAACTGTCCCAGAAGATGTAGCTGTAGAAGCTAGAAGCTGTGTGTTCAATAAGTTCGAATACACTTTAAAAAAGTGTCTAAAAAAATGAAAATACAAGAGATTCATTTGTGCGTAAATTTTTATTAATGAAACATTGCATTCATAAAAATTTACGCACAAAAGAATCTCTTGTATTTTCAGAACCTTTACGACATATTAGCTGGGTACATCTATGCCCCTTTTGTGCTGTATGACAAGCTTGAGACGTTTCTCAAAAGCATCGCACGCGGCACGCACCTGGTCCATCGGCATCTCGTCCCATATCTTGGAAATGAGCGTCATAAATTGGTCCATAGTGCTCACGAACATAAACGCTTTGTGTGGTTAGCATAAACGACATAAAAGTCCAGGGGATGAGGATCCGTCTGATCCTGTGCCGGGGCCGCAACCTCGGTCTTATAATACACGGCGTGATTCTCACGTCTTTCTCGATAAACACCAGTGGGAGCTTCCCACGCCTGGATACGGCCTCCCAAACCATCACCGACGCGGCGCTCTGGAACCGCGGGATGTTTATGTGGGACGGGGGTATGCTGGCCGAAGTCGGCGCCCACAGCCGATCATTTTGGACATTATGCGGTTGTTGCAAGACAAGCAGTTTTGTCATCAGAAAACATGAACTCCTGACCTGCGTGCCGCGAAAGTATCAGAACGTTAACTTGTATCCCAGGTCATTCGTCATGATGGTGTGGGTAGTCCCGATCGACACATAGAGGTCAGCTGCCGTCTTCCGGATCAGTCGGTTCATTTTTCGACGAACCCGAACCCTCACCACCTTGATGGCTGCTGTCGTCCTTGCTGAACGCGGCCGCCCAGATCTCGCACGATCCTTGGCCGAGTCCATCTCCCGGTACCGACGAATGGTGGTATCAAATGACATTAAGTCGACACCGTGCGCGTCGGTTAGCTAAAGCTGACACCAATACTAATACACAGATTGCACATGATGCGCACCTACACAACGACGGAAGAGTTGTATTCGTATACGTTGCCGCGATTGGAGTTAAACAAAAACTATGCGCGTTAGATAATGGAATACATCGCCGGCTCGATTGGTTTCAGAGGAGTTCTCTTGGTTACCTTCTCAGGCTTCCCACAGTAAGCTGTCCGCCGTCGCGATTGGATTTCGATAAAAAGTACGCGAAATTAATATTAAAAAAGGTAGAAATGTTCGAACCTAGGGGCATGGACGTAAGTTTGACGTAGGATTGTGATTGTTCGGAACATTATTTTTCAAATGTTATTCTTTTAACCCTTTGTGGTCGTTTGTCTGCTCTCAGCCACCACATCAAAGAATCATACTAAATACTTTATTCAACGATGTAATAGTTTAAATTTTTGTTGAACGAATTTCAATATCTAGTCAACTTTTTCGCGAATGTATGCGAAGTTTCTATAAACAATAGGTAACGGTACTTGGTATAAATAAAATATTAGCGTGGAGAGATAAGAGGTCTGACCGCAAAGGGTTAATTCTTCAGAAATCTGTTATTTTAAATCTTTTGAAACTCTAAATGGTGGTCATAAAATGGGCAATTTGCTATATATTCTCATAACCGTGGAACGGGTTGTAACGAACAAAAGAAGGTTTAGGAGGAGGTTCAACTGTCTAAGCGTAAGAACACACTAGACGGCTCTTCCGTGCGGATTTTAAAGTGATGCCGCAGCGGGAGCTTGATGTGAAACACGTTCAGTAGCTTTCAACGGCGTCACAAGCTGCCGTTATTATATTATTATAGAAGGATGCAAGACGAGTCTATGGTCAAGGTGCAACTGTTTGGACAGTAAGTTTATTAGAGGAGCGGTATATGAAAACAGAATGGTGGAAAACGGAAGAGGGAATGTTTACCTGAGCGAGAGGGAGAGAGAAGTTGATCACAAACGTCTGAAATATTGCATTTCACGATAATTTGGGTGATGTTTGAGAATCCGCCGCTACATGACCGCAGAGTGGTTTTCTCGTATTGGCTCACCTTTCAAAAGCGCTTGAATACTAATACTCTCACAAAACCGTATTTTTGCGCGCTATAATATAGTACTTGACAGTGTTTTGTTTAGTTTAGTCGTTCGTGAGTTATAGTATCGCAAATATTGAGCAAAATAAAGAGAAAATCCGACATCTCAAGCTGCCAATAAAATTTGTGCAGTTTATGGACCCGATACAGTTTCCATTTCCACCGCACAATGAAGGTTTCAACGTTTTCGTTCTGGTGTAGAGGTCGTCGAAGATGCGCCACGCTGCGGAAGGCCTGTCGTCGAAAATTGCGACAAAATCGCTGAATTAGCCGAGAAAGACCGGCATAGTAGCAGCCGTAGCATCGGCCAAGAGATGGGGATAAGTCATCAAACCGTTATTAACCATTTGAAGAAGCTTGGATTCACAAAGAAGCTCGATGTATGGGTGCCACACACGTTGACGCAAAAAA
Organism: Toxorhynchites rutilus septentrionalis; assembly: GCF_029784135.1. Lineage (NCBI taxonomy): Eukaryota > Metazoa > Arthropoda > Insecta > Diptera > Culicidae > Toxorhynchites > Toxorhynchites rutilus. Next base: position 53,258,774 of record NC_073744.1, read on the forward strand.
ACATTTTTGACCGTATCGACGCATGTGAATCGCAACAAAATCGACCCGTTTCTGAAGTGGATGGTGACTGGCGATGAAAAGTGGGTCACTTACGACAACGTGAAGCGCAAACGGGCGTGGTCGAAGCCCGCTGAAGCGGCTCAGACGGTTGCCAAGCCCTCATTAATGGCCAGGAAGGTTCTGCTGTGTGTTTGGTGGGATTGTCAAGGAATAATCTATTATGAGCTGCTTCCCTATGGCCAAACGCTCAATTCGGACCTGTACTGCCAACAACTGGACCGCTTGAAGGTAGCACTCATGAAGAAGAGGCCATCTTTGATAAACAGAGGCCGCATTGTCTTCCATCAGGACAACGCCAGGCCACACACTTCTTTGGTGACGCGCCAGAAGCTCCGGGAGCTCGGATGGGAGGTTCTTTTGCATCCGCCGTATAGTCCGGACCTTGCACCAAGTGACTACCACCTGTTTTGACGTAGGACTACGTCTTTCATTTCTATACCGGGGTGTAAAATCAAAGTTTCGAAAACGAAAGCGTTACGCCGGAGACCGAGATTTTGAGCGTTAATAGCTCCTAAACAACTGAACGAAATGGCATGATAAACACTTCATTCGAAAGATAAAATGTCTACGCGTTCTATACTTGTTACTTTTTGATCCAAAAACTTGTTTCAATAGTCTTAAAATTGCTTTCAAAACAGGCTATTGAAATCACCAATCGGTATATAAGCGAGCGCCGCTCGGAAATCCACTCAGTTCTAATTGAACAGCGATTGGAGCATGTTGTAGCTGTTGTGGTGAAGCTCTTCGTTTATCATGAAGGCGCGGATGAACGGTGTCACCAAGAGCCTGTTTGTGCACCCTAGGCCAGAAGGGAATCCATCAGGAGGAGAGTGATGCCACAAACGGTTCCCCGGGAAGACATCGTTACACACACATACACGCGCGGAATTCTTTCCGTTTGGATGCCATTCAGCATTGAGAAAGTTCCGGAAAGATCTAATCTTCTCTGAAAAATAATCTGCCAGTTCCTCTGGGAATTTAAAAATACATTCATGTGAAAGAGTTTATTTGAATGTTTTCTATCCATGTAACACTGTGACCAAATACATTTGGTTTTGTGATTTTTCAATCAATCGCAATTAACAGGATAGCTTCAGAAGATTATTCTTTCCCATCAGTAGGATATTTCCGTATCCAATATTGTATGCGCCCGCAATCGATTATTGCTCAGTCGCCGAATGTTCCGAGCTCAGAGAGTTCATTCCCCTCTAGTTTGCCTTCCAAATAGCCATCGTAAACCACACCTTCTCTCGATTCAATCACACACAAAAAGCATACTTGAGCGATATTCTGGTGGTGAGACACATTCATTTTTCGTGAGGACATCGACAAGACAACATCGTTGCCTAACGTGCTGGAGGAGGTGGACGGCGAAGGATCGACACATACACGCGCAGAATTCTTTCCGTTTGGATGCCATTCAGCATCGAGAAAGTTCCGGAAAGATCTAATTATTACTGGAAAATAATCTGCCAGTTCCTCTGGGAATTCAAAAATACATTCATGTGAAAGAGTTTATTTGAATGTTTTCTATCCATGTAACACTGTGACCAAATATTTTTCAATCAAATACTATTAACAGGTGGTTATCGAGTTAGTATTAACCACTGGTGGGCTTCCAGTATCGAGGAAAATGTGGAAATATCTAATCGTTGCTGGAAAATAATCTGCCTGTTCCCCTTGGAATCGAAAATTACATTCAAGCGAAAGAGTTTATTTTAATGTTTTCTATCCATAAAATATCCATATAATACATTTGGGTTTGTGATTTGTCAATCAAGTACAGTTAGCAGGTTAGCTTCTGAAGATTATTCTTCAGAACAAGGTTTTTCGTATCCTATATTGGATGCATAAAACCTTGTGCCTCCAACGTAACGCTCTCGTTTTCGAAGTCCCCCAAATATTCATTTATTCATTCATTCAGAATGGATTTAGATTCAACTTCGAACAAATGATCTCTAAATCAACGATAGTCCTACGACACCCTTGCGGTTATACCATAGATATAACCCACTTCCTGTTTTTGTCCATGGCGAACGAGCTAGGTAGTCAGAAGTTATCCACAAAAGAGGCCTGTGAAAATTGGCTATCCGAGTTTTTTTGCCAATAAGGAAGCGAGCTTCTATAACAGGGGTATTATGAAGTTGGCATCTCTCGGAACATATTGGGGTACAAATTGAAAATCGAGAATCGAGCACATCGCGAAAATTGTCCAGTTTCAAACGCTTATTGCTCAGTCATTTCATGATGGATTGATGAAATTTTTGCGTCAATCGATTTCGGCAGTCCATAACAATTTAGTTATATTGAATAAAATAATATATATCATTAAACTAACTATCAAACTATTGAAAAATCTCATCTTTTCAAACTATTGAAAAGATGTGTTCCCAAACAGAGACATCTAAACCAAGCTGCCTGATGGAAATCGGCATTGCAAATACATGAAAGTCGGGGTCATTTTTATATTGCAAGTAAGAAGAGTGATACGAATAATTCTAGCAAATAAAATTTTAATTTGGAACTTTAATGTTGGTTGCTTCGTGAAACTCCATATCAATGTCCGATCGTGTATTGTGAAAAATTCAGCACAAGGGTAGGTGTAAAATTTTATACGATAGCCGTTGTGTTAACCCTTTCCCGTACAACATAGAGTCTCACTACATATAGTACATATAGTATTAGGTGTTCATATAGTATTAGATATTGTTAGTCCAATTAAAATTCGCATTGGGTTGAATAAACAATGAGAAAGTAAAAATTATAAAAGAAAATAACCTTTCCCATTTTAAATATATTTTCCCTATATTAAAGTAACATGTTTTTACTGAGCTTGAGCTTGGGTAGACTGTACAATTCGTAGTTGCTCTCCGTGATTGACCTGAACCAACCAAATTGCACAAAGAACACACAGAATGACGCTTGGGACTAGCAAATCATTCTCGTTGTGCAATTTTCGGTGATTCGAGTTTTCAATGATCAATAACGACGCCGGCCACGTCCTTACAGTCACCAGGGGAAGGGTAGGAATGTTAGTATGATATTCGCCGCCCGAAGGCCAGAAGGGTCGCCTCTATAGCGTGGTTCCCTAGCGTTTATCATGGAAGGGATAGTTTGTTAGTGGGAAGGGGTAATAATCAGGATTCACTGTGGTAAGTGATGTGATTATGCTAACGCAAACTAGAGATCACTTGACGAAACGAAAACTTGAAAACCAAATGCATTTCGTAGCCGTGAAGATATTAAAGGGTGACCTGAAAAGGTCATAACTCTGGTAAGTGAATTAATTTTGTAAGCGTGGACCCAATTACTCGTTGAAACGAAAACTCGAACATCAAATGCATTTCGTAGCAGCTGAACGGTAACCTGAAAAGTCTCCTCTGTTCAACGGAGCAAAAACTCGAAAATCAAATGCATTTGAAGATTGAATATATTGAAGGGTTACCTGATAAGGTCTTATCAGACTCGGATCGGACTTAATACTTGTGCCTAGTCGCACGTCATGCTCTTCCATTGTAATACACGGAAATCACGGAAGTTTTCCGAACTGGGACTCTAGCATCTTGAACCTAGTCTTGCAATTTATATTTGAACCTCGAAAAGGAAAACTTGATACCTGCGATTTGGATTTGTAATAAAAACTAACAATTTCTCAAGTAATCAGTCGAGCAATTATTAACGAAATCATTGTTCTTGTAGTAAGAGTTAGAATGACATAATTGAAGGAAAAGCAACGTCAATCCTCTATTCAAAAAAAAAAAAACGAAAAGGAGATACATACAAGAAGAACTCACTGACATTCAAGGTGAACTACTAATCCCAAGAAAAAAACATGGGTGAGCAAAAGAGACAAATGTAAGTTAATTCAAACTTTTCTCTCGACCTCCGTAACATTCTCATGGTCGAAACGCACACTACATTGAATATTCTTGCATGGAAATCTTATGGCCGCTTGTACATACACATCAAAGTCAACGTCTAGCTAGATTTAAAAGGAAAGAAAATCGATGTTACGTTGACGTCAATGCGCTCTTTACCACGAAGACAATATTAGATATATAAAAACTTCTAAAACTATTGGATCTTCTAAAACTCTAGAATGTCGTTTAGATTGAATGCAACTTCGCGCGAAAATGCGGCTGCACAAATCTCACGCAACTGCGAGAAGTAAACAACGACATAGAACTGCACCGGCGTGGCTACATCGTCCGCTCTGACTTGCCGTGACCGAAATCGTATGCCTCGAACAAACAAAACAGCCTGCCTCCATCCGTCAGCTATCGCACAATCAAAATATGCTCTCCGATCCAATCCTCTCACAAAAACTCGACTGTACGTCAACCGACGAAAAGAATCAAACTACCTTGGTCTTCCGAACCAAACGAGTCCGTTCTGGGAAGCAAGGCAACCACACCAATACAATCACATGTTTGCTGGTCATCCTCCACGATCGCGCACTCGTAATGCCACACTCTCACACGCAGCCGCACCCGCCATCACCGCAGTCTTCTACTGACTGATACTTTCTCTCTCTCGCACACAACACCGAGAGACTTGAAGCGGATTGCATTTCGGTAAAGTAACATGTTTTTACTGATAAGAAAAATTGATAATTGTGTTCGGTATTGATAATTATCTTATATTACATAGGTGAATTTTTTTTCTTTATTTCATCAATACATATCACAAGAGGCATCTCGTCTAGGATCATAGAGGGCGGTTCATATCTCGTTCCACTTCGGTATCCTTTATCTGATACGCACCATCCAACGACTGTTTATCATCCTTCTGTCATCATCACCCGTTAAACACTGGTGGAATGAACAAGCAATACCCAACAACCAAACAAAACGGTCCTTTTCAGGTTCACCTAATCATTATCAAAGAGTTTAACGATGTAATTATCCAAAATCAACAGATAACCAAACGGAATCCTATGTCAATTATGCGGTCGTGTCTCGGACACAACCCTCCTGTGACTTTTTCTTCTCAGGACACCTAAAGATAATCTCTGTCGCGTGTTGTGAAACATTAGATTTTCAGATTTTTTTCGTCAAGTGGTCGCGTTTACATAATCACATCACTTACCTTCTTACCTCTCAACTCTCCCTTTCATGATAATCGCTACGGAGCCACACTATAGAGGCGAAGGCCACTTCGTGCGGCGAATATCATACTAACATTCCTTCCCTTCTCTTGGTGACTCTAAGGACGTGGTCGGCGGCCACATAAATGTGTGATAATATTACACCTCAATATTAAATAAAATTGGAAAGTGTTTTCTAAGAGTAAAAAGGAGAGCATAAACGTGAATCTATATCCTTTTCGGTCTGAGCCGTGTATGTGGCAAAGTATGCGAAAAGCGTGCTAATTTGCAATGTATCTCTTTTTTCGCTCGCTCATATTGCTCATATACTGCTGTAGCATATATAGGGTAGGGCGGGGCTAGTTGGTCATAGAGCCAAGTTGGTCAGTGACGATATCTTAGAATCTGAGCTTCCAAAAAATTAGCGATCTATGGATTAAAAATAGCGAATTGCTTATGCAATAAAATAAGTAAATTGGAAAAACTTAATAAAAAGTAGGTTAAAAAATACGAACATGACTTCAAAAATCATTCACTGTTTGCGCATCATAGAATCGTTAGTAATAATGAAAAAAATCGGTTCTAACGTAAAACAAAAGTTTATTGTATGTATCAGTTTTAAATGTTAATGGAAATCGCTTTTAAAATTTGTTTCATTGAATGTCCATGAATATTCTTTTTCATATATAGAGGGGCTAGTTGGTCACACAAATTTGCTCGTTTGAGAGCAACGCATATACAATTTTCAGGTATGCCGCATTTCATTACGCAAGCTATAAACAAATATAGAAAGTATATGTTTTACTACTAAACCCAGTGTATTTGAAACGAGACAACCTGATACCAACCACCGCGCAAACCGTTTGCAATATAATTGTCACATTAATTTTTTTTGCTGTAAAATTTTCATTAAATATAATAAACGTTCACATTGAATATCAGAACTCAGAATAATACATCGAGTAATGCTGCCTGGAGGTTATTTCAATATACTTTGGGCGAACGGTACAAATGTCATCAAAACAAATGCAAGCAAGAAACCGGTTGTGCGCCGCAGGGATGCCAGGTAATTTTTTTCAAATGTCTTCACATGGTACGAGAAAATGTCTTCAACATTATATCGGAGGAAAGTTCTTCACACAAAAACGGAACTGTGATAATTCTATTTGTTTATTTCAGCTTTGAAGTTTTGGTTGTAACTCAAACCATTTCCATGAAACTATTTGTAGAAAAGGTATGCAACCGGAAAATCTTCGATTTGTGAAGTGGTCGTTTGAAAGATCTAGGTTAATCTATTGTATAGTACAGGCCCAAAATAATAGAAATACAATGGCACAATCATTCGAATTTTCGAGCGTCTGTCTTTTAGAAACAGTATGTATTCAGACCGCTTCGTTCGCTGAGACTAAAGCCTTACTTTTTTTGACGATATTTTCGGCAATAGTTAGAATTTCATGGAAATAATATCTTTAAAGAATCCACGTACGCTGTCATACTGAAATGTGTTCACATACTTCATAATGTCTTCAAAATATCTTCACAAAATCAAATATCTTCCAAGTGAAGACATGTCTTCAAACCTGGCGTCTCTGGTGCGCCGCAAAATGGAAGAGAGACGAAATCACTAGAAAAAATTGCCTGACTAATTTCCAACAACGATGAGAATTTTAAATTTTTATTAATTTGTTTTTTTTTACTTGACTACATGATATTTGTTAACTGTTTTTGTTTTGATTTAATTAACTAATTTATGATGGAGAAAACTTCTAATGGAAAAATGCTTATTATTTCCTCACAAAGAACATGTCTATTATTGACCAACTTACCCCGTGTGTGGGGTTAGTTGGTTAATTTATTTTGAAATATAAAGAAAAGAAAAATGTCAAATAAATGATTCTCTGGTTATTTTTCATTGAAATGGTAAAAGATAAGCTTCATTGTGGTACATAACATTCTAACGCCAAATTTTGTACTACAAAGTGATAGCCAAATTTATTCAAAAATGACCAACTAGTCCCGCCCTACCCTACTATACAAATGCTATGCCAGTATGGGAGAGTAGCACATTTTCTGTTATTTTTAAGCTCCGACTTAATGTAATCAATCGGGATGTGCTAAAGATAAGTCGGTAGCGATTCAATGCTATCTGATACTTGAAGCCTAATGTTGGGCAGTTCTGGAATCGATTCTCAACTTCCCGTTTCTGCTGCACCGCTTCACATTAGCATAAATCGATTGTGTGCACGCTTTTTGGCTATGGCCGCTAGCAGCGGTGAAGGGTTGTTTTCTGGAGTGTACATAACGGGATCTGATTTATTACCAAATTTGTATAAATTTACTATAAAATTTAATATCCTTGACAGTAAACATACCTCATGAAGTTCATTTCAATTAAATGTTCTGGTGTAACTTAGTGTTTAATACGGTTAACAAACCTAAACTTCGAGTGCGGTTTTTTTTCGTTTCAGTCCCGCATCACCTTCGGCAATAAACAACTGCGCAGTAATAGGCTTCGACTAGCAATCTTCCGAGAATACCGGTAAATTCGCAATGCACAACTCAATACTGCCAATTAGAGGGTGGAGAATGGATGCCGAAAATAAATCGCTTCAACACCCACTACTGCTCGCTTTTCTAATCTGCCGCTCTTGTTATCGCATTCGAGTGTGTATGTGTATATAAATTGCCGAAGTTAGGCGGCGGAAAAGTGGTGCTGTAGAAGGACATTTTCCGGTTTCGGCACACATACGCCGCCCATTTGCCGTTGGCGCTCAAAGAAGTTCTTTCTACCGTGCCGTTGCCTACCTTTCCAACATATCCTTCGGATGAGGAGGGTGAAGTACCATCGGAGAAGTGCCTGCCGGTGAAACACGAAGCGCACGGTAATCCGCACATTATCTGCAATGTGGGCTGTGTATCGTTGAGGTATTAGAACAACTGATCGAATGCTGCGAGATGATTTTTCTATACAAGTAAATAGAGTATCCTATCTCATAATAGGCTCTTATTCCGCTTTCGATCTCTCGGGGGATGCACCCCTACCTTGCGGATGGGATGAATCGATGCCGCATCACTGGCCGCTACAATCAGACCTGAAGCCGAACCAATTTGTATCGTTCCGAAGTCCATCCCGCACAAAACGTGGCGCAATTCCGACACACAAAAAGAAAGCCAATTTCTAACTTTTCTTCGCCGATAGCTATCGAATCCCGTGTGTAGCGACTTTTTGGTTGGTTGCGATAGAGCTCTCGGCAGTGGGAGCTTTCAAAGACCGGAGACCTTCACGTTCGCCTGGTTCGCGCCATAATCCACCCGCAAAGCCACATCAAGTGTAAAACCAATTTCCCACACTTGGCATCGGTCGGTTCTGGTTGACTGCGAAGCGACAAAAAAAAAGACACATATACTGCTGTCTCGGAATGGATACCAGGAAAATCCGGAACGTAAATAAAAATAGCAATGGCAGCTGCTGCTGCTGGCGGGAAGGTGGCAGCGCGACTGTCGAACCAAACCCAATTCTCACTGCGATAATCAATTGTGTTATTATTGGATATTCTTCAACTCCTTAATAATATTTATGCTTTCTGCCGTTGGGTTGTTGGGTTAGCGATTCCGTTCGTTATCCACTTCTGGATTGGAGCTCAATGACAAGACTAGACTCGGTTGGGGGGGCGGGTTGTATGTCTGCCGTCGCTAGTTTCGATGTATCATTCTTTCATCGTATGCGGAATATTCATCGAACGGAATTCGGCTGGAAGAAAATTGGATTATTTTGGTTCGGTTTGCATTGCCATTCATGTATTCAGCGGGTAGATTCGAAAAGATGAAAGCATTATCATGTGGATGTGTGTCTGGAAGTTGAATGTCGAAACCGATCAGACGTCTCGCGTTCGTTAGCTATGAATTGATGGTTATTATTCGAATGATGGAATCAAATTCTATATTTTCAGATCTCTAATCTTGAGTTCCATCTAAACTTCTTCAATCTAAAGTTCACGATTTTCTCAGCTTGGTTAGAAGGTCATTTTGATATAATTCCATTTTACCTCTTCTGTAGAAATCCTCGGACAGTAGCAGGACCATAAGCGAAGTGAAACGTTATTGAGGCATTCCACAAATTAAATTTTTTGATTTAGTTGGAACTTTGCCAACTAATTTGGCACTAGGTACGATGCCATTTTACGGTATTAGTGTTATAAATGTGATTACGGCTAATTTTTGAAAAGAACTTCAGAAAATAAATTATAACGCCAAAACGGATGTATTGATCGAAGGGGAAATGAAGTTTGAAAAATGAAATATCTCAAAAGCTACATTTTTTGAAAAATCTATGATTTGACACAATAAAGTACATATTATCTCCAACAACTAGTTTCTCATTTGAACCTGGGCAAATAAAAAAGTTTTTTTTGAGGCATGAAAACACATACCATTTTTTCAAATTACACTGAAAAAAATTATTTAAAAAATTAAAATTCATTTTTCTCAAAAAATTTTTTTTTAATTTCAAAATAATAAATGAATCTATATATATAAAAATGGATTTCTGTCTGTCTGTCTGTCTGTCCGATTCTTATGGACTCGGAAACTACTGAACTGATCGACATGAAAAGGGGTTTTTGAGGCCGGGGAAGATTTTCATGATAGTTTGAGACCCCTCCCCACTCTAAGGGGGGGCTGAAAAATGAAAAATGAAAATGAAACACAATTTTCTACATTACTCGAGAATCAATCAAGCAAATGCAACCAAATTAGGCACCTGGAGGTTTTTAGGGTGCAATAAATGTTCCTATGGTGGCTGGACACTCCACCCCCCTCTCCAAGGTGGGTTGGGGGGCGGGGAGGTAGCGACCATACAAATGAAACACAAATTTCTACATTACTCGAGAATGCATCAAGTAAATAAAACCAAATTAGGCATCTGGAGGTTTTATGGTGCAATAAATGATTCTATGGTGGTTAGATACTCCTCCTCCTCTCCTAGGGGGGGCTGTCATACAAATGAAACACAAATTTCTACATTACTCGAGAATGTATCAAGCAAATACAACCAAATAAGGCATTTGGAGGATTTAGGGTGCAATAAATGATTCTATGGTGGTTAGATACTCCTCCCCCTTTCCTAGGGGCGGCTGCCATACAAATGAAACACATTTTAATTATTCAATTTTCGAAACTACATTACGGAAAGATAATACTGTCAAAGACTTGGGAGTCATGCTTGATTCTAAGCTTACTTTTAAAGATCACATCGCATACATCTCAGCAAAAGCGTCAAAAAGCTTAGGATTTCTCTTCCGAGTTACTAAGCATTTCAATGATATACATTGTTTAAAGGCATTGTATTCCTCTCTTGTTCGATCAACACTGGAATATGCTGCCGTTTCTGGTCCCCACACTATCAGAACGAAATACAACGGATTGAAAACATTCAAAAAAATTTTGTGCGATTTGCTCTTCGTGGTCTGCCTTGGAGGGACCCTCTGAACCTTCCTAGATACGAAGATCGTTGTAATCTTATAGGGCTTGAACGGTTATCCTTGCGTCGTGATGTAGCTAAAGCGATATTTATTTCCGATCCACTGCTCTCGAATATCGATTGCTGCGATCTACTCAGTAAAGTCTGCTTCATTTAATATTGGAACACAAACAATTGCGTGTAGTTCAGTCATTTATTAACGAATTCATAATTTGTTTTTCATACAAATGTAGCATTTTCTTTACTCTTTCATAAACAAAAATTTAAAAAATTATTCATTGCTGTTTCGAAGAAATTCTCGTACTTTTCCCGTAATACGGCACATTAGGCGGCACACACCCTTTTCGTCCACCGTTTTGGCGATTTGATTCCACCAGTTCTTCATTTGAGTCATGTTCCTAACAAGTTTTCCCTTTGCCTTAAGCCTCCGCTTCGTGATTGCCCAGTATTTCTCTATCGGCCGGAACTGGGGGCAGTTTGGGGGGTTGAGGTCCTTCGGTATTACGCTGACCCCGTTCGTTGCGTACCATTCCATAACCGTTTTGCTGTAATGGCAGCTTGCGAGGTCCGGCCAAAACATTACTGGACGGTCGTGGGCACGAATAAACGGCAGAATCCGTTTCTGTAGGCACTCTTTTTTGTAGGCTTCTGATGTCATTGTCTTGTCAGTGAGAAAGACTTTGGTTTTCTGTCCACAACTGCATATCCCCTGCCAAATCATGTACTTGCGGGCGAATTTATCCGCAAACACGAACTTAAATTTTGCAGGTACATCCCCCCGAGCCGTCGCCAAATAAAATTTTTGACCTGGGATTTGCCCAAAGTCCGCCTTCACGTAGGTCTCATCGTCCATCAGAATACATCCGTCGAACTTGGTCAGCACTTGGTCGTACAGCTTTCGAGCACGGATTCTGGCCATTGCCATTGCCATTGTTCAGCTTCAGCGTTCGATTTGGCTGTTTGCTGGCTCGGAATGACCTTATTCCTTCCCGGAGACGAATTCGTCGCACCGTACTGTGAGCGGCCTGGAACTTATTGGCCAAATCGCGGTCTGAAAGATTGGGATTCCTCTTCACGGCCTTGATGACTTTCCCACGCAGTTTCCGGTCGACAGTTCCACTCCGACGCTTCGAATGCGGCTTCCGAGCCGTCGTCAATGTTTCCTTGTACTGCTTGATAACACGCCATACGGTATTTCTGGGCATTTTAAGCTGTTTAGCTAGCTTAGATGCCGACAACAATGGATTTTAAAGAAAACTGTGCACAATTTTATCTCTCCGTTCGGCTTCCATGGCGGTTGTTTACAAAATGCTATCGTTTGGTGTTATGACATAAATACATGGTGAAAGGTAATGAATTTCCCGACATGTGGGTGAAAAAAGTTTCCAAATCCGTCCACTAGGAGCGCAACAATGAGCAAAAGAATTTGTTCCAATATTAAATGAAGCAGACTTTAGTCTTAATATAGACATTCGTCGTCGTAATTTTCGCTTCCATAACTTTCTTCGTCTCTCTGTTGCTCGGACTAATTATGGTAGGAATGAACCTGTCAATAGTATGTGTAGGATTTTTAATCAGTGTTACAGTGTTTTTGATTTTCATTTATCTCGCTCAGTCCTCAGAAAATTGTACTCTCGTTTATGTTAAGTTATTATCATTTTGTTACTTTGATGTGCATTGTAGTCGGTCATATAGTTATTTGTTTTGTGAACTAGTGTTTAGTGTTAAGATAGAATAAGCTGTTTTTTGTTAGGATTAAGATTGTGTCATTTGGACTATTTTATTCTATTGACGCAAAAATAAGCAGGTTTTATGCCCATTTTAGGAAAAAGCTTATAGCAAACTAAAATGAGCTTTTCCCTGCTCCAAAAATAAACAAAATAAACAAAATAAACAAACAAAATTCTGCATTACTCGAGAATTAATCAAGCAAATGCAACCAAATCAGGCATCTGGAAGTTTTAGGGTGCAATAAATGTTCCTATGGTGATTAGACACTCCACGACCCTCTCTAAGGAAGGCGGGGCTGCCATACAAATGAAACACAAATTTCTACATTACTCGAGAATTGATCAAGCAAATGCAACCAAATTAGTCATGTGGAGGTTTTAGAGTGCAATTAATGTTTCTATGGTGGTTAGACACTTCACCCCCTCTCTAAAGGGGGGCTGCCATACAAATGAAACACAAATTTCTGCATTACTCGAGAATTAATCAAGCAAATGAAACCAAATTTGGCATGTGGAGGTTTTAGGATGCAATAAATGTTTCTATGGTGAATAGACACTCCTCCCCCCTCTCTCAGGGGAGAAGAGGAGAGGGGTAAGTCTTTACTCTATCATATTTTGGGTATTAAACATTTATTAAACATGTGTCTGAAAATAATCTGATATTATAATGATGAGTTTTGGTAGAAGTACTAGGATTTTTTTTAGTAAAAGGTAAATTCAACGGGGTCGGTTAGAAGATAAATCAATGAACAGTTTTGCGATTGGACTCATGAAATTGCGCTTAGTAAGAAAATGTGAACGTTTGAAGGTATTGATAACAAAAAACAAATTTTGGGTGGGACGAAGGTTGCCGGGTCAGCTAGTAGTCTATAAAATTTCTAACAAGTTGCTCATATATCGGGCACTTTTACAGGGAAAAAGCATTTCTAACAGCAACTTTTTAATTTTTTTTTATTAAATCGTTTGTTTTTACAGGCTCAGTTACTTAAGTTTAAAGGAGCCGAATTCTTAAATATAATTTTAAAACTGTAAATATATAAACAATTTTCTTACATCTATGATTAGTAAGGTGGGAAACCGATTACTCGCGGTGTACTCGAGTTTAGAAGGGTGACACATTTTTAGGAGAAAGATGGGATATTAATAAATTTTTCATGTTTTCATTGAAAATATACACCTAATCCTAATTTTATGTGAACTTTTCTACAAGATGACAACTTTATATATTTTATAGTTTCTGAAATATATGGCATTTTTGTATGGATTCTTCTGAGAAAATAATGTTTCGCTCGTTTTTTTGTGTGTAAATTCTCGCGTTTGACTTGTTCTTGACGTGTTTCTAAATAAAAACAAAGTTTGCCGAATATTTCAATCATGATAATCCACACACTAAAATGTTACGATCAAAACATTCATGTTAGTGTTATTTCAAAGAATACATGAAAAAGTAGTCGTTAACAGAACTTTCTCCCTGTAATTGAATGGACAATTCATATATTTTTGACGGAGGATTACGTCTTTCGGGAACATATTGGGGTACAAATTGAAAATCGAAAATCGAGCTCATCGTGAAAATTGTCCAATTTCAAACGCTGAAATGACTGAGCAATATATATATATATATATATATATATATATATATATATATATATATATATATATATATATATATATATATATATATATATATATATATATATATATATATATATATATATATATATAATATATATATAATATAAATCATGATTTCATTTCTTAATTTGATTTTTCGAACTATAGGTTAACTTTGAAAAATCATTACTCAAAAACGAAAAAAACGCCTCTTTGGTTTCGACATATATTATGTGAAAAATCCTCAGCTTTTCAGAAAAAAATATGAAAAAATATAGCGCCCTCGGTCCCGAGACTATGAAAACAATAAAAAACGATCATATACATATCAATACAATCAATCAATATTATACCTATCAGGGAAGCCTAATGATTTAACAAATATTGTAGACATGATCAACATTGATATTCAAAATATAATATCTTGGAGCAATAACAATGGCTTGGTTCTCAATGCGCGTAAGACTCAAGCTATAATCTTTAAATCTAGACACATGAATATACACGGAGCACCGTTTATCAAAATGGACAACGAGGAAATTACTTACTCTGAAGTTGTTGAAAACCTTGGAATTTTGATGGACAGTAGCTTAAACTGGAAAGCACAGACTAATACAGTTTGTCAAAAAGTTTACTATGCGATGCAGAGCTTGGTGGCACTCAAACAATTCACCCCTCAACATATCAAATTAAAACTTGTTCGATCATTGATTATTCCACCATTTGAATACGATGATATACTTTACGCTAAATCAATGAATGAGAATTTTCGAAAACTTCAATTAGCTTTTAATTCTATTACCAGATTTGTGTATGGACTTAATAGATTTGACCATATCTCAGAATTTTCTAAATTAATACCAAACTGTAGTTACAGCGAATATTTAGATCTTCGAACGTGTACAATGACATTTAAAATTCTAAAAAACGCCTCAAAATATTTGGAAAACTTTTTCATTACGTCATCTCTTCCACGAACTCATAATTTGCTATTTTCAAGGTGCGAAACAAATATTTTAAGATTTTCTTTCGAATATCGAAAAATAACGCTATGGAACAGCCTACCACGTGCGATTAAAGCAACAACTTCACTAGCTACATCCAGAAGGGATTGCAAAAAGCATTTATGGAATTGAATTCACCATAGAAAACGAAAGTAATACATACTTTGAAAGCCATTAGAAGGCTATTTGTATTATCAATTTTTATAGAAATAATTAAATAAATAATTAAAAAATAAATAATAACGAGAACAGATTGAAAATTTTCTGCAGGTGTAGTATTTTAAAAAAAAGACCTAATCACCTATTGGCTTTAATTTGATATGTTGATCATCTGAATCGGTTTAGTAGTTTTAAAGGTATGAATTATGTACAAAAAAAGTCATCTTTGGAAAAAGAGGAAAAGAGGATTTTTCGGACAACCCTAAAATGGAAATGGTCACCCTACTGAAAAAATGAAAAAAACGGGTCTAATGTTTTGCGATAAAAAACAAAACTACCGCTTTTCACGAAAATCTGAGAACCACTATATCGGTTTGGCATGGAATGGCTGAATTCGGGTTAATATTGAGAAAAATCTAAAAGGGGGGGATTTCGGGTGAAAAACTCAAGTGCTGAGTGATAAAAGACACTGTGAGGAATGCTTTCATTAAAAAAAGTTTTGCGGGGAAATGCGGGGCAAGTTTTATAAGTCAATCCGAATCAAAATTAAACTTCAAATATAGTAATTACTTTGTGTGGAGTTAACACATACTAAAACCAATCGAATTTTGAAACTGACAACAAATTCAAATTCTCCGTTTAAAATGCTTTAAGAAACATAATGAGCCAAAAAAATCGTTTAAAAACTTCACCAAAACTCATGTTAGAAATCACACGCGAAATAGTGGCACCGGCGAGCAGTGTTGTGAACGGTCGATATTTCTCTCAACCATCACATACTGTTCTTGCGCGAAAGTCACGGCTCAATATGTATTGAGAATGTTACCAAGAATGTATTGCTCGGTTCCAACAGTCACCTCAGAAATAAACGCGAAGCCGCAAACACGACCATCAATTGCACGTTTCTATATTCTCTCTTTCTGTCGAACGTACCCAGAAGAGCGGTGAAAATATGCTGCTTCCATCCTACCATTCGTGCCCATAACCATCCTTTAATTCCGGCTAATTTGACTGTAGTTTTAATGTCATTTGACATTGTATGCGTTCTTTCTCTTTTCTCTCTCTTTCTCTTTCTCTCTCTCTCTCTCTTTATTCTGCATTCAAGCGTAGCTGCACACATACATCCACTTTCTCATTCACACATCCATACACGATGGATGATATTTAGGTGGATTGCTTAAATCAAAGCAACCGACAAACTCTCCCCTATCAAGTGCGAATGTGTTGAATGAACGTTATAAGCGGTGAGCGTTCCCCGTGAACACTGTTGTTTAATTACGGGACGATGAATAGCTAATGAATAAGACAGAAACGACCGCATTGTTGACGAAGAACTACGCTGTAGTTTAATTCAAGTCGCTTGTTCATAACGGATATGCGGATATTATTTTATAATGCTACGAAAAATTTGAAATAACCATTCTACCAGTTTGGTCGCCCTGAAATGTTTTTTTTTTATTATTGTAGAATCATTTGACGATAATTGTTTGATGATTCATTCTTGTGCTCGCAGAACAATACATGCTTGAGATAAGCGTAGCTGTCATCCTTAAAAAAATGTACCGCAAAA
Organism: Toxorhynchites rutilus septentrionalis; assembly: GCF_029784135.1. Classification (NCBI taxonomy): domain Eukaryota; kingdom Metazoa; phylum Arthropoda; class Insecta; order Diptera; family Culicidae; genus Toxorhynchites; species Toxorhynchites rutilus. Next base: position 53,275,476 of record NC_073744.1, read on the forward strand.
AGTTGAAAACTAGTTGAAAGTAGTTTTGCGACTGGCACTCTAGCCCAAATAAAATAATAACTTAATATAACTTATTAAATAACTTTGTATCACCCAAATAATTTTTTGGTGCACAACCTTAACACCTGCTTCACCATAACGTCAGTTTAATGCATTGATTACAGGAAACAAACAATGTTAACTGCTTGGAAAAAGACTGAATATTTGCCTCAGCAGAGATTCATTACCAATACCCTAGCGTGAATATTTCCCTCCCGCTATCTCCCCTCCTTGTTTATATTTATCATTACGACTGCATAATTTGCAACACCAAACAATCATCAATCATAGCATAAAAAAATAAGCGATCGTTGCATCGTTGCAGGGCCAATGCACACGAGAGCAGATACAAACGGGGTTTCAGCATAGCGAAGATGCACTATTTTCACGTACGAGTTATACACTTATCTCCGTTTTGCGCTCTTCTCAACAGAAGCCTTTTCTGTTAATATTCCAAGTCTATTGCCAGTATATGCACAATTGTGTAGCTTATAACCCTGATGCAATGGCGTCAGTTTGATGCAATGATTGCAATGTCAAAGACATCAGCGAGTGAGTAATTTGGTCGTGTCCACAGCTCAATCCGAAACGAAGACATGTGATGACGCAAAACAAGGAAGAACAAGCGATAATCGTCTATAACCTTCAAAAAGGCCCTTGGAAAACTTTACTTTATCCACAATATTTCTACTTCACCCCCATTGCCTTGAGAAAGGCATTCGATCTCTCGATCTCTCGATCTTCGTTGTTCAGTCGATTTCTTCACGAAGAATGAAAGTTCGCCTCAGCGAGATCCATTGTTTATACTCTAGGCAAATATTCCCCTTCGTTCTGCTTCTTCTCCTTTGTTCACGGAGACTTTACATCTTACGATTTCCCCTTCGTTGCTTGTCGATAAGTTGCTCGTTATTGACAGATCTGTTCGGGAAAGCATACAAATGGAGAGAACAAATGTATGAGTAAATGGGAATGCTTCCAATTTTCATTAATTTAAACCATATACAGACTATGGGATTATAATGTATAGCACATCAAACAAATCTTAGGGAATTTCCGATTCGATCGGTATGTAAACCGCCAAAATCTGTTCGCTGCAAAAATAATTATCAACGTTAACTTTATTTCATAAAAACGTGACCTGTTTTCTGATTTGGCACCCTTAATGAAAGACGTAGTTCTACGTCAAAAAACGAAACGTCATATGGCATTTTCAGTTCGACGGTACATTGACTGTTCATGTTATGATGTTCATTAATGACACAGCACATACGTCTCCATAACTAGTCATACGATGGTAACCATTAGCAAGACTGCCGGCGAGCATGCGAAACTGGTATTTTATCGCGTTGCCAGAGCAATGATGTGAGCGCGGAATGGGGTGAAACACGTGATCCTAGATGCCTTGAACATCCTAGAATAAGGTACTGTAGGATTTTTGTGTTTTTATGCAAATTCATTTTTTGTGTTTTTGGCCGCCTAAATTTTCTCAGGGACCACTGTGTGGCGTACCTATATATCTCCGATATAGTGCATTGTTTATATTACTTGACAGATGATGGTCAATGATTGTACACACACACAAAAATATACAGATATCGTTGGCGAAAACTTCCCAACAATGAGTGAATAAAATTTTCGCAATTTTTGTGAAACCTGAACTAACATGCACCAGTATTCAAATAAATTTGAAGCGGATTCCTGGATCATTTATTCAATATCTCATAATCTTCTAATCTCCCGGGTGAGGATCCATGCGGAGGGTATTTTCCCGTCTGAATGCTGGCTTAGTGCGAATATACATATCTCGGATCGCACCCCCTAGCTTGGAAACAGACTCGCAACTCAAATACAAGATTGCTTATGCAAAATTCCCCAACATAAACATAAACGAGGTCCTGCTGTTGCCGGCTGCAGTGCAACACCGACTGACGCATATTTGGTTTGTTGCCTTCTTGTCGACTTTAAATTTCGCCCGGTCATGCAGGGGATGCAAATATTTGTGCTTGGGAATTTTTGTACATATGCAAACATTCCGTGTACGGTTTATGCATACACATTTGTTCCGGTTGCTGTTGTGGCTCGCACCCCTTACTGGCCGCTCTCAGGCTCATTCCGAAAGCAGCAGGTTTGACTGTTCTTGATACTATGTTATTAAAACATCCCGGTCATGCATATGAGATATATTTGCACGAGCTCCTGTTCATACGATATTGTATGAACAAAGCCGAGATTTGTGAGTGGGTGGATTATCACCATGGAGCGGAATCGTGCGCAGTGAAAGATGCTTTCTTCTTTATAAAAATTGTTGCTTTTCACATGCCAGGTCCAGAAATTCTTGGACCTCACGTCTATCCAAGGAATTAGTGTTCGTTGGTGTGGCTAATTACTTGGTGCCATGTGATGCACGGCGGCCCCCGAAGGTATCCGTCAATTAACATCCAGTCGGAAGATCGCAGGAGGCAAAGGTTGGAATGCGAGCATCCGCGCCGTTATTGTGTTCGTGCACAGGGCAAACAAATGCGCGTTGTAGTTATTTTGCACGTATAATGAATATTAATGAGATGCTCGACTAGGTTTGGCAAGGCCTCCGGAGGATAGACCTAGCGCCAGCAACCGTTGTTGGGGTGCTGCAGGGCAGTGCAATGCGATGTGATAATTAATTTCTGAAGCTTTTTCGCCAGAACGAGTGTGATGCGGCGTGTTACCATTAGAACTACGGTGTTGCTGCCGAAGCTTTAGTGTTTCCCGGAAGTCGTCACCGTCATCATCCCCATTACCGTCGCCGTCGATGTCGTCCTTTGCGGACAAGTTGCGTTAATACACTTTGGGAGAACCACACATGTGTTACGGGCAGAGCAGAACTTACAGCCGTCTGCGGTGTTCACAACGTGTAAAAACATCCGCTCGAGCGAAAGCCTGGTACCGGTGATGTATATGAATAAGAAATAAAGTCGTCGTCGTTGACATTCACGCATACCGCATTCTGCCTTCCGCTGATGATGGCATTTCTCCGAAGACGTCATCGTCTTCTCCGGGTGGCGACGCGATGGTGGGCTTATTATTACTGCGAACAGGTGTGTTGTGTTTACCGCCTCGGTGCTAAAAGCTAAAGATGGTTAGCTCCCGGTTTTGAGTGCGTAAGTAGCAGGAGGAAGAGAGTGTGTGCGTATCGTTGAAAAGTCGTTAAAGAGGATGGAAATCGAGCGGAATGGGGGCCTATGGAGGATTCTGTGAGTACCATGTGTGTAGCAGATTTGCACGGTTGCGCAAAATGGCAAGAATTGCTTTACGCTCATCTACTGTTTTGGGTGCGAGAGCTTTTTATTATTCACCGAATGGATGGCAAATGTTCCGGATGCATTAGTATCAGTAGCTAACAGTGACTGTTGTTAAATTTCTTAATGTTTCCTGGAGGATCGGATGGTCTTGAGTTGTAGTAAAACAAAAATGCAAAGGTCGTGTGAAATCTTTTTTGTGCAAGGAACAGTAGCAAATTCGTTATTGTGATTTGATAAAGAGCTATTTCACGCCAAAAACCGGTCCATGTTGACTCAACCCTCATTAAAACCTCGATTTTACTCAAACTTCGTACATTTTGTGATTGCTAGAACGATTAATTGGTTGATTCGGAGTTTTCACCTCCTTGTAGGACGAAAGCCTGGCGCGTTTCTTGGCTCGCTGCACTATTATGTTCGAATAATAGTGCAGCGTACCCAATCCAGGCTTTCCCGCTCAATTTATTCACGTTTTTACAGTTTTTTTTCCAAAACATTTATTTTTCGTTATCAATACCTTCAAACATCCACGTTTTCGTACTAAGTGCACGATAATTTTTAGACATAATTCTCGTTCAAGATTTTTCAATATGAACGAAATTTCATTGTTGAGGCTTTCTTTTGATGCTCTGATTATTGTCTAATACAGTGATAGACATTCGTTTAGCCGCACTTGAAAAAAAAACTTGAAACACTTACAAAACAACTAGGAATGTTCTTTTTATCGGGATACTTATTTGCTGTAGTGATAGTATATTTAAGTCACTTGTATAGAAAGGACGTGCGTCATAATCACACACACACACACACAAGGCGGCATCGGTGGATATACACATTCAAACGTCGTTTTTCCCTAGACATACGTTTAGGGTATATAAATCGAGTTTTCGCATAATCACCAAGCCTTTACTTGTGTTTTTTGAAAAAAATACTTGGGAATGTTCAATTTACAAGATAAATATTTGATGTGCAACGTAAGAAGTTGGTCAGATTCGTGATTTACGTAGAATTTAAAGGAATGGCGAAAGGTATTCTATTGACGGAAGAGGGGCGGAAAATAATAAAGATATTCAGTGAACAAAAGTGAACAGTGAACAAATCTCTCGATCGTAACAAAAATTGGTCTATCTGAGAAAGTGGTACGGAATTTCTTTAAATAGTGCCAGAAATATGGGATATAAAGACCAACAAATAGGAACACCAAAGTTACTTTGCGTCTTAAAGGTCGAATAAGACACGAAGCAACCAGGAAACGATATCCTGCTCATACATTAAGGCAGAATCGGTTGTTCCAGTAACGAAGAGTCATATTGCGGGCATCTTGAATGAGTCACGAAACATCATGTGGAAGAAACCTCAAGGGAAGCCGAAACTGACCGCCACCCATAAGCAGAACCATCTCATTTTCGCCCGGCAATACATGGAATGGAAACTAGAATGGAGAAATGTTGTATTTTACGGTGAAAAAAGTTCAATTTGGATGGTCCGGACTGTTACAGTTGCTATTGGTACAATTTAAGTCAACGGCATACCGTGAGATCGAAGCGAAACTTTGGGGCGGAAGTTTGACAGTGTGGGGAGCCGTTTCCTATCACAGCAAGCTTCTCATATTGAGAATAACGCTACCGAGGATGTCGTTTTTTTCAGCAGGATTATGCATAGATCCACGTTTCCAAGCAATCGAAGGTATGGTTTGCCGAGAAGGACAATCCGCTTCTTGAATGACCTGCTGGCAGTCGATTGCAATCCCATTGAGAACCTATGGAGAATCTTGGCCGAGATGGTCTATGCAAACGGATGACAATTTGAAAACATTTCCAGTCTCAAGGCAGTAATTCAGGAATGTTGCGAATGAATAATCAATATGGTAACACTTTAAAAGCTGTCTGACTCGATGCCAAATCGAGTTATCAAAGTGATCCGAAATGAAGGTGGACATACTGAATATGAGTTACCGATTGGACTCGAAATTTGCCGCACAAATTTTCTTTTATTGAAATTTGAGGATGCGGCTAAACGAATGTCCATCCTGATCCCACACTTTTAAATCACTTAGAAAACAAAAAGAATGAATTCGATGAAAATAAACAATAATCGTCTTTTATGAGCAAAACTGTACAAAGAATTGACTTATTTTTAAAAATATTGAGGAAAAATAGGGTGCGGCTAAACGAATGTCTACCACTGTAGTGCCAAGATGTTGTAGATGCCGGAACGGGTGTATCCGGCGTCCACAAAGTGCCGCACGATGTCCGTTTTCGACATGGCGGAGTATCGTTCTTTGAACGCGCACACACACAAAATTAATTTTTTAACAAATGTTTTGTCATCCCAATGTATTACATTTAATGAGCCTGAAAATAAAATAATATGGTTTTGCAATATAAGATCAAGATGAGAGAGCGAAACAAGAGCCATTTGTCTTTCCGCTTTCCGCCTGCTTTGCCACACACACGGCCCGGACCGAGATGGATATAGCTCTCCTTTTTACTTTTAGAAAATACTTTCCAACTTCATTTTATAATGAGGTGCAATATTTTCACACTTTTATGCAACAGCACCAATAGCTATGTAGATAGCGTGGTATTGATAAAACAGCCTAGCATTCTACCCGACCTTGGATCGATCCCCGATCGCTAGTTTGGGTGCACTTCTGAACGGAGTAGCGTTACTGTTTTCGCCGTCACGGTTGGAGTTCGACTGATAGAGCTGTCAATTTTTTTCTGCTGACTCATGGGTTACTATGAGTGATGCTGCATGGATAGTTTCGTCAGTGCGTGTGAAGGTAAACCTATGAAAAATCGAAAAATTTTGTCCATTTTTTGAATGCAAACGTTAGAGTGAGTGTGAGCCATTCTTGGGACGGAAATGCTAACCGGCATGGTCCGTTATACCAGCAGACGGAGCTCAGAGGTCCGACAACTGTCGTGTTCCGAGAAACTAAATCAGCTGGATTTCCATTTCCGGGAACGTGGCGCCACTGGTAGTCGTGTGTGTGTGTGGTGTTCAGCCACCCTGTTGGCCACGAAAGTCTTCCAGACGTTTGGCGGTGATTTTAGCCACTGAAGGGTAACAGTGGAGTCTGTCCAGAAGTGGGATGACTCGATTTGCAGAGTTAGAGCTTGCTTGACGTGGTCGAAAAGATGAGCACCGAGAACAGCAGCACATAGTTCCAGACGTGCGATGCTCAAACGCTTCAGGGGGGCTACTCTAGATTTCGCGGCTAGGAGTTGTACTCGGACATTTTCGTTGGGGTTTTCGCATCGTACATGGACGCACGCTCCATATGCAGCCTAGCGTTGGGCACGAAAAGCAGACAATTTCGGTACACCCAAAATTGATTTCTAGCACATGTTTTGTCATCCCGATTTATTACATTAAATGAGACATAACATAACAGAAAATGTTATGACTCTCAAATACTGGTAAGCATTTGTATAATATAAATGGTACAGCAATATAAGATTAATACGAGCGAGCGAAACAAAAGACAAATAAGCTTTCCGCATACTTCGTCACATACACGGCCCAGACCGAGATAGATATTGATCTCCTTCATGCTCTCCTTTCTACTCTTAGAAAACACCTCCCTACTTCATTTTATAATCAGGTGCAATATTATCACGCATTTACTCACCAGCATCATTAGCTATGTGGATATCGTGGTCGTGTGAAACAACCTTGCGTTCCAGCCGTTCCAGCTTGCGTTTTTTTTTACAGATAATTTAACAACATTTTCAACCATTTCCCGTGCGCTTGACTGACTAAAATTAACTTAAAATTTATACCGTTTACCCGCGGTTACTCGGGACTTAACCTAATCCATTCAAATTCCCATTCACACTTCCACTCATTTTCCCATTCATACAATCCACCCACACATATTCACATAATTATTGTGTTTCACTCATTTTGTATTATAACATTTTCTTTTTGCTTTGGCATCTTCTTCTTTTACTTTTTGCAGAGTTACCTCTTTTATTGTCTTCATTTTTGTATTTTTTACAGATATTATGAAAACTTCCAGAAACCTTTTTAATACACTTAAAACTAACTTAAGATTAATACCGTTTACCCGCGGTTACTCGGGACTTAAACCTAATACACTCAAATTTCCATCTACACTTCCATTCATTCTTTCACTCATACAATTCTTGCAGACATGTATAATTATTACGTTTCACACATTGATTTTTATACTTTTTTACATCTTTTTTTTTCATTTGATCCTTTGTTTTTACATATTTTTCTAATTTCTTGCTCATTTCATTTTTGTTATTTTAACATATATTAAGGAAACTTCCAAAATTCTTTTTTCACTTGATCTTTTTGATTCCACCTAAATTCACGAATTCCTCTTTGAAAAACGAACAAACTAGCATTTGGGTGCCGCTGTACACAGAAAGCAATACAATGGATAACCAACCACGATGCTGCTTTGCAGAGGGGACTTCTACAATCAACTTCCCATGTCAAAAAATCTTCTAATTTTTCGAATTGCAATTTAAATCTTGTTCTTACAATTTTTGTTACCCATTCTCTCACCTCTTTTGAAGAAATGCAATGATGAATTCTATGATCATTGCTATCTTGCATATTGTTTCCACATCGTTCGCAAATATCACTCTCCGCATCCTTTATTCTATATTGTTTCGATTTTTGTCGATTTGCAAATAGGTCGTTAAACAGCAGAAACAGTGCTGACCTATCTTCTGCTAATAAATAAGAATAGCTTAGAATTTTCCAATGAGCAGTCCAACTTACTTCGGGAAAATTAATTTTTACAAGTGGAACAAATCCTTGCTGGTAAATTAATGAACGATAAAGTTGCTTAACAGAATCTACTCCATTATACAATTGAATCGATTTTTGAATCCACTCCTTTCCATTTCGTGATAGTTTCGCTAGATGTTTGAAATTCAGCAAATATTTTTCGCCGATGGTATTGTCATGCATTCGGTTATCTTTAACAATATTCCAAATAAATAGCGCTTTACATTTTTCAGTAGGGTCAATCAGACCAACTCCACCGTTATCGATATCGAGATATAACTGTCTTCTGTCCACTCGAAAAATGCAATTTTTCCAAATGAAATTTCCAATTATGGTCTTCATTTTCGCAAAGTGCAAATTTTTGGCTGGGAAAAGCTGAGTTATATACCATAGTTTTGATAATATAAAGGTATTTACATACCACACTTTTTCAATTAAACACATACTGCGGAAAGAAACCAACCATAATCTGTGTTTTATGTCATTGATCAACTTTTCGTAGTTCACATCAACAGTATCATTCCATGTAATTTTGAAGGTAACTCCTAGTATGTTCAAACTTTCAGTTTCGGCTACTTGAAATGGACCACCGTTGCAGTTATTTAAGCGTATGAATCGCGATTTTTTAAAATTTGCACTGATTTTCGAAAACTTGGAGAAGGAAGCGATGATATTCAAAACCTTATCAAGCTCTTCGGAGTTTCGGAGAAACACATTCACATCGTCTGCGAATGCAATCACTCTTAGGAACTTGTCATAAACAAGGACCCCGAGGACGCTTTGGTCAATGCTTCGAATCAATGGTTCTACATACAAAATAAAAGGTATCATGCTTAGCGGACACCCTTGTCTGACAGAAGAGTTAATCTGGATTTCCTTTGTTAAAAATCCGTTATATAGAATTTTACAATCGTTGGATACACTGAATCAGTTGACATGGAAAACCGAATTGCTCCATCACTTTCCAAAGAAATCGATGATCTACTTTATCGAAAGCTTTCTCTAGATCAAGGCTCAGCAAGAGACCCTTGAATCGCTTACTTTCTGTAGCTTTTGTCATAATCCTACGCACATCTTTCAGATTATCTACACAAGACCGTCCAGGAACACATGCACTTTGTCCCGATCCAACTATCTTTTCAATATAATTTTGAATTCTGTTACAAATAATTTTGGTAAACAGTTTATAATCAGTGTTTAATAAACTGATTGGCCGGTAATTGTCTAAATCTGTAAGATCACCTTTTTTTGGAATTAGGGTGATAATACCATTCGTAAATTCCTTAGGAGGGATACACTGTCCACTCATGTATGAATTAAACAACTGTTTTAAATCAGATTTCAATAGATCAAAATATTCAAGATAAAATTCATAGGTTAACCCATTTGGACCCGGCGATTTTTTCTTGTTACACATTTTGAGTGTTTTCCAAAGTTCATCTTCGGAAATTTCCTGCACGAGATGTATACTGTTTTCTGTTGCTAGTGATCTGGTTATTGAATTTAGTGGGTTCTCATACCTCTCGAGATCGGAGTTTTCTGGTGTGGCTTGGTACAGTTTCGAAAAATGATCATGTACTATGGATCCTAAATGTGTACTATCTGTTATTAACGCTCCCTCTTGTTTTATTTTCAAGCCAAAAACATTTCCCCGATGAATCGCGTTTGATAGTTGGAAAATTGTTATTTTTTCACCTTCTGCGATCGATCGAGTTCGATGATATTTTTGCACCCAAATTTTTCAGACGATTTTGCTCAATATCCATTAATTTAGATTTAGTTATTATTATTTCATCTTGGACATCCTCCCCATGAGTTTGCTTGTCAAAATACTCAAATAATTTATTCGAAAAAAAAAAACTTTCGAAGCTCTGTTGGATTGATTCAAATGCCAACTCTCAGATTTGTAAAAACTGTTTACCTTTGATTTGAAGCAATAGTTCCACCACGCACTCAGATCTGTCTGGTGCATGGTCTTTTCTTGTAACGTGTTGTATTGAACTTTGAACCTATCCTTGATTTCAGAAACCGCTAGTAAGCTTGGATTTACCTTCCAGTAACCCCTACCACGAAACATCATATGCTCTTTCTTTATATTTAATTTTAATAACACACATTGATGATCCGAAAAACTCAATGGTAACGTTTTGCAGCCAGATACGTGGGATAAAAAATCTTTCGAAATATAAAACCGATCTAATCGCGAAGCTGATTGATTCCTGTGGAAAGTGAATCTATGCACTTTCATAGCTTTTGCAACATCCTTCAATGAAAGCAGTTCAACCAGATTTTTGAGACCATTTGAAAATTTTTTTCGCAATCCTTTTGAATCATTCTCCTCCAAAATACAATTGAAGTCCCCTCCTAGCATCGTAAAGGTGGTTCCAGGTTTGTTCAAATGAACAGCTAGGTTTTCTGTAAACAACCTATCCCGCTCCCTTCCTACATCGTTCCCTGAATGAGCATAAATGTTAATGAAATTAACTTCATTAATCACAACTGACACAATTCTTCCCGTTGGATCTAGTAAGAAATTAGAAAAAATAAATGTTTTTCTAATCAGCACTGCTGTTCCTTTTCTGTCCGCACTTATGTTAACTAACGCATTGTGTGATGTTATGAAGGAAAAATCTTGATAGCTAACCTCCTGTAGGAACACAATATCAATATTGTGTTCAATAATGAATTCTTTTAAAAGATTCCTTTTCACTAATATGTTAGTGCTGTTAAGATTAACCGTTGCGACTGAGCAAATAAAGTTCATTTCGATAGTGTTATATCTGATTATTTTGCACTTTTCTCACCGGATTTGTTTCTCGAATTTAATGACCTTGATCGTCGAGCTTGAGCAAGAAGTAGACTACTCTCCGTAGGTGGTACGATGATTTGTTTCCTGGATACTACATCAGATTCGGACGAGTTAGACTCCTCCCGTTGGTACTTGCGTCCCCGCTTTCTGCTGCTGATCTCAATCTGCATAGCCGCATTCTCTTCATCTTCTTGGCTATTCGAAACGTTTTCCGCCTTGTCTTGATCAACCGATTCATCTTTTCCACTGATCTTTGTGGATTGTCCCACTCCATCCTGCTTCCCCAGCAGCACCATACCAGATTCCAACGGTGGTTGAGTTGTGCGACCGCCCAGAACCACACTTGCAAAAGATCCATATTTCTTATGTCTTCCTTCTCCGACGCCAGAAGCTGTTTCCAGGTTAGGATTGAGCTGCAGACGTGTATTAACACTCTGCCGCTTCGTGCAATTTGTCTTGAAATGGTCCAGAGCTCCACAAGCAAAGCATTTGCTTTGCATACCATCATGAAAAATCCTTGCTCTGATATGCTGGATAAGAAGTTGCGCCGGAATTTCCGAAACAATTTCCATATGAGCACCTCGAACTCCATTCCAAATCGGGAAACCAGATTCCGCTGAATACCGTTCTCGCACTAGTTGGCAGACAGTTCCATACTTTGCCAGAACAACGGCGATCTGCTCGTCCTTGACCTCTGGAGGCAACCCGAAGATCCGTACGTAGCGGAAAGTACCATTCGCAGGCGCCACAGATAAATGTACGCGATTTCCATTCGCATAACGGAATTCCACACTAGTTCCTAGTCTACGAAGCGCTTTTTGCATAATCTCATTCGATTGAAACCGGACAAATAGGCTGTAGTCTTCTCGATACATTGCACTCAGGTCATCGCAAACCCATCCCTGTTCCTTAAAGAACGTGAAAACCTCCTCATTAGTAGGGTTCCGTGTTTGAGATCCAAAGCGAAGCTTGATGGTGTTTTCTCTTTTCGGTTCCATTGTTTGGAAAATCGTTTCTTGAACAATACACTGTACTGTTCAATTGACTATCTAACTCAATATAACAATAGATTTAACACAATATTGAAACTCTCCAATTGTCTCGAAGCACGTTTGATTCGGACGAAATAGCAGAGCTGGTGGAAAAAACGTCCCACATACACGGCCCAGACCGAGATAGATATTGATCTCCTTCATGCTCTCCTTTCTACTCTTAGAAAACACCTCCCAACTTCATTTTATAATCAGGTGCAATATTATCACACATTTACTCACCAGCATCATTAGCTATGTGGATATCGTGGTCGTGTGAAACAACCTTGCGTTCCAGCCGGCCTTGGTTCGATCCCCGTTGACGTCGTTTGGCCATTTTTTTGCGTCCAATCCCAAAAAAGATGAAAAAAGAAAATAGAAAAAGATGTTTGCCTCTATACATACACACATTTTAAAGCGTTGGGGGACAGATGACATTATTTGTCTATTTGACGCTTCAAGTACTTTATCTGTCCACGTGGTATGTGAACAGCCCCTTATCGCATCTGTCAGTGACGGGGTTCGGCTCCCAATGACAACTAGACATTACACCGCAAAGACGAAAAATAGCATTGGGCACAACACCTACAAACATATATTCCATCGATTTTTTACTTAGAAAATAGAAATTTCTTGAGGCCAAATTCTAAATCGAACAAACTTTACAAACCCTACGGATTCCAAATGTGGTCAATGTCAGCAACGCGGTCGTGACTTGGGAACCACCCTTAAAATTTACTGTTTGTGCTTTTCTTCTATCTTTAGTCCATGGGCTCCTTGATGATTGAAACTGAAATAGCGGTGGTTGGATTCGAGGAATGCCTTGCGCAAGATAGTCACTTTATAATAAGCATACAAAAGTGTATCAGTGTTTTTTCCAACGCAAAGTATGGACACGTGTACTGGTGCTATGTTTCTGCAAAGTTGACAGAAAAATATCAGCGTTAATTGTGAAGTTCAATTGTTGTACCTAGGGTGCACCCGTGGCCGAGTGGTTAGCGTCTCACATTATCATGCCGGGTGTTCGGGTTCGATTCCCGTTCTGGTCGGGGATTTTTCGTCAAAGAAATTTCCTTCGACTTGCACTGTGGTCACGCGTATTCTAGAGCTTGCCCCTCGGAATACATTCAAGGCGTGTTATTTGACTAAATAAATCTCAACTAAGTATTACTGAATGACGCTAGTTAATGCATACGTTGAGACGGCAAAAGTTCCACAGGGAACGTTAACGCCATGCAAGAAGAAGAATTGTTGTAAAGGGTGTGTCACATCAAATTGCATCACGGAAAAAACGCTGTAGAAATTTAATTTTTAGTAATTATATCTTCAGCTTTCGCTTATAATCAGATAAGAGTGTATAGATCACGTTGGCCATGCTTCACTGTCAATTTTTCGTAAATTTGGAAAAATGTCGTCGAACGAAAAAGAGCGTCGTGTATTAATCATTTGCACTCATTTCGAGAATCCGGAGTTGTCACATCGGGACATCGGTAAGATGCTGGGAATCGTCCAATCCACGGTCAGCAGAGTACTAAAACGATACTTCGAGAACCTAACCATCGACCGGAAGGTGAAGAACGGCAAAAATGGATGCTCCGTCAGTGAAAAAGATCACAAGCGCGTAGTTAAGCAGTTTAGACGTGATCCGAGAAGTTCGGTCCGGGATGTCGCCAATAAGCTGAATTTGTCAAGTTCATTCGTCCAGCGGACCAAGCAGCGGGAGGGCCTGCGTACATACAAGGTTCAGAAGGCTCCTAACCGCGACGAAAGGCAAAACCTGGTGGGGAAGACGCGAGCCCGGAAGCTGTACACCGAAATGCTGACGAAACCGCATTGCCTGGTAATGGACGACGAAACCTACGTCAAAGCGGACTTTCGTCAGCTGCCGGGCCTGTTGTTCTTCTCCGCAGACGACAAATTCAGCGTTCCGGAGGAGATTCGCAAGCAGAAACTATCCAAGTTTGCCTAAAAGTACATGATGTGGCAAGCGAACTACTCTTGCGGAAAGCGGAGCGCCCCCTTCGTGATGACCGGCACGGTAAACGGGCAGGTTTACCTTAAGGAGTGCCTACAGAGGCGCTTACTACCACTATTGAAGCAGCACGAGGGCCCGACCATCTTCTGGCCGGATATCGCTTCGTGCCACTATTCAAAGGACGTGTTGGAGTGGTACGAAGCCAACGGGGTCACCTTCGTGCCAAAGGAAATGAACCCGCCCAACGCGCTGGAGCTTCGCCCAATAGAGAAATATTGGGCGATTATGAAGCAGGCCCTCCGGAAGAACCCAAAAGTTGTCAAATCGGAGGCGGACTTCAAGAGAAAATGGATTTCTGTTCAAAAAAACTACAACCTGACGTTGTACAGAACCTTTTGGACGGGGTAAAGAGGAAGGTGCGAGCATACGGGCTTGGGCTCGAAGTATGAATAAAAAGAAAATGCCAAAAGTTGTTTATTAGTTTTTATTTTACTGTCTAAAATTTTCAAAAGGATCGGTCTACTGGGCGAATTTCTACAGCGTTTTTTCCGTGATGCAATTTGATGTGATACACCCTTTACTTCTATATTTTTCATCCAAACGAAGGTTGGTTGAAGGTGCACATTATTTCGGAATTTTTGGTTTCATTCTAAAATAATATCCGAAGTGAAAAACAAGCGGATTCATTTTTTTTTCTCCTGTTGGATGTGAACCACTGCGTCCATTATTCTGAACTATTGTGGTATATCCCTTTTTTTATACTCCACTTCAATCTTACCTACTGTTTATTGATGAAGAAGTAGACTTAAAGCTATAGCGAGATAGGTGCCAATCAGGACTACTCTGTTTGATAAATTTTATAATCCTGATCGGCGACGCAGACCAAATTTCCTTGGGCTCCAGAATAGCCTTATCAAGGCATTGAAGTCTGCGTCTAGTTAGAGCTCCACAATTACAGAGCAAATATTCCGAGGTTTCGCTTTCGGTATTACAAAAGCGACAAATATCATCTTGCACTAAACCTATGTTTTGAGATGGTATTCACTCGGACAGTGTCCTGATTGTGCTGAAGTCTTTCTTATTAAGACTCAGCAATTGCTGAGTAATTTTAATACTCGGCGTGATAATTTTTTTTGACTGGTTAAGTTGTACCGCCAACCAGTTGGCTAACACTTCCCGGTCTTCCCATTTCTTCAGCTGACCTTTCAACACACAGTCAGAAATTCCACAGAATGGTTCTGGACCTGTAAAAGGTGAGCTTGAGCCGTTCCTGGTAAGTTCATCTGCTCGCTCGTTTCCCTCTATTCCGCAATGGCCAGGAATCCAGTAAAGTTGTACCGAACTTATCCGACTTAGTTATTCTATTATCGCAGCTATTTCTGCCTAAAAACTGTTGGCCAGTTTCCCATAGCTACAGAGATTTTTGTTCTGGGACCATACACTCCAGCACCTGTTCTGATTCCCATTTTTGACCCATCAGTGTAGAACATGATTGAACCATTACGAACACTGGGACCGCCTTCATCCCATACTGACCGAGAAGGTTCGATTACACTGTATGGAATGTCGTAGTTAGTCCTAGGTTCCATCCAATCACTGTTCATCTCTGAGGATGGTCCTACGGGTAAGAGATTCAGGATGCTCAAGTGACCAAGTTTGTCTCCTTCTAGTATTTTTTTTCCATTGTTAAAGCTTGAGAACGCTTTTCTTAGCCTCTAGCTAAACATGT
Organism: Toxorhynchites rutilus septentrionalis; assembly: GCF_029784135.1. Lineage (NCBI taxonomy): Eukaryota > Metazoa > Arthropoda > Insecta > Diptera > Culicidae > Toxorhynchites > Toxorhynchites rutilus. Next base: position 53,291,107 of record NC_073744.1, read on the forward strand.
TGGTTCAGAGGTAGCAAGTGAAAGATAGCCTCCAGTGCCTTCGAGGGTGTGCTTCGTATTGCTCCAGTAATTTCAACGCATGCTAGTCGTTGGAGTTTGTTTAGCTTTTTTGTAGCTCCTTGGTCTTTGGCCACCAGACTAATGAGGCATAGGTTATCCTAGGCCGCACAATGGCAGTGTAGACCCACATTACCATTTTTGGTTTAAGGCTCCATGTTCTTCCTATCATTTTAGAACATGCCTATAGGGCTGTATTGGCCTTACTGATTATTGCATCTAAGTGCGCATTCCAGTTGTGTTTAGCATCTAGGATAACACCTACATATTTCATTGAAGCGCTGCATTTTATTTCCACTCCCCCAAGATATAAAGACTGCAGATGCTGTTTGTTTCTTTTTGGAGAATGAAACAATTGTTGTTTTTGAGGGATTTATGCTCAGACCTTCTGTGGTACACCAAGTTTGTGTAAGGTTCCTGGCCATCTGCATTCTGCTCGATATCACGTCGTCGAACTTGCCTCGTATCATTATGACTAGATCATCGGCGAAGTCCACAATTTCAAAACTTTTTGCCTCTAAACTTGTCAGAAGGTCGTCAACTACTAGTGACCAAAGAAGAGGTGATAGAACGCCTCCTTGTGGGCAACCCTTTGTTGCAATCACATAATTAGACGACCCGCCCAGCTCCGAGGTGATTTGTCTGTGTGTGAGCATGCCATGGATCCATTCGACTATACAGTTATCGAAGTGTCTTCTTCTCATTGCCTGTGCCATTGATAGATAAGAAGCATTATCAAAAGCACCTTCGATGTCAAGAAACGCGCATAATGCGGTTTCTTTTTTTTTTTTTTTTATTTAAATCGTTTATTTTTACAGGCTCAGTTACATAGGTTTAAAGGAGCCGAACTCCTTACTGTATTGTTACTAGTATATATACATTTTTCCTTATTTCTAATGTTAATAATATAGGAAACCGATTACTCGCGGTCAACTCGAGTTTAGAAGGGTGACATATTTTCTTCAGGAAAAGGAGGGGATATGAGGATATGTAGACAATGATCACACTCACACTCTCAATCACACTCTCAATCACACTCATCACACTCAATTCTTAAACCTATCTTATATCTAATATGTATTTACATTTCATCTTATTCTTAAGAAGGGATCCGATCTCTCACAAAGGAAAAGGAAAAGGAAAAACTAAGGGTAAAAGGACAATCACACACGAAGATCGATAGCTTTAAGGAATACATATATTTGGGACATGTAATCAAGGTCTAACCGAGCCAACACGTCTCTCACCGGCATCATGGGCTGCCTTCCTCGGGCCCGAAGGGTGACTACTAAATTCGATCTGGCGACAAGATACAGCTCGCACGACCAAACAACGTGCTCGATGTCGTGGTAACCTTGGCCACAAACACAAAGATTGTTGTCGGCAAGATTAATACGAAAGAGTAGCGCATCTAACGAACAGTGATTGGACATGAGTCGGGAGAAGGTGCGAATAAAGTCCCGACTCAAGTCCAGACTTTTGAACCATGGTTTGAGGCTAACCTTAGGGATAATCGAGTAGAGCCACCGGCCCAGTTCATCTTCGTTCCATTTTCGTTGCCAGTTAACTATGGTATTTTTGCGGACTAAAGAATAAAATTCATTAAAGGCGATTTGACGCTGATAAATATCGCCTTCAATTGCACCTACCTTTGCTAATGAGTCAGCCCTCTCATTACCCAGAATTGAGCAATGTGAAGGGACCCAGACAAAGGTAATGACATAACAGCGTCTGGATAAAGCACTCAAAATTTCTCGTATTCTCTCAAGGAAGTACGGCGAGTGCTTTTCCGGCCTCACTGAACGGATAGCTTCGACAGAGCTAAGACTATCCGTTACAATGTAATAGTGTTCAACAGGTCGTGAGGCGACGCTGTCCAGCGCCCAGTGTATCGCTGCCAATTCAGCAATATACACTGAACAAGGATTCTAAAGACTGTGTGAGGTGCTAAAAAATTCGTTGAACACTCCAAATCCTGTGGACTCATTCATAGAGGACCCATCAGTAAAGTACATATTATCACAATTGATATCCCCATACTTTGCATCGAAGATCGTTGGAACGATCCTCGATCGAAGATAATCTGATGTTCCATGGATATCCTGCTTCATGGACAGATCAAAATGCACAGAGGAATTGATGTAGTCAGGAAAACAAACACGGTTGGGAATATACGAAGAAGGATTAACCTGCATGGAGACGAATTCATGATATGAGCTCATGAATCCAGAATGAAAATTTAGCTCGATCAGCTGCTCAAAATTTCCGATCACCAATGGGTTCATAACCTTACACCGGATGAGGAACCGAAGAGATAATAAATTGGAGCGATCTTTTAGTGGGAGTAGGCCTGCCAAAACCTCGAGGCTCATGGTATGCGTTGAGGGCATACATCCCAACGCGATACGGAGACAAAGATACTGAATTCGCTCGAGTTTAATAAGGTGTGTTTTGGCAGCTGATTGAAAACAGAAACTGCCATACTCCATCACTGAGAGAATAGTTGTTCGATACAACATTATAAGATCTTCGGGATGGGCTCCCCACCAGGTGCCGGTAATTGTACGGAGAAAGTTTATTCTTTGTTGACATTTTTTACTCAGATACCTAACATGGGCCCCCCAAGTACATTTAGAGTCGAACCAGACCCCAAGATACTTGAATGACATAGCATGAGTGATCGGTTTACCCAAAAGTTGAAGCTTTGGTTTTGCTGGTTTATGCTTCCTAGAAAAAACCACCATCTCTGTTTTCTCCGTGGAGAATTCGATCCCTAGCCCAATGTCCCAGGTTGAAAAATTGTTCAAAGTATCTTGTAAGGATTCTTGCAGGTCGGATTCGTTTGATCCTACGACAGACACCACTCCATCATCTGCAAGTTGTCTTAGGCTGCAATTTTGTGTAAGGCAATTGTCAATGTCGCTTACGTAGAAGTTGTACAAAAGGGGGCTTAAACATGAGCCCTGGGGGAGTCCCATGTAAGAGACCCGACTTACTGCCGAATCTCCGTGAGAAAAGTTCAAATGTTTCTCACAAAGCAAGTTATATAACATATTATTCAATAGAGGCGGCAGGCAGACCCCGAGATTGTAATTTGTCTGACAAAACCTCTATTGAAACAAAATCAAAGGCCCCCTTTATGTCCAAGAATACTGAAGCCATTGTTTTTTTTCGGCGTAAGCCATTTGAATTTCTGAAGAAAGCAACGCAAGACAATCATTCGTCCCCTTGCCCCTGCGGAACCCATATTGTGTATCTGAGAGTAGGCCATTCGTTTCAACCCATCGATCAAGGCGAAACAAGATAATTTTCTCCAACAATTTCCGTATACAAGACAGCATTGCTATTGGGCGGTACGAATTGAAGTCGGACGCGGGTTTTCCGGGTTTTTGAATAGCTATATCTCGTACTTGTCTCCAATCATCTGGAACAATATTATTCTCCAGAAACCGATTGAATAAATTCAACAAGCGATGTTTCGCCACATCAGGGAGATTTTTCAGCAAGTTGAACTTAATTCTATCCGATCCCGGAGCAGAATTGTTACATGAAAGGAGAGCAAGAGAGAATTCTACCATCGAAAACTCGGAATCGGTTTCTTTTGACAAGAGAGATTTTCCAATTTTAGTCATAATCATGTGTAGTGCTGTGATTGTGGATTTGCCTGATTGGTAGGCAAACTGGTATTTGGATAGTGGGTGTTTGGACATGAATACAGACTTTATGTATTAATATAATACTTTTTCCATAGTTTTCAACAGTATTGATGATAAACTAATTGGTCGGAAAGCCTTTGGAAGTGATTTGTTGCGTTTCCCGCTTTTGGGATGAAAACTACTTTCACAAGTCTCCATATCGAAGGAATGTGCTCTAGTATCAGACTTGCCTTAAAGATCTCGATTAGAGATGGAATTAGTTTTGATTCTCCATTTTGAATAAGGGCTGGAAAAATCCCATCTGCACCTGCAGATTTGTAAGGTAGAAAGGATCTCACCGCGTTTACTACCTTGGCCCTCACGAAAGCTAATCCAGCAACTATATTTGCGACATCCTTTGCACTTTCGGGTCCTGTGAGACGCCTTCGAGAGCATATTGTGTCACCATTATAGCCAGGATTTGTATCCGAGTGGACAGATGTAGATCCCGGAAAGTGAGTCTTCATCAGTAAGTCTAGTACTTCTGAGGGGGTTTTTGTGAACTAACCGTCATCCTTTTTAAGCGACCCAAGCCCGTTCGAGTGGTCTTCTGCCAAAGACCTTATATTGAGACCAGTCCGAGGTATTTTTTGCTCGGTTGAACGGCGTTAGATCTAAGACTTCTTGTCTGATAGCGTTAATGAAGGTTGGTTCATTCCCTTTGTTAGCAAAATCTATGTTGTTTGACGAGAGAAATTCTAAAAGACACTCATCTCGGTAGTTAATATCCGTACTTGCCCACATAGTGTGATGAGCGTTGGCATCACATCCGATAATGAAGTCCTTGTTAATGTCCCTGCAGTAGTTTACAAACGCCGCTACCTCTCGTGGAGGAACCTCAGGAACATCGCCTGGAAAGTAAGCCGACGCAATTACGATGTCGGCCCTTCCTTTGGCGGTAGGAACTTCCACTATGATCGCGACGATGTCCCTTTGAATGAACTCTGTAATAGGAAAGCATTTAATGTTTGCATTTTCTAAGACAGCAGCTCTTGGGGAGTCATGCTTGTCATCATAGAACAACTTACATGAACCTGTTTGGATACCTAGTATTTTTCCTTTGTAAACCCAAGGCTCTTGTATAAGAGCTAGATCCACAGCGTCTTTTGTAAACCTCCTGGATAGCACGCTCGACGCTACTTTGGCGTGATGGAGGTTTATTTGCAGAACTTTAGTGTTCTGCATTAGGTTGGGTTGTCCGATCTGGTGGTTCATTTGGGAGGATCGGAGTCCCATCTGTTTTTTTTTTGAAAATTAGGTCAGGTTATTTGCTTGTTCCAGTTTCTGTATTCGTATTGGATCTGGGATGGGTTTGAAGAAACTCACCTTTTTTACTTGGCACAGTCGAGGTTCCTAACCTGTTTGCGATAACCGTTGAGTTTGTACCGCTTGGGCCGAGATTACTCAGAATGCCAAGCTTCTTGTTTTTCGGAGAAGCTTCACGAGGGCGCTTTGGTTTACCAGAAACCCTTCTGACGACTTCTTGAGCATTTTGTGGTTCCACTTTTTTGGAGTCACTAGTCTCTGAAGACTTCAAATTTCCTGGGTTTTTGGAATTTTTAGGTTCCCCGTTTTTTGGCCTCAGATTGAATAATTGAATAATATAATTCTTAGTTCTTCGTCGAATATGCGGTCGTGTCCTAGACACAACTCCTTACATTTTTTCATACAGATTTCCGCTTAAGATTAATCTACAGAAGAGCCCGGTGTTTAATGCTCAGATAAAATAAATTTTATATATGAAAAAATCCCCAACATGATCTATTGAGTCATCATTACTTTAAACGTACCATCCGTACCAGTTGTAAAAATAATTTGATGTCTTCCCCAGCCACAGCCACCCAGATTGTTTCCCGGCAGCTATCGGTAATGAGATAATAAAAATATCACCCTGGTAAATAATTAGGAATTTCAATTAGGGATTCTCGAATACCTACTTTCCCGCAGGAAACGAGAAAAAATCTGTATTACATAGCCTGCATACCAGCGTCTGTATACCTGCCAAAAAAAGTGTCCTCCAAGACACATCTGCTGGATCGTAAATACTGTACACATTTTCCTAGCAAATTCCACCCCGATTTGCCCCAATAGCACTGAGCGAAAATTTCATCCAGGAAAACGTGCTCAACATTCTTCTACCGCCGTTCGCACCCGCGGAAAACAGAAACCTTCTCGGTCGTTTCTTTTTTCCTTTCGGCTCAAAAACAAAATTGGATCCTGTTTGCGGCTCAGGTGACTGGGGCGGATAAGAGCGACAACACTCGTGAAGCTTCTGCCTTGGCGTTTCGCGAAAGACGACACCCGCCGATGCGATGTATCAACGAATCAAGCAGCAATCCCTGTGTGGTATGGATAATTCTCCCTTATTTTTTTTTTCTAGCTCGAGAGCAAGAAATGATGCGAGGTACTTTTACCCCCTGAAAGGATGCTCCTGGTGACATCGACATCGGAGGTATTTCATAGCGGCGTCGACGGATCGGTGATAAGAAGACGTAATGTCCTAACTTGTCTTTTTCTACGCGTAATCCCTTCTTATTATTCTCTTTCTGTGTGGACTCTCTTGACTTGTGTCAACTTTTTTTTTGTATTTTTTTGCTGGTGAAATCGAGATCATTAAGACTCCATCCATCTGTACCGAGAATATTAGTTCCTACTGTTCAATGGCAATTATGTACAGGTGCGACCAAGAACAGGTCGTCTGTGGCAAGCAGCCACGTACGTGATACGGTTTCTTTTCCGTTCATCATCATCGTCATCATTATGTTGCGTCACAATCCGCAATCGGTCTTCCAAGTTGGCACGGAGGAACAACGGGATGCTGGGTATATTTGATTTCCACTCTCAAAAGACTGACGAAACGAAACGAATGAATGAAAGATAAATCGCGGTGGACCTCAGTGCTGTGTTTTGATTTTCTGCCAACTCTCAACCTGTCATTTGATTCACACTGACCGGTCCTTTGTTCGTGTTGGCTTTTTTGTGGTTCCAAAGTTCTCCAACACACCCCCTCCCCTCATTTCCTTTTATTTTCCCACCCAGTTTCGGTGCCTCTTGAGTGATGGCATTTATTGACGGTTTGATGTTGGGTTTCTTTCTCCACTGTGCTTTCTGTGCTGTGTTCTTCACGGGAATCCTGTTTAATTATCAAGATCCAACAAAACTGATCACCAACAGCTGCGGGAGATGGAAGAGAAAGCAATAAAATTCCTGAAATGTTATTTGCCCGGTGTTGAAATGAGGGGCACTTCTCAACGTAAATTGACCTGGTTTCGCCGCAATTGTTGTGTGATGACGGCGATGGTTAGAATATGAACGACGGTCGGCGTTTTTTTCTGTGTGTGTGCGCGCATTTGCTTCGTGGCTAGGACTTCAAACGATGACATTAATTGACATTTTTATTGGTTAACTTAGCTCTTGTTTCGGAGCTTATCGTTTGTTATTAATGGAAGGAAAATTAAAGGCTAGTGAAACGTAGAACAGGGAAGCTTGCTTGACACCAGAAGCATTTAACCGGTGCGGTCAATGTTTATCATTTTCAATCACACTCAAGTTGGTTAGCGAAAATGGTATTCCAGGGATGGCGATCAGTAGATGGAAAAGATTCCCCCATCGTTTTCGATTATTCGTTTGATAAGATCGATAACATTTGTTAATTGTTTTGTTTTGAACGTATTCGTTAACACAATTTAAGGTTTATTTTTCAGCAATATCACGAAAAAAGAACGACCTAGAGAAAATTGCTCCGATTTTGTTCAAGATTTGTATATATTAACGATTCGGTTATACATATCACGTTTAAAAACAACTTTTATGTGATATATTTGAAACCAAACCAAAATTTAAGGCCTTTTCTCTGCAATATGCAATACTGTTCCTCAGACCATCACCTCCAACATCCCTTTCCGACTGCCCAATAATGAGAAAGCAATTCCACATCAAATGTGCCACCCGCTGCCCACGCCCTCACCGATTTTTGACGTAGGATTACGTCTTTCGGGAACATATTGGGGTACAAATTGAAAATCTAAAATCGAGCGCACCGTGAAAATTGTCCAATTTCAAATGCTTATTGCTCAGTAATTTCATGATGGATTAATGAGATTTTTGCTTCAATCAATTTCGGCACTCCATAACAATTTTTTACATTGAATAAAATAGTATATGTCATGAAACTAACTATCGAACAATTGAAAAATCTTAACCCTTATCTTAACGGAAATACCTACTTCTGATTGGTCGAAATCTACGACACATGCGGCGAGTCCCTAACAGAGACATCAAAACCAAGCTGCCTGGGGGAAATCGAAATTTCAAACACATGAAAGTAGGGGGAGCTTTTGTTCCCATCAAAATGTGTTCCCTTACAGAGACATCAAAACCAAGCTGCCTGGGGGAAATCGACATTGCAGATACATGAAAGTAGGGGGAGCTTTTTTCCACTGACATGCATTCCCTAACAGAGATTTCAAATCCAAGGAGTCTGAGGGTAATCAGCATGTAAATACCCTCGTGGCCGATAGTTTAACTAACGACACTTTAACTGCTTGATAGAATTAAATAAAATTTTAATTTGGAATTTTTATGTTGGTTGCTTCGTGAAATTTCATATCAATGACCGATCATGTATTGTAAAATTTTTAGCACAACTGTAAGAGTAAAATTGTATATGGTAGCTATTGTGTTAAAATGACTTGAAATATGAAACGATTTTTTTTTCTCCCAAGGAAAGTTCATGCGACGAGCAAAATTAGGAAAATGAAGGAATATTCGAAAAAGTGATTTCACATATTTATTTATTTATTTATTTCTTTGAATCATCTGACTCACATTTGGTCTAAATGATTATTTAAAACTAAACGTCACAACTACATCAAAGCTTTGGTCATACGAAATAAAAACGATACAAAATTCAGAATAAGTCATCTATGAATGAGTCGTCTATAAAAGGTGTCCGATGAGATATTGAAGTCAAATAAGTCGTAAACTTCGTTGAAACGGACAGGATTATGCAACGCATAGTTCATACTGCGTCCTTTCGAGATACAGGAAGTTTCTGACACGAAGAGTACGTTCATGCGCATAAATATTGATTTGTGTCAACAGTGCAGGGCAGTCGATTCCTCCGGTCAAAAGTTTAGCGACAAACATAGCTTGAGCGTTGAAACGCCTTCTTTCCAGCGTCTCCAGTCCCAAAAGTTGACAACGCGCCTCGTGGTGGCAAGTTTAGAGGATCCCGCCACGGAAGGTTCCAGAGAGCATGTCGTACGAATTTCCGTTGAACAGACTCAATCCTTGAAATCCAATTTGCTTGAAATGGGCACCATACAACTGCGCTAAACTCCAGTATGGATCGAACTAGGGAGCAGTAGAGAGATCGGAGACAGTGTGGATCACGGAATTCCCTTGTAATTTTAAGGATGAATCCTAACTGCCGGTTGGCTTTAGCGATTATTTCACTGAAGTGTAGTCGAAAGCTGAGTGCATTATCGAGTGTCACTCCAAGGTCTCGGATATGGCTTACACGCGACAGAACTTGGCCACAGATGGAGTAGCCAAACACAATTGGCTTTAGCTTACGATGGAACGAAATGGTACTGCATTTCGTGATGCTGAGCGACATTATATTTCTTGAGCACCATTCTTCAAAACAGTCGACCATGTTCTGAAGTCTAAAGCCATCAAGAGCGTTCCTGATAACCATATATATTTTCACATCATCGGCGTAAAATAAGCGGCAGCCAGATGGAAGTAGTAAGGACACTCCATTGATGAACAATGAGAACAACAGTGGGCCTTGAGGCACTCCCGAAAGATTGGAGAAACTCGCAGATTGCGCAGATCCAATTTTGACACACATCCACCGATCTGTTAGATAAGAGTTCAACCATATCGTGAATCTCGAGGAAATGCCTAGTTTGTTCAGCCTTGCTATCAGGATTTTGTGATCGACACGGTCGAAAGCAGCCTTAAGGTCTGTGTACACTGCGTCCACCTGAGTGCCTTGCTCCATGCTGCGCAGGCAGAAAGAAACAAAGTTGACCAAATTGGTAGCGACTGATCTTTTTGGGAAGAATCCATGCTGATCTTGTGATAGATAGTTCTTGCAACAGGAAAACACAGCATCATTGACGATGATTTCGAAAACTTTCGAGCAGGCGCAAAGTGATGTGATTCCTCGGTAGTTTTCTATGTTCCGTTTATCTCCTTTCTTGTGCACTGGGAACATTATTGACTGCTTCCATACCGAGGGAAACGTGCTCTTGTGTAGAGAGGTGTCGAAGAGGACCGATAAAGGGTACGCAAGGCACGAAGCGCATTTTTTCAGCACACAAGAAGGAATACCGTCCGGCCCGGGGGTCGTAGAATACTTTAATTTACGGATCGCTGCCTCCACAACCTCACTGCTAACTCGGAAGATGTCGAAATTCAATGCGTTGAGTCGAGTGTCTCTAACGGCAGTAGCAACTTGCATTTCGGAGGACGTACTGTCATTGAATGCTCGCTTGAAGTGGGCAGCGAAAAGATTGCATTTCTCGATTGCAGTGTTAGCCGAGCGGTTTACCAAAAACATGTTTATGGGCAATCCTTCTTCCATCCTCTTGCTGTTGACGAAAGACCAGAACAGCTTTGGGTTTCTACGGAGATTTCTCTGCATCCGCCTCGTATACTGCTTATATAGGAAACGATTATACAAGCGGTACTCATTGCTCCTCCGGTTCAGCTCTTGTTTAACAAGTGGACAGCGTAGCCTACAAAAACGCCGGAGAGCAGAGGATCTCAACCTCTTCTCTCAACCTTCTATTAACCCAAACTGGTTTCTGTGCAGCCCTCCGCGCTGGTACGCAATCAGCGATGATACGAGTAATAATATCGCTCTACATATCGTATTGGGTGCTGTTAGCCTAATTGAAATTTGCATTGAGGCAAATAGCATCGTGTTCCATTGGGTTTAAAGCGAAAAGGAAATGGGTTGTATAAACACTCAGAAAAAAAAAATGAATGAAATTACTTTTTCCATTTCAAATATATTTTCTCTATACTAAAGTAACACTTCATTTCTGGTGAGAAAACTTGTGTTCGATAATGATAATTATCTTATATTACATTGATGAGCTTTTTTTTCTTAATTCCATCTATACATAACATAGGAGCCATCTCGTCCAAGACCACAGAGGGCGGCTTTAGTACGTGATACGCACCATCTAATGACTAATCACCATCTTTCTAGCATTGTCACTCGGTTATGGACACTGGTGGAGTGAACAAACAATACCTAACAACCAGATAAAATGGTTGGTAAATGGTAAAAAAATATATATTTTTATCAAGGCTCATATGGTGTTATAATATTTTGACAATGTTTGCTTACAACTATGTTAGTAATATGTAATCGGTTACATATTACTAACATAGTTGTAAGCAAACATTGTCAAAATATTGAACTCCCGGCCCCGTGAGGCTAACGCCATATGAGCCTTGATAAAAATATATATTTTGGAAAAAAAAAACAGATAAAAAGGACCCAAATCATTATCGAAGAGTTTAACAATGTAATTCTTCAAACATATCAAAAATCAGCATGCAGCATGTCTTGGACACAACCCTCCTGTGACTTTTTTCCTTAATTTTTTTCTCGTCTTATTTTTAAAATTTGTCAAATATTATGTCGAATATTATGTTCTCATTGAAATTACCAATCGTTAAAGAATTTTATCGCCAAACTGCAGCGATGACGATTGGCCTTAGCGTTTTCTACTCTGCGTGAAGAAGAGATGGTCGAATAATTTTGCCAAAAATGTTAATTCTGGATACTTTTGTACCTTCAGTTGAAGTTTTGGATTCTCATCTCATTTTCTACTCGAGCTACGAATTTTACATGTATAGAACTGAATGCTTTCTAATTTAAAATGAAAAGTGAGCCAAAGAAAGTACCAGTTAAATGCGTATATTTCACGTTTCATCATGAAAAGTAGTGAGAAAAAAATCATTGCGGCCCGCAGTCCTAATGAAAATGCTAATGCGGCCCGCACCATGTCTATACCTGGTTGAAGTTTAACACTAAACCACTTTCATTGTCCAAACCATTCCCTATAAAGTTTATTCGATGGTGTAGAGTCACCATAAACTTCCACAAGCATTTGATGTGCTTCAGCTGCACTTTTCAAGGCAATAGAAACAGAAAATCAAAGCCTTCCGCAAATGGTGCTTACCGTTTTGTCTCAAATTCCGAACACTTAAGCTTTGATGGCCATTAAACAGTGTCTAATTACTCAAAATGGTACTCTTTAGCAAAATTAAATTGATTTTTGGATACAATAGAGTATTCTTTTTCATTTGACTACAATAAAATTGATGTAAAAATACATATTCATGGTGAAAAACTAAAAATATGTTTAATCACTTTTGTCTCAAATTCCGAACAGCAAAAATGCATTTTTTTTAATCTTATCTTTTGAACTACTGGATCGATTCATATGATCGATATATTAAATTAAAGTCTTTTTTGGAAAAATGTAATGCTCGCAAAAAAATGGATTTTGCTTTCGTAATCATTGATTGTATTTGTTTTTCACAGTTTACATGGATTCTGGACCAAGGGCGCTATAGACGAATTTCATGCCAACTCGTCTTAGGAGTTGGCAGCACCATCTCAGATAGTAGAGACACGTTGTGGGTATAAAAACATGGATCGTTTAAGCATCTTTGCATACTTGACATTTTTGAAAAAAAATTAGACTACTTTTTAAAAAAAGCCGAAATTTTGTTTTTGATTTTTTACAAAAAATTACAACTTTAAAGCTATGATACCTACAAAATTCTTGTCAAAGTATGAAACGTAGGAATTTGTTTAAATTTTTACAAAAAAAAACAACAATACCAAATTTTTTTTTTAATTTTGCTGAAAAAAAAGTTATTCTAAAAATTAACATTTTTCTTTCTCAACAACGTATTTTTTAAAATTTCCAAATAATATATGTGAATAGTCCTTACAATTTTCAACAAGGCGTCCATACATCGGAAGGTGGGCACTTTTACAGGGAAAAAATTTTCTCTAACAAGTTTTTTAAGTTTTCTTTGAAAAAAATACAACTAATCCTAATTTTGTTTAAAATCAAGATAGCGATATGAAGTATTCGACAAAGTTTTAGATCTTACTAAAATATGAACTTTTGTCCAAGACATTAACATTCTATCTTTTATAGTTTTTGGAATATAAGTTATGTTTATAAGTTAAGTTATATATTAGGCTGTCAAAAAAGTCCTGCGGTATTTTTTTTGAATTTTCATTTGTTCATAAAATCAGTCACAATCATCTGTTTCAAATATGCGCCGTTTTGTTCGATGACTTGTTCCCAACGAGATGCCAACTTCATAATACCCCTGTTATAGAAGCTCGCTTCCTTATTGGCAAAAAACTCGGATAGCCAATTTTCACAGGCCTCTTTTGTGGCTAACTTCTGACTACCTAGCAAGTTCGCCATGGACAAAAACAGGTGGTAGTCGCTTGGTGCAAGGTCCGGACTATACGGCGGATGCAAAAGAACCTCCCATCCGAGCTCCCGGAGCTTCTGGCGCGTCACCAAAGAAATGTGTGGCCTGGCGTTGTCCTGATGGAAGACAATGCGGCCTCTGTTTATCAAAGATGGCCTCTTCTTCATGAGTGCTACCTTCAAGCGGTCCAGTTGTTGGCAGTACAGGTCCGAATTGAGCGTTTGGCCATAGGGAAGCAGCTCATAATAGATTATTCCTTGACAATCCCACCAAACACACAGCAGAACCTTCCTGGTCGTTAATGAGGGCTTGGCCACCGTCTGAGCCGCTTCAGCGGGCTTCGACTACGACCGTTTGCGCTTCACGTTGTCGTAAGTGACCCACTTTTCATCGCCAGTCACCATCCGCTTCAGAAACGGGTCGATTTTGTTGCGATTCACATGCGTCGATACGGTCAAAGATGTTTTTTTGCGTCAACGTGTGTGGCACCCATACATCGAGCTTCTTTGTGAATCCAAGCTTCTCCAAATGGTTAATAACGGTTTGATGACTTATCCCCAGCTCTTGGCCGATGCTACGGATGCTACTTTGCCGGTCTTTCTCGGCTAATTCAGCGATTTTGTCGCAATTTTCGACGACAGGCCTTCCGCAGCGTGGCGCATCTTCGATGACCTCTACACCAGAACGAAAACGTTGAAACCATCGTTGTGCGGTGGAAATAGAAACTGTATCGGGTCCATAAACTGAACAAATTTTATTGGCAGCTTGAGATGCATTTTTGCCTTTGTCATAGTAGTACTGTAAAATATTTAACCAAACAAAACTTAACCAAAGAAAACACTGTCAAGGACCATATTAAAATACCTTTCCAACAAGCTATAGTATGACTCGATACAATGAATACAACTAGAACTACGCGCTTACAACGACACCTCGCGGAAATACCGCAGGACTTTTTTGACAGCCTAATATACCCTATAATATATATATATATATATATATATATATATATATATATATATATATATATATATATATATATATATATATATATATAAATTAACGATGCTTGTTTTTTACAGAATTTGCTAACGCAAACATTTAATCATTGGTTTTGACTGTCACTTTTTTTCAAATACTCAATATTATATATTATAGGCTGTTAGAATGAAGGCTAAAAGCCAAAGAGTTTCAGGGTTTCGATTATTCAATTATTTCTAACATTAAAGTTCAGTAAACTTACATTTGAAAATTAAGTGTTCGGAATTTGAATCATGCATAGAAATTTGATTCATATTCCGAACACTACTTCAATATTAATTTTAATGAAGATTTCTGCATAAAATATAATTTCTTTCACCCAGTTATTGTAGGTTCTTACATTTTCTAGCACTTAACATGAAAACAGCAATGAAAATAGTTGAATCAACAATTGTTACAGTTGATAGTAGATACGGAGCTTAGAAACAAGAACGCAGCCAGAAAGAGTAACGCTTTCCATCTTAGTAGTAGAAAATGTAGTAGAAAAAGAATGTCTCTCTTAGTTCGCCATAGTTAACTCGGTATCACCATTCTCAAAGACTCAATTGTAGAAATAAATGTAGTTTGGTATAAATTAAATGGTTGTACTCCGCGAATAAAGTGTTCTTCATCTGCTACGTATTTGGTGTTATTCGTTTATCCTAAGTCTCGTATCGTTTCCCGTATCACGTAACGTATTGGAAGGGACAGTTGGAATGAGAACAGATTCAAATCACGGGGACGTCCAGGAATTGTCAGCACTATTGAATCCGGTGAATTGAAGAATTCGATAAGGGTTGAAACATTGGTGCCGTGACCAGGATTGTGCATTCTTCAAAGCACCGGTAAATCGCACGTCGCCATTACGAGCAGGTCCATTATTGAAATAGGCGCCGCCATAGCAAATAGTTTGAACAATACAAGGTCTTATTGATAGGCTCACTGGGTGAGTATCTGTCCAAATATAACACTATATCTTGCGCGCCTACCTGGTCCTTTTTTTTCGAGATTCAAGGATCTAAGCAATATTTGGTGGCCGAGTATTCATCGTTTGGATCACGCATTAATTACATCCGCAAATCACGCGCTGGTGTTAGAGAGAATCATCTATTATTCATAATACAACGCCTCATTGACAGGCTCACCAGGTGAGTACCTGTCCAATACGGTTAGTTTCGCGCAAGGGTACTTTGCTTGTCGTCCATTGCAGAACCAGTTCCTGTTACTTTTACGTGTATGTCGCTTCGTTCAACATCAACTATGGGAAAGAAGATGAAGGCGAAAATCAGTCTCAGGGACAGCACGATGGATTTTTTAAAACGAATAGAAATATTCCTTCGTACCGGTGATGTTGAGGATGAAAATCAAATCAAATTCCGACTGGAAAAACTTGAAGCCAAGTGGGATGAGTTCGAAAACATTCAAGGAGAGATAGAATGCTCGGAGGAAGATGATGAAAACGTAGAAATAAATCGCCAGGTTCGGGCGGAATTCGAAGAAAAATATTTTCAAGTGAGGGCGGGTTTGACAAGCAAAATTCCACGACAAGCATCTCAACAAGAAAGTACGAATGCTCAATCGTCTACGAGTTCGGATAATGTGCAATCGTACGTGCGATTACCGCAAATAAATTTGCCTGAGTTCGACGGTAATTTCGAAAATTGGCTTCCTTTCCACGATACATTTAAGGCACTGATAGACTCATCACCAGAATTGAGCAACATACAAAAATTTCATTATTTACGTGCTTCCCTGAAAGGTGAAGCATTCAAATTAATCGATTGCTACCAGATGAGTGAAGTCAATTATCGTGTGGCGTGGAATGGCTTGGTAGCAAGATTTTCAAATGTCTACTTATTGAAAAAACGACACCTGAATGCCATATTGGAATATCCAAAGGTAAAAAGACAGTCTGCTACATCGATTCATGATATTATCGACTGCTTCGACCGAAACACGAAAATACTAGATCAGTTGGGAGAGAAAACAATCGGATGGGGTGCGATGCTGACGCATTTAATGGTTTCTAAACTCGATGAAACGACACAAAAACAATGGGAAGAACAAGCCACACTGCATGAAGATCCTCTGTTCTCGCACCTCGTTGAATTTTTGAAAAGACAAACGCGAATACTAGATGCAGTGATAGTCGATCAAACTGTTGCTGTTCCAGCGAATTCATTCCAGCAAAATTCATCTTCGTGGAACGACACGAGAAATCGTCCAATGAGAATGTCAGTCAATTCTGCAGTCGAAAATGTCGGTCTATCGTGTATTATATGTAACGAAAAACATTCTGTACTAAGATGTCCTGAATTTAACAATTTATCTATAGAACAACGCTTAAAGATAACGAACTTAAAACGACTCTGCAGCAATTGTTTAGGGCGCAATCATATCGCTCGGGATTGCCCGTCCAGATACCGATGTAGGACGTGTTCCAAGAAGCACCATACGTTACTACATCCTGGGTTTCCGTCAGCCAATTTCTCGTCCAATGCTTCCTCGGAGTCATCTGGTACCGTTGTTATGCAGTCAACTTCCGGTTTTTTTACAAATCCAAACGAGACATCTTCAACGTCGATGACTGCAACATCTTCAAATATGGTGGAAGGCAGTACTGAAAAACACGTCTTTTTACTTACTGTTATATTGAAAGTGAAGGATTGTTGGGGAAGAACGCATTTAGCTAGAGCTTTGTTAGATTGTGGCTCGCAAGCCAATCTTATGTCGGAGAAACTATGCACGCTTTTGAACCTACCACGATACGACAAGAAAGTCGAAATTAGCGGAATCGGACGATCACGCCAACAAGCGGTGCATCAAGTTTCCACGACGATAGCTTCACGAACAACGGAATTTACAATGCCAATGAATTTCTTGGTTTTAGGACATGTTACGGATGATCACCCTTCTGCATCGATTTACTTGTCAAACATGAAGGTTCCATCCGGCATAGAATTAGCCGATCCAAATTTCAGCGTTTCCGGTCCTATTGATATTGTGTTGGGCTCCCAGTATTTTTACGATTATCATCTACTTAATGGTGGCCGGTGCCAGATTCATCGAATTGGAGATAATTTACCTGTATTCGTGAACACAGTTTTCGGCTGGATTGCTGCTGGAGAAACAGAATGGAAAACGAAAAATAATAAAGTTACGTGCAATATTGGAACTGTTAATAATCTGCACGAAGTTATTGAAAGGTTTTGGAACGTCGAAGAGCTTCAAGACAAGACGCCACGAACACAAGAAGAGGAGGACTGCGAAATTCACTTTCGAAATACTATTAATCGAGACAGTAACGGTCGCTACGTGGCACAATACCCTAAACGGATCGATTTTCAAAATATGCTTGGCGAATCTAAATCCTTCGCCTTGAAACGATTGTATCAATTGGAAAGACGGTTAGACGGGAATTGTGATTTGCGCAAAAAATATAACGAGTTCATCCAGGAATATATATGCATGAAACACATGACACATGTCGGTAAGCTGGATGAGTTACCCTCAAGGCAAGATCAAGTTGTTTGCTATTTGCCCCACCATCCAGTGCTAAAGGAATCGAGTTCTACAACTAAACTACGTGTTGTATTCGATGGATCAGCGAAAACATCTAAAAATTTTTCTCTCAATGAAGCACTGCTCACCGGTCCTGTAATACAAGATGATCTTTTAGTACTTATGCTTCGTTTTCGTAAACATGCCGTTGCCCTTGTTGCGGACGTGGAGAAAATGTACAGGCAAATCAAAATACATCCCACCGATGCTTCGTTACAAAGAATACTTTGGAGATTTAGTTCGTCCGACCCTGTTCAAGTCTATGAATTACAAACGGTCACATATGGTTTATCCCCATCATCATTCATTGCCACTCGAGTACTTCAACAATTGGCGACGGATGTAGGAAAGAGGTACAAACGGGCTGCGGGTGTGGTAACCGAAGATTTCTATATGGATGATTTACTATCCGGAGCCGAAACAATCGACGAAGCTAAACATTTGCGTTACGAAATTCAAACGTTACTCGCAGAAGGCGGATTCCAGCTACGAAAATGGAGCTCTAACTGTCAGGAAGTTCTGGCTGATATGTCTTCGGGAGAGTTACAAACAACGACTACCTTATATTTCGAAAACGAATCAAAAGTAAAAACCCTTGGAGTTGCATGGGAAACAAAAACGGATCAGTTTTGTATCGATATACAGCCAAATGTGAATGATGGCTACTGGACTAAACGTAAAATATTCTCATCAATTGCTCAATTATATGATCCTCTTGGCTTGGTATCTCCCGTTGTTACTTGGGCGAAAATACGTATGCAACGTCTGTGGCTAGCCTCTCTTGAATGGGACGAACGAGTACCTGACGAAATTGAAATACATTGGAAGGAGTTCAGTAATCAGCTGTCGCTTTTGCGAATGTTTAAAGTACCCCGTTTCGTATTTTTACAAAATTCCGTGGAAACTCAATTTCATGTGTTTTGCGACGCTTCAGAATCAGCCTACGGTACTTGTATATACGCTCGCTCAATGAACGTTACTGGAAAAGTTAAGACCGAATTGATTACCTCGAAATCACGAGTTGCACCTCTGAAAAGAATCAGCTTACCACGTTTGGAGCTTTGTGCTGCACTATTGGGTGCCAAGCTCTACCATAAAACTGCATGCGCATTACGAATGAAGGACACTCCGTGTTGGTTATGGTCGGACTCTATAGTCACTCTATACTGGATTCGAGCACCATCAAATACTTGGCAGACCTTTATCGGGAACCGTACTGCCGAAATTCAGCGGCTTACAAGCGGTAAAAGCTGGAAACATATTAAAGGAACTGATAATCCTGCTGATGTCGTTTCTCGTGGAATGTTGCCGTCAGAATTTATGAAAAGCACAATGTGGCTCCACGGTCCGGATTGGCTCCGTGAAGAAGAGGAAAGGTGGCCTAAGAACACGCAATTGATTCCGCCCTCTGAAGAAATCCTGGAACGAAAACGAACGGTGATGGTTGCTCAAGTTGTCCTGAAACCATTTTTTCTGTTTGAGCGGTATTCCAATTTCCAGCGTTTGCTCAGAATAACAGCATATATATTACGTTTTTTAAACTGTTGCCGAAGCAAGCAAAGAAAGTCACATGAAGAATTTCTCTCAGCGATGGAGTTGGTACAAGCCAAGGAATGCTTAGTGAGGTCAGCCCAGTATGAAGCCTTCGCTGATGAAAAGAGAGCACTGGAATATAAAAGACCTCTGTCAATGAAATCTAATTTGAAACACTTACTACCTTTCGTTGATGATAGAGGAGTCTTGCGTGTCGGTGGAAGATTGGCGCAATCCGCAGAGAGCTACAAAACTAAACACCCTATGATATTACCAGATAAGCATCCATTATCTCGCCTTGTCGCTAAGCATTTCCATATTACAAATATGCACTCAGGACCTCGCATGACTTTGTCTGCAATGCGACAAGAATTCTGGCCCATACGTGGAAAATTACTCGTACATTACGTTTGTCGAAATTGTCAAAATTGTTTCCGATTGAATCCTGTTCCTGTAACACAACCCGTCGGCCAGTTGCCCACTTCACGCGTAGTTCCAAGCCGTCCATTCGCAATTACTGGTGTTGATTATTGCGGTCCAGTATACCTGAAGCCAGTCCATCGTCGTGCCGCTCCGAAAAAAGCATTTATCGCTATATTCATTTGCTTCAGTTCAAAAGCAGTTCATATAGAATTAGTATCCGATTTATCAACAAATGCATTTATCGCTGCCCTGCGCCGCTTCATCGCTCGCCGTGGGCTGCCAAACGAGATCCACTCAGATAATGGAACCAATTTTCGAGGTGCCAACAATGCTCTTGCAGATCTTTACCACCTTCTGAACCGTAAATCGAGTCAAGAGATCTTTTTTAACGAATGTGGCGCGAAAGGAATAACCTGGAAGTTTATCCCACCAAGAGCACCCAGCTTTGGAGGCCTGTGGGAAGCGGCCGTGAAAACTGCAAAAAGTACAATGGTCAAAACAATTGGGAACTCCAAGTTATCATATGAAGATTTTGTTACTGTTTTGACACAAATTGAAGCGAACATGAATACGCGTCCGCTTACCCCACTCTCCGAGGATCCTTCCGAGTTAGATGTTTTAACCCCTGGACATTTCCTCACGGGATCGTCGCTCGCAGCCTTACCAGATCCGGACTATTCGAACATTCCTTTGAATCGTCTCAAACATTATCAACAGCTGCAACAACTAGTTCAAAACCACTGGAAAAGGTGGAAAAAGGAATACTTAACCGAAGTGAATAATCAGCGAAAAAAGACATCGACACCAGTCAGCCTTCGGATTGGTCAAATGGTTCTGTTGCAGGAAGATAACAAATCGTCCATCGCTTGGCCTCTCGCGAGAATCGTCGCAGTGCATCCAGGAGAAGACAATATCATCCGGGTGGTCACCGTCAAAACAGCAAACGGAATTTATAAAAGACCAACCTCACGAATTTTTCCGTTGCCTTCAGATGAATCAATCGGTGTACAGGAATCTGTGCAATAAGCAAATCTGTAAGAAATGTTGACAACAACGGATTCGATAGTTTTGTTTATGTCTATTGTAAATTGTCTAAAGCCAAGTTTAGGTGGCCGGCTATGTTACAGTTGATAGTAGATACGGAGCTTA
This sequence comes from Toxorhynchites rutilus septentrionalis, assembly GCF_029784135.1. Classification (NCBI taxonomy): domain Eukaryota; kingdom Metazoa; phylum Arthropoda; class Insecta; order Diptera; family Culicidae; genus Toxorhynchites; species Toxorhynchites rutilus. The sequence continues at coordinate 53,312,037 of NC_073744.1, forward strand.
GAAACAAGAACGCAGCCAGAAAGAGTAACGCTTTCCATCTTAGTAGTAGAAAATGTAGTAGAAAAAGAATGTCTCTCTTAGTTCGCCATAGTTAACTCGGTATCACCATTCTCAAAGACTCAATTGTAGAAATAAATGTAGTTTGGTATAAATTAAATGGTTGTACTCCGCGAATAAAGTGTTCTTCATCTGCTACGTATTTGGTGTTATTCGTTTATCCTAAGTCTCGTATCGTTTCCCGTATCACGTAACGTATTGGAAGGGACAGTTGGAATGAGAACAGATTCAAATCACGGGGACGTCCAGGAATTGTCAGCACTATTGAATCCGGTGAATTGAAGAATTCGATAAGGGTTGAAACAACAATAAAAACTGAAAAATGAACGATGCTAATTTTTTTACGGAATTTACTAATGCAAACATTGTATCATTGGTTTTGACTGTCATTTGTTTGCAAATGTCTAATTTTATAAATTATTGGCTGTATTGATACCTGTAAATGATGTCAAGATGAAACCTATACCTCAAAGAATGTCTGTGTTTTCATTATTCAGTTATTTACAACATGAAAGTTTAGTAAATTTATATTCAAAAATGAAGTGTTCGGAATTTGAGACTGTTTGGAATATGAGACCAAACGGCATTTGCTTGGTGTGAAAAACTCAAAAACTTGTGAGCAACATTTGGTTGACAGATGTTGACATTTCACGGTTCAGCAAAAATCCGTTGTCGCCGGGGCCCATTCATCATAACACCTTGAGCCATCTTGCGGAAATGAAGTGAATTAAGTTGCACACCCAATAAATATTTGAGAAAACGAATGATCTTCGAGTAAACAAAAACCAAATTACGAAAATAAACATTTATCCCACTACTGACATCTTTTGTGATCAACCCATCTTTGTGAGTACAGATGCGCTCAAGTTACGACCACATCGGAACGGGTAATAATCTTAATATTTCAGAGGGGAACTGGAAACACATTCGCGCGCAAAAATCACCCTAGAGCAGACTTCAGTTCCGCGAGCTGTTCTCCTTCAAAATTTAATTTCCACCATTTGTTTTCATCTTGCATGACATCCAGAAAAAAATACGAAAAGAACGCTCTCATCATCCCTGAAACACTTGAATTATTGAATAAACAAAAGCATAACTCCACATCCCGGGACGACGTCAACAACGAATCGCTGATTGTGGTCGATGACGGGAAGCAAAATAAGCTCTTGCGTGGCACGGAAGTGACTGAGGCTGAACCGGGAAAGGATTTAAAAAGCGGAAAGTCATTCCGTGTGCCGTGTGTGTGTGTGTGGAACCACGCGAAGAATGCTTAGTGCTGAGTGTTCTGTTTTCTGTGCGCCCAAATGCGACGAGTTGCTTCGGCTCGGTTGGATTTTTCCGCCGGCGAAAATCGCAGTCAGTCGTTTAAAACCACGCAGATATACCCTCCTCCCATGCGATTGCCAAGGTAGCCAAATTCTACGGAAGGAAATCAGGGGGAAAAGAATCGGAAATTTTTCGGTTCCTTCCTTGGAGGATGTTCAAATGTCGTGATCCTTTTTCGATCGGAGCCTTTTTTTTCTCTGCACGCCACCGCGCGGAAGATAAGTTGGGGGAAAACACATTAAACGGGCCAAGTAGCGCCACCTGGAGCGAACACAGCAGCCCTTTCCGACCACGCGCAGCAGAATTTGACCTTTTTTTTGCTCCACTTTTGTTCCGAGCGTTATCTGAGGGTAAACAAACCGATTAGTGTAAGAATGAACAAAGTTTACCGAAACAAAGTAAACACGATAAAAACTGTAATCCCCCTCGAAACCCTTCACTTCACCGAAGAGAGTATTATCCTTGTGTCTATCTGGAGGGGCCTTCGATATTGAGAAAAGATAAGCCGGATAGAAAAATAAATGCGGGATGCGCTTATTCAAAATTTATCGGATTCGAATTGTTTGGGTTTCCATGATGGACAGACTGACTATCGCTAAATTCGGGGCAATATCTCGAGAGTTGATTGCATGGAAATAAATAACAATGGAACGAAATGCGCGGGTGAGTGAATTGATGGAAGATGGTATAAAATTTGATTGATCGGAACGAATAAAAGTGGCGGTAATCGCTCTCCCGGCGCACCTCCGTGAGCGAAAGTACCACAAAACGAAATAATTTCCACGTAAACGTTATCGTTCTCTGCGGTAATTGATTCCACTGATTTGTAGATTCGGGTCGGACCCAAATAAATCGAACAAACACAATTTTGTTTTCCCTGCTCGATTGAATTTACGGCCAGGGAATTAGCGCCGCGCTGCCGCTGGGAAAACCTTTTTTCCGGAAAAACTCATAATTTTCGCCAGTATACGGCTTGTCACTGCGGTTGGAGAGGGGGTGAGAACTCGGCGTAGAAAATTGTACACCATGTGTATGTTCGGTGCGTTTCCACGAATGTGTTTACCGAACGAATGGCGGGAGGGATTTTCCGTTTTTCCAAAGCCACATCTGTTACTCTCCGGTTTGAGGAATTACATCCCCAAATATGGTTATAATCCGGCGAAATAATTTTCAGCATCGAAAAAATTCCCGATGCTAAACATAAAATAATTATAAACCTAGTCGGTTGGTAGAACCGTTCCGAAACAGGTGAAGTGGAAGCGAGAGTACTCTTCTTTCTCCTTTTTCCCTCACCCTCAAGCCTCTTCAAAAAAAAAAATGTTGGGAGGGGGTTGAATAATTATGAAGTCGTGATAATTACGTAGGACATAAGAGCACTTGGCGAGGGTGTTTGAAAAAAGTTGTTCATTGCACCGCTTGAATGCTTTTGTGCATTCTTAATTGCTGCTTGTTGAGGCGGTGGAGGTGAGGATTTGTTTGCCGAATGAATATGGGGCAATGTAATATTATGTGTAATCGTGTCGAGAGGCAAAGTGTACAATCCTTTGGCGACACGTTTTTTTTCTCGTAAGACCGAACATTTCTTCGTCTCACGAAGCTCGAATTCGCTGTACAGGGAAGTGCGCCCTTGAGTTCCTGGAAAAAAGTCAAACGTCTTCGAACTGAGAGTTTCGCGAACTATGAGAGAAAAAAACCTATGCACGGTTGAATTTATGTGTGTTTGAACGATCAAAATTTTATCTAAGAAAATGTGTGTAGTTTGGTTACATTTTTTATTAAAAATAACCCATCTTATTTTATATTTATCACCATCCGAAAAAATCCATTTTCTAATGCAAACGTTAACAGTTTGGATTCTATTATATACAGAGTCAATTATAAACTGACACGATTACATATGACTCGATTATATACAATTTTGGACTCTATTATATACAGTTCGAAATTTTTTTCTTTATTTCAAATATGACTTTTTTCAAGAAAAAAAAGTAATATTTCAAAGTTAAAGTGAATGTTAATTGGTTGTTTTAAGCACAATGAATGAAAAATCGTGGTTTTTTAAGATTTTAATTGAAGGCTATATGAGTTAGATGTTGAAGAACAAATTATAGATCGTTTAGAGGGCTTCTTTATAATTTTTAGAAACAAACAAGTTGCAATTTTGGGATAAAATTAATAACAACAACTTAAAAACCACATATTCCTAAGTTTTCTACTCTGAAAATGTTGCTTTAATGTACCTATTTATTTGGCAGACTTATCTCACTTCTTAACTAGGCGAACCAAGCCAGAATTTTCACCTGCCCCCGGGCTTCTGAATGCCAAAGGGGGACTAGGCTCTGCGGAATGCACGTATCTGCATGCTCGTGCTGTTTCAGTCCTGACCGAGAAATTGTCGGACAATCGCGCAGGTGCTAAGGATGACCGACTTTTGGATGCCGGCCAATTCCTTCTCCATATTCAACACCTTTAGCGCTTCCAGAAGTGTCTTCGGGACAATTCCAGTTCCAAAGAGAACGACTGGAACAATTCTTGGGACCTCCCTTAGCCCCCACAGTTCCTTGAGCTCCACGGCCAATGGTCGGTACTTGCAGATTTTGCGACCGTGGGTCTCCTCCAGATTCTGGTTCAGTGGGATAGCGACATCGATGATGGTGACTTTGCGGTCGCTCTTGTCGTAAACCATTATATCTGGGCGGTTGTGGTGGATCGAGAGGTCGGTCAGAACAGTGCGATCCCAGTACAGCTTGAAACGGTCATTTTCCAGGACAGGTGCAGGCAAGTACCGTTAGTTTGGAACGTTGTCTTCCAGTAGAGCACATTGGAGCGCCAGTTGTCGATGAACAATACGGGCCACGTTGTTGTGGAGCTCGGTGTAGGCTGCGTTGGCCAAAACGGGACAGCCTCCCATAATGTGCTCTATGTTTTCACCTGGTTGATGGCACATCCGGCAAATGTCATCAACGTCTTGATGCCAGACGTACCGCCTGCAGTTTCTCGTCGGCATTATCCTGTCCTGGATGGCTATCATGTCGGCTTCTACTACTGAAGAGAGTTCACCACGCGTTAGCCACAGATTAGATGCGGCCTTGTCGACGTGTGGCCGGTCCAGTTGATGGGGGTGGGCACCATGCACTGCCTTCTGCTTCCAAGCTGCAATCTTCTCCTCCACTGTCTGCAGATTGCAGTTGAGTTGGTACTCCGCTTGCGCCAAGTGCAGAGCGCTGTATCCTCTGTCGGCGGCGCAGACAGCCCGGTATAGCGCGTTTTGGTTGGCGCGTTCTGCGAAGTACTCGCGCAGTTGTCGTACCTGGGCAACACACAGTGCAGATATGTCGACTATTCCAAGTCCCCCTTCTTTGCGTGGCAGTGAAACTCTCTCCAGTGCCGATTGAGGATGGTGCATTCCGGCCTCTTTAAATGCTTTCCTCATCCTCCTCTCAAGGTCCTCTAGGTCAGTTTTGCTCCATTTGACTACACCAAAACTGAAAGTCAGCAGGGGAACCGCGAATGTGTTGATCGCGCGTACCTTGTTCCCCGCGTTGAGGAAAGTCCTCAGGACACAGTTCACTCGACTCAAGAACTTGTCTCGCAGCTCCGTCTTGATGTCGGAGTGGCGAATCCCGGTGAGCTGTCGGAATCCAAGATATTTATAGGATTCGCCACGAACCATGTCTCTTATGAACTCGCCGTCATAGACCTCGTAACCTCCGGATTCGGTAAGCTGCCCTTTCAGCAGATGGACACAGCGGCACTTGTCGAGGCCGAACTCCATGCAGATGTCCCTGCTTATGTCTTCGACAACCCGGATAGCTACACCTAGACGCTGACGTGAATCAGCGTAGACCTTGAGATCATCCATGTAGAAGTTATGGGTCACTTCTTCGTGGGCGCCGTCGCCATACCTTATTTTATAGCCATGACCGTTTCTATTGAGCGTCCTACTGAGGGGGTTCAGTGCCAGACAAAACCAAAGCGGGCTGAAAGAGTCGCCTTGGAATATCCCCCTCTTTATCTGCAGCGTTCTAGACTGCAACACATTTTCCCCATCACTGAGGTGCAGAGACGTACTCCACTGCCTCATCGCATGCTGCAGGAACCTAACGACGACGGGATCAATTTTGTAGAGCTCCAATACTCGGACGAGAAACGAGTGAGGTATGGAGTCATAAGCCTTCCTGTAATCGATGTAGGCCATACTTAGGTTCCGCTGGTTATATACCGCTTGGCCGACTATGGCTGCGTCGATGATGGCCTGGTCTTTGCAGCCATGCGTATTTCTCCTGCATCCTTTCTGCTCTTCTGCGATGATGTGATGCTGTTCGCAGTGAGCAGAAACTTTGGCGGTAATTATGCTGCTCAGTATTTTGTACAGACTCGATAGGCACGTTATCGGTCTGTACTTTGATGGGTTCAATATGTTGCTGTCTTTCGGGAGGAGGAAGGTGACGCCACGGGTGGCGAATTCAGGAAGGTTGTGTGGGTCACGTAGCACCTTGTTGAAGCACTCAGCTATCTTTGGATGTGCGACGGTTAGCTTCTTGTGCCAGAAGTTCTGAACACCATCGGGGCCCGGTGCTGCCCAGTTCCTCAGGTACCGCGAGGCTTCGCGGACATCGTTCTCTTCGACGATGATAGCTGGCATCTCTCCAATTTCACCACAACTCTCCTCCTCCCGTCTTAACCACATTTGCCCGTCGCGATGTTCTACTGGGGTCTCCCAAATACCAGCCCAGAAGTTCGTCACATCGCTAATATCTGGCAAACCTTCGCGGTAGTCGGGCTTCTCGTCGCTAATGTGGTCGTAGAACGCTACGTTTCTTACTTACTCGTTATCTCTGAACATCCGATTTTGTTCCTGGCGCTTTGCAGAGTCAGAGTAACGTTTCAGCCGTTTAGTTAGGACGCTCAATTGCTGTACCAGTGTGTCGAGTTTTTCCGTCAGCTGGTGAGCTCCCAGCTGGCGAAGTTCAGTAGGCCGCACGATCACAGCAACTTGGCGACATAATTTCCCCGATCTGCTGCCTCTTTTGTACGCCATCAGTCTTCCAATTGCGGCGCGCTTGTTTAGGATCCGTTGCTCCAATCTCCTTCGCCATGGAGGCTCAAGCCTTTCACGGAGATGTTGGAGCAGTCCGCCTCTTGGCCTAATACGGTATCCTAAACTTTTGGCGGTCGCCACAGCAGCACAGTAAACTTTCAGTTGCAGCTCCTCCATGTTCTCAGCATCAACCAAGTGCAGCGGAAGAACGTGCTCGTTCATGAGCTTTACTGCACTTGTCAGCCTGCGGGAATGCTGCAACTTCGGGATCCTGGGGCGCGACAATGGGTCTGTGTTGCGGAACTGTGAGATCGCCTCGTCGTAGTGGTAGACCAGATCGCGTAGTAGTTGTTGATCTGGCTGTGGGTCTTCCGGCTCAGGGGGTTGTAGTACGGTGGCCTCCACTGGTGCTGATTCGCGTGCCCCACTCGCGAATGAATTGCTCAGCCGTACTGAACTTCGTCTCGACACATCGCTTGCTCTGTTGTTCCTGGAGCTTATTTCTCTCTGCACCTGCTGCTTGATCTCGTCGATTTGCGTTTGGGAGAGCATGTTGTTGCGTACAATCGCTCTACGCCTCGCGTTCATCGCGTTTTGGTCAAGCTTCCCGACGAACTCTGGATACGCTTCCTCGAACATTGCGAGTATTCGAGGGCGACCGCTCATGTCCGTCTCCAAAGCAGTGCAGAAGTAATAGGCGCGGATCACGAATTCGTTCATTTCGTGTGTCCACATGATCCGTCACCTAGTAGTACCCACAAGTACCCATGTCGTCTGACAGTCGCAACACGCCTCGTAGGCGCAGCGTTTCGTTGGTGATGTCGATGGCTGCTGTTTCCGTGTGGCGGTAGCTCTTCGGGTTGAACCCGGCTGGTGGCCCGCTCTTGCACATCGCCCTCCAGCCGCTGGCCGCTCGCTCTTACGCCCGTTCCAGGACCAGCTCCAGTTCGGGGACCCTCCTCGGGTGATCGCATTCTAATTACTCTTCGTGATCGTAGCTCCATTTTATTGGGTGTATCTCCTTTGCCCGGGAGACAGCGGGTTGGCAAGGCCTCCATGACCCGGGAGGCCTTCCCCGGGAGAGATATAGCTATATAGATTATATATTTTTTATATCTTTTATATTTATTTATATTTTTTTATTTAAGCTGTAACAGAGCCGAATTTCAATCGTGTACATGTCACATGTTTATCATTTCTTTAAATAGCACAATACACAGTTGCCATTTTTCGGCGTAAGAGTATTTCTTCTAAAATATCATTGCATATGGCTCATTACACAGTAGCCAGCCATTTAGGTGGATTAGGATTCCTTCTGTTCTTCATTTATCCAGTTTACCATCGGACAGCGGAGACAGTTGATATGATCATTGTTGTGTTGTTAATAGAACAATAGTCCGATGTTTCTTGCAGAGCAGAGCAGTTGTATGGATCAATCGATCTTCATGCAACCGTGGATCGATCTCCATCGCTGATGATTGTTTCGTGGACGTAGTTATTCTGTAATAACACAAAGATGGTCAATGAGGGTCCTGAGTTTTGAACTCATGATCGATCGCTTACTTAGCGAACGCGCAACCAATGTGGCTACGAAGACCCCCGACCAATTTATATGTTTTATAAAAATTATAAAGTATAGAAATATAAAATATATTTTTTTCTCATTTTTCAAAGCAACAATCTTGCGTAGCGGTACTTTTTGATGAACTGCCAATTTTGTCAAGTTTTCGTAATTATTCATTTTATTAAATATTTGTTCTTTACAGTTTATATGGCTTCGAGACTGATATTTTTTTAAGGAAGAACCTTTTTTTTTTGAAAAGTCATTCATGGAAAAAAGAGGAAATTTGATTTTTCAGACCATCGGTTAACTTTTAAAAATTATAACTCAAAGCGATAAAAATCACATTTCTTTTTGGATATCTCGTGTAAAAAAAACCTCAGCAAAAAACGAATACACTCAATAATTACAAAAAGTTATAGGAGGTTGCGTCCAGGGCACGACCGCATTGTTGACGTAGAACAACGCTGTTATATTATTCAGGTCGCTTGTTTTAACTTCGGATATTATTTTATAACACAGCGAAATTTTCTAAATAACTGTCCAGTAGAATGGTTTGGTCGCCCTGCAATGGTTTTTTGTTGTAGAATCAGTTGACGATAGTTGACTGATGATTCATTATTGCCTTCGCAGAACAATACACTATACAGTGCCATACATTGGTGACTTGAAGCGACTAAGAATATGAACACTTCTCATCATTTTGCGCTATTCTCAAATAAAACGCTCCTTTTTATATTACTGGCCTCGAAAAAAGTTGCATTACTTTCTCATGCTTGAGGTAAGCGCAGCTGTCATCCTTAGTGGAGAATGTTTTGCTATACAAAATTACAAAAAAATTACAAAATTCCAGATCGACAGTTACTTTCTTGGTGACTAAATGAACGAAATAAACTCATTTTGTTAATCTCAATAACCTCAAAAAGAGTAGCATTGCTCCATTATGATCAAGATTAGCGCAAATACAATCATATTTGAAGGCAGCTTTGCGACTGGCACGGGAACCCAAATAACTCATAACATTCCAGCACGACACTCCATAATTATTTGGCGCACAACCTGCAACGCCTGCTTCGCCATAGCGTCATAGTTCAATGCATTGATGCAACGTCTAAGGCACTAATGAAGCCCTTATGACGACGGAGAACAAGCAATTTTAACTGCCTGGAGTAATGAAAAAGACAGAATATTTGCCTCAGCAGAGATTTATTACTCATACCCTAGCGCAAATATTTCCCCCCCGCTATCTCTCCTCCTTGTTTATATTTATCGTTACGGCTGCATAATTTGTACCACTAAACAATCGTCCATCATTGAATCAAAAAAATACACGATTATTGCATCGCGACAGGGTTTCAGCGTAGCGAAGATGTACTATTTTTACGTACGGGTTATGAAACTCTCACGTACGCACACAAATGTCCATAGATCGACGGCTTGAAGCAACTAAATATACACACCCTTATCTTCGTTTTGCGCTCTTCTCAACAGGAGCCCTTTCTGTTAATATTACAGGTTTCGAAACCATGCGAAAACAAATTTCATGAACAGATATTTTTTTTGCTGAGCCGATGATGGCCTAGTGTGATGATTCCAAAGACAATTGTGTAGTTCCGAACCTTAATGAAATGGCGTCAGTATTATGTACTTATTGCATACCAAAGACATCAGCGAGTAAATAATTTGGTCGCGTCCACAGCTCTATCCACAACGAAGACATGTGATGACGCAAAGTAAGGAAGAACAAGCGATGTTCATTGCTTCGTATCTAGAACGGTACTGAAAGTTTACCTCAGCGAGATCCAATATTTAGGCTCTAGGCTCAAATATTCCCCTTCATTCTTGTTCTTTTTTTTTACTTTGTTCACAAAGACTTTATACACGGATACTTCATACAAATGACTTACAAATTTCTGCATAACTCAAAAACTAATCAAGCAAATGGAGCCAAATTTGGCATGCTAGAGTTTTAGTGGACACGAACCGTTTCTATGGTAAATAGATACTCCTCCCCTCTCTCTGGGGGGTAAATGAAGTCAAATTTGGGATGTGAGAGGGTACGAGAAATAATTCTATGATGGTATGACACACCTTCCTCCTCTGGAAAGGAGAGGGGGTTCCATAGGAATAATGCACATATATTTCAACAAAACATGACAATTTTAAAGGGTAGATTAGAAGAACGATCAATGAACAATTCTGCGATTGGACCCAAGAACGTGCGCTTAGTAAGAAAACGTGGATGTGATAACGAAAAATAAATTTTGGGCGAGATGAAGTTTGCCGGGTCAGCTAGTGTATTTATAAATGAATTTAATTGTACTCAAGTGATGAAAAAGGCTTTATTGTATCCAAAATTCATATTAATTTCTCGAAACAGTGCCATTTTGTGTAATGAGACGCTGTTTAATGGCCAACACAGCTTAATTGCTCGGAATTTGAGGCAAAACGATAAATCGACAATAATTGAGAAATAACTCATACATGAAATTTAATACAAATTTAAATTTAAATTTAAATTAATACATTTTTTTAGAATTAAAAAAAAACATTTGTGAGAAAAATAAATTTTATATTTCAAAACAACTTTTTTTTAAAATTTGTTAGATACTTTTTCATGCAAAATTGAACAAACATTTCTTTCTTCAACCAACATTTTTCAGGTCTTAAAAGTCATCTAGATTTGTTCCGGTAAAAATAAAAAATGCCCGGTCTTGATAGCGGATAGCTTCAAGCTAAAAAATACATTGATTTTTATTTATATCCATTTACTTTTATATGAATCACTTACAATTCGGTGCACTTCTAGGCAAATAAATCAAATTCAATAGTCTTTACAAATTTTAGATTTCAGTTGTTAACGCTTCTCTATACAAAATGGTTTTATGAAGTGATTCTCTATAGACTCTTGTGCTATAAACCATAATCTAATTAATTTCAGGCAAAGCTGCCAGAGTTTCAGTTCGTGTGGCGACATTCTCCAACCGGCTCCCCCCACCGTGGAACCCTCCTCGGGTCGGGGTTTCACCAGTTCTTGTTACTTCAATTACAGCCAATTTCGAAACGGGACGTCGGAGATCTCCTCCTGCTGTCTGTACAACAGCCTGCCGTACTATGCCATCCTTACCAGGAATCACTTCAAGAACGCGACCTCTTACCCATCCATTTCGTTTCGTGTCGTCAATGATAAGAACGAGATCGCCGTCCTCAACATTTTTAATCGGCTCGAACTACTTAGTGCGCTTTGTGAGAGTTGGTAAATATTCCCTTACCCAACGCTTTTTTTTTATTCTTTATTATAGAGACTTTCAGCTTTTTTTTTGACTGCTTGTTACCCAACGCTTCCAAAAATGGTCCAACTGTTTTTGTATATCTATCCATGAATTCTTAAGGATTTTGCTACAGTTTCCATCGGTAGTTCGCATTGGTTGACGTACACCCGATGAACTTCCCAACAAAAAATGATTTGGTGTGAGTGACTATTGCTCATCTGAATCCAGTGGCAGACAGGTGAGCGGTCTGCTATTGACGATTGCCTCCGCTTCAATCAATAGAGTCAGAAGATCTTCGTCATTTAGTCTGCCATTATCGTATCCATCCGGTAGGGCCACCTTGATGGACCTCACAAGACGTTCCCAGGAGCCACCCATGTGAGGTGCTCCTGGGGGAATAAACCGCCATGTCGTCGTAGAATTAGTATAAGTTTCCGCTAATCCTTCGTTGATCTGTTCTCGTAAAAGTCTGTCGGCTCCCTGGAAATTGGTCCCATTGTCGCTAAATATTTCAATTGGGGAACCACGACGATCAATGAACCGTCTAACACATTTGATACACGAGGCAGTACTTAGACTAAATGCTACCTCCACATGCACCGCTCTGACGGTCAGACATGTGAAAAGGGCAACCCAGCGCTTAGCTTGGCTACGACCAACTTTCACTAGAAGTGGCCCAAAATAGTCCAGGCCGACGTAGCTAAACGGGCGCACATAGGAGGAAACTCTGGCCTAGAGAAGTGGTGCCATTCTGGGAACTTTCGGAGATGCTCTTCGTATTTTACAGATCTGACAATCCCGTGAAACTTTTTTGACCAACGAACGAAGTTGAGGTATACAGAAGCGTTGCCGCGCTTCTGATCGATGAATAAAAATATTAAACTATGTAAAAAACATCGCAGGATTACAGGGTACTTTACGTCAAGCGCAGCATATCGTGCTGCTCCTATCCTACCGTCGACGCGCAGAATTTCATGTTCATCCAGCATCGGAGAATATTTGTATAAAGGACTACCCTTTTCCAGAGGAGTACATTTTTCTGCAGGCAGATGTTGATTTGCTCGAAGCGTAGCAACTTCGTCTGCGTAGTAGTCCCACTGAGCCGTTTTAAACAGCGTTCGTTCGGCCAGCAGGAACTCTTCTCGTGTTAGTGGACCTGACACGCGATTTTCTTGTGAGATGATTTTTACGAAATTGCTGGCTGCACGGTGAACGTAGGCCATAGAACGCAGGACACGAGGACACGGCACCCCATCTGGTGGCTTCATCAGCAGGATTCAACTTTGAGGATACCCAGCGCCACTCATCTCGACTTGTCAATTCGAGAATTTCTCCCACTCTATAGGTATTTTCGGAGGTCAGCTCTGATCCAACTTAGTGCAGTGCTTGAATCGGACCAGAAATATCTTCTGGATATCTGATACGTATGACCTTCGACGATATATTTTGCCAATCGCGCACCTTGTACACACCCTTGAAGCTCTAGACGGGGAATCGTCATCGGTTTCACTGGTGCTACCTTCGCTTTTGCCATGATCTGCGCGACTTCCACTGTGCCGTCAACTTGCTGGATTCTAAAGTACGACACGCATGCGTAAGCGAGCTCGCTCGCGTCTACAAAAATATGCAATTGTATGTCATGCAACTCTCCACAGCTAGTAGGAGGATAATAGCAGTGGGGGATGGTAATATTATTAATCGACCTCGACCCATTTTTGCCATTTATCAGACAATTCGACGGGAATCTGCTGATCCTACTCGACTCCCGCTCGCCATACATCCTGTACGACCATTTTACCTTGGATTAAATATGGTGCAAGAACACCCAACGGATCGAAAAGCGTCATGACACAGCGTAGAATCTCTCGTTTAGCAGGTTTCGAAGTACGTCCGTTTTGGTGACCCACAGCATGCCCAACACACGCTCCGATTGATCTATTCCGCTGTCCGAGTTGAGATCTTTCTCGGCAGTTTCCACCTGTTCACCGAGGCCCTCTAGTTCACTCGGTCGAACCCACCGTGTTTGTGAATTGCTCGAACCTCCTTTGCAATCCGCAACGCCTCACATTCCTTCTGGAAGCTATCGAGGTAGTCGTCCACATATTGGTTGAAAACGATTCCCTCTACCGCTCTTGGAAATTGATCTGCAAACTGCTGCGCGTTCCAATTTTTTACATATTGCGCGGTGGCCGGGGAGCTAGATGATCCAAATGTTGCCACATCCATTATATAGATGTCTGGAGGCTGCGATGGATCGGTCCGATATATGAATCGTTGGGCGTGTCTATCTTCTGATCTGATTCCAATTTGATGAAACATCTTCTTATGTCAGCGCTCATCGCCACCCGAAACTGGCGGAATCGGAAGAGCACTGATGGTAACGAAGCCAGTTGATCGGGCCCTTTAAGGAGAAACGTATTAAGGGAGACACCATCCACTTTTGCTGAGGCGTCCCAAATCAGACGGATTTTATCCGGTTTTTTCGGGTTCACCACCACACCCAAAGGCAAGTACCACGTGCGACGGGGATTTGCAGCCATCAACTCATCTTTTGTAGCGCGATGAGCGTAGCCCTTGATCAAATACTCGTCGATCTTTTTCATTAGCTTTTTTTTCATATCGGGGTCTTTCGCCATTTTTCGTTCTAGGCACTCAAGCCGCCGGATAGCCATCGGTAGATTGTCTGGGAATTCAAAATCATCGTATTTGAAAATGAGTCCCGACTCGATGCGATCATCTACTCGCACGGTTGTCTTTTGGAGAATATCCATCGCTCGCTTCACATCTTTTGACACATTAGTTGTCTTCGGTTGAACACCCACGTCTTCAGTAGTGAAAAAGGCCTTCAGAGTTTCGTCCATCGAGCGATCATCGTTGCACTCGCATAGATGAAAATGACATAGAGCGCCTGGCGAACGTTTGCCACCATACATGCACCACCCAAGCCTTGTCTTCACTGCGGTTGGTTCATTATATTCCCCCTCATGCGACTTCAATGGAACGGCAAGCCTGAGGTTGTCCAAACCAATCAACAATTGCGGTTTCGCCTCGCTGTAACTTTTAACTGACAGTCTCCGCAAATGCTGATATCTTTTCGTCAGTTGATTGAATTGTAGACTCTGGGTTGGCAAATCTAACGATTCGATATTTAACACGTCTGTTACTAAAAATCTCCTTTTTTCTCCTAAACCAGAAATATCAAACGAAACACGTCTGGAGTTTTTCTCCTGTCGCGACATGTTGGCCGTCCATTTCAAACAAAGTGGGTAATTATATCCGTCAACACCCAATTGCGTTGCCAAGCTGTCCTCGATCATGGTCAACGACGATCCTTCGTCTAAGAAGGCGAATGTGTCTATAGAAGTTGTCCCATTGTAAAGGGTAACCGGGAGTATTCGAAAGAAAAGAGTGGGTAACGTTTGATGAACGTGATGATCAACAGACTGCTCTTGCTTTGATGATATTGGTGATCTAGTAGTTGAATGTAGAAGAGGGTGATGTCGTGCCTGGCATCCGTCGATTTCACATCGCAACGTGCTGCGGCAAGCTCTCCGACCATGTCCAAATAAACAGGTTCGGCAGAGACTTAAGCACTGAACTTTCTTCCATCGATCATCGATTGATAACGATTTAAAGAACTTACATTCCCTTGCTTTGTGGCCTTCCTTCACACACACTGAGCATTCCAGTTTTACAGATCGTCCTCCTTTATAGGAGTCGGTTTCGTCGACTCTCTTATTTCTTTCGTTCGCGCTTGAGTCGGTGGTGTGTATTAAACTGCGATCTGGTTGCTTAGACTTTCCACGGCGATCCAAGCTCCCAGGTCCAGAATATGAGGAAACACTGTATGCGTCTACAACGATTTCGTCCATAAAACTAGCGAAAGCCTTCAAATCAACGGTTACTTGGTTTCTTCTGAAACTTGCTCATTCCATACGATATTCTGCCTGCGACTTCGCCACCAAATCCTTCAAGAGACACGGATTGGACAGATGATCCAGCATGTCGGCCGCGATTATAAGGTCGCACAACGCCTGTACAGTCGTGCCGAATTCAATGATCGTTACTAACCGATCGGCTCTTGGTGTTGATGACGATTTTATTTTTTCGATGAGTGACTCTATCAAGAGTTCCGATCGTCCATAGCGCATCCGCAAAGCCTCAATGACGTGAGGAACTGAACCTGGGAGGATCAGCCTGCTCCTTACAGCAGCCCCTTTGAGACAGCGTTGCAGCCCGATCTTATTTTCTCCTGCGCTGTACCCACATGCTTCGGTAGTGTAATTGTAATTACTTATAAACACGGGCCAATCAGCTGGATTGCCCGTGAAGGTTGGCAGGTCCCGTGGTAAAACCTGCCGTGCCGCTAGCTGATCTGGCGTCGGTCTAGAATGATAAACTTGTGGTAATATTGATAAATCATTTCTCTCACCGCGTGGGTATCGATTTAATGTTTGATACGAGGGCGCGCTAAGTCGCTGCTGCGCTGGTAGGATTGTATCACGAATCGGCACGTTGCGTAGCGGCATTGGATCTAGGCCTAGGACAGGTCTCTGCTGCTTCAGCGGAACTTTAGATTCTATGTTAAGTTCTTTTTCCAAGCGCCCTTTCGGGCCTGGCTGCTTAACACCGTCCGATCCAGGTTCTCCTATATGATTTTTCCCTGGATTGACATCGTTCGTTCGTATTTTCGGAATGGCTCCTTTGTTCGTCGGAATCATTGTCGTTGGCAATTTATCCTCCGGTACCACCTGCAGTTCTTTCAGCTGGTTGCTCAGCTGTAGCGACATTAGTTGAGTTTGGCGGATCTCCAATGGTAATTGTCCTACGTTCAGTTTCGGTTTCGGATGAATCGATGACGCGTTCTGCTGGGATTCGTTTGCACTAATACAGTCTCCTCGAACCGCGCCTTCTTGTTCCACTTCCTTCCCTGGGTTAGACACATGGCTATTCTCATTGATCTGCTTCTCCATTGGCTCTTCTAGTCGCTCAGTTCCTGCTCCACCAACTCCGACGGATTTCTGCACCCACTCGTTCACCGCACTTTGCTGCTCCAGTCGGCTCATAGCATTACGTTGACTTCTGATACTCCGGGTTTCTTCTTCTTCTTCCAACGTTTGTTCCATCAGGCGATACTTTTCCTCTATATATTTCTTCTCCGGTTGCAATTATAGCTCTTTTTTACCTAACTCCTTCTTTTCTGCCAAACGCTGTAAATTCAGCTCCGCACGTGCCTTCCTGGTAGATGAAGAAATTTATCTACCATTTTTATTTATATCCATTTACTTTTATATGAATTACTTACAATTCGGTGCACTTCTAGGCAAATAAATCAAATTCAATAGTATTTACAAATTTTAGATTTCAGTTGTTAACGCTTCTCTGTCACTATACAAAATGGTTTTATAAAGTGATTCTCTATAGACTCTTGTGCTATAAATCATAATCTAATTAATTTCAGGCAAAGTTGCCAGAGTTTCAGTTCGTGTGGCGATAAGATTTTTTTAAGGTTTCAGGTTGCTTGATTTTTTACACCCACTAAATTTCGCTGCAATCCGAGATGGTGCTGCTAACTCATAAGAAGAGTAGGCATGAAATTTATCCTCTACAAAACAACCAAGAAGTAGAAGCTAAAAGAAAGTGAGAAGAAATTGAGAAATAATTGCGTAAAAATAGAGTAAAAAATCATCAGAATCCAACGAAAATCGAATCCAGCAACACAGCATCAAAGTTATGATCCCGCAACACTAACACCGATGGCGACACCTAAGATTCTTTTCAGAACCACCACAATTTTCAGGAAGAAATAGGAATGTAAAAAAAACATAAATATAAATGAAAAATAATTGTTGCGATATCAATAAACCGTTGAAGTTGGTCCGATATTATGTTAGTTTATCGACTTGACATGTGTATTATTTGGTACGGAGTGAAATGACTAGTGAATTGGTAGTATTTACAAAACAATGGTCATAAAGGGTGTGTCACATCAAATTGCATCACGGAAAAATCGCTGTAGAAATTTAATTTTTAGGAATTATATCTTCAGCTTTCGCTTATAATCAGATAAGAGTGTATAGATCACGTTGGCCATGCTTCACTGTAAATTTTTCGTAAATTTGGAAAAATGTCGTCGAACGAAAAAGAGCGTCGTGAATTAATCCTGCGCACTCATTTCGAGAATCCAGAGTTGTCACATCGGGACATCGGTAAGATGCTAGGAATCGTCCAATCCACGGTCAGCAGAGTACTAAAACGATACTTCGAGAACCTAACCATCGACCGGAAGGTGAAGAACGGCAAAAATGGATGCTCCGTCAGTGACAAAGATCACAAGCGCGTAGTTAAGCAGTTTAGACGTGATCCGAGAAGTTCGGTCCGGAATGTCGCCAATAAGCTGAATTTGTCAAGTTCATTCGTCCAGCGGACCAAGCAGCGGGAGTGCCTGCGTACATACAAGGTTCAGAAGGCTCCTAACCGCGACAAAGGCAAAACATGGTGGGGAAGACGCGAGCCCGGAAGCTGTACACCGAAATGCTGACGAAGTCGCCTGTTAATGGACGACGAAACCTACGTCAAAGCGGACTTTCGTCAGCTGCCGGGCCTGTTGTTCTTCTCCGCAGAGGACAAATTCAGCGTTCCGGAGGAGATTCGCAAGCAGAAACTATCCAAGTTTGCCAAAAAGTACAAGGTGTGGCAAGCGATCTGCTCTTGTGGAAAGCGGAGCGCCCCCTTCGTGATGACCGGCACGGTAAACGGGCAGGTTTACCTTAAGGAGTGCCTACAGAAGCGCTTACTACCACTATTAAAGCAGCACGAGGGCCCGACCATCTTCTGGATCTCGCTTCGTGCCACTATTCAAAGGACGTGTTGGAGTGGTACGAAGCCAACGGGGTCACCTTCGTGCCAAAGGAAATGAACCCGCCCAACGCGCCGGAGCTTCGCCCAATAGAGAAATATTAGGCGATTATGAAGCAGGCCCTCCGGAAGAACCCAAAAGTTATCAAATCGGAGGCGGACTTCAAGAGAAAATGGATTTCTGTTCAAAAAAAAAAACTACAACCTGACGTTGTACAGAACCTTATGGACGGGGTAAAGAGGAAGGTGCGAGCATACGGGCTTGGGATCGAAGTATGAATAAAAAGAAAATGCCAAAAGTTGTTTAATAGTTTTTATTTTACTGTCTAAAATTTTCAAAAGGATCGGTCTACTGGGCGAATTTCTACAGCGTTTTTTCCGTGATGCAATTTGATGTGACACACCCTTTATTTACTAACCATTTCTATAAGTATATAACCCAATCCAATTGGATTTGTTACCTCGAACCCTAGATGCAATCAGGAAAACGTGTGTTCCTGACGAAGGCCATGAATATGATAATATTTTGGATAATATTCATAGCACCCGGTTAGTATACAGGATGTACGACATATTATTGCGGAAACCAAGCCGACGTAATCGATTTCGGCAGGAAGGCAGGATGCCACCCGAGAATTCCTATGATATATTGTGTTACGTCTGAGTGTAATATCTCATGGGTATGGTACAAATGAAAATGCTTATTTCGGAATAAATCAAACATTGCAACCCCTTTCTCTTCTTCTCTGGTCCCACATACCGACCATGTTTATTGACAATTCCATTCAATTTACTGTGTGCCATAAATATTCCAAAGTGTCCAACGTTACCTAATCATTTCCACTCCGTATATTGAATCGGTCAACACATCGCCACTCGTGGTTGGATTTCTGCTCTCGTTACCCATTGACGGAGATTTTTTTCCTACGGTGCTTACATGTTATGCCACTCGAACCAATAATAGACCCTCACCTACCCCCCTCCGCCACCACAATGGACCCTTTCCACAGAACGTGTTCGACCAGTTCTTTCACCCAACAAGAAGGTGAAAAGGAAATCTCTCGTGGCCAGCTTTATTGCACACTTACTCCCATTTATTTTCCGTTTCATTCACGAAAATGTCTGGCTTCGTATCAAATTCAATTTGGTTCTTTCTCATCAGCATCAGTGCCGGTGATGCCTGATGTTATCACACGCGAAAATAAAATTAATAACTTAGGGAATGTTTTTTCGCTCGTTGTATTGTTATGCTTCGGCAGCTTTGAACGCGCAGATGAACCGAGTAGCAACAACATTTGCACATTTTTCGATAGTCAACAACATTTCGGAGAAATACCTGTGCAGAGCAGCATTGAAGCTACAAGTGCAAATCACTCTTACTAACTTGTCGGGGCTTGGGCAGGCGGAAGAAAGTTTGATGAATGCTGTATTGAATCATGTCCGTTGCGGAATTAATGTATGCCTTTTTCCTCCGTCCCAACTTGACTCACGGTATTTTCCGGCGTTGCTTTCGATTTTGTTTTCAAACTGGGTGAAAACTGTTATCGGATTACACGGCGCCACCGGTGGCCACCTTCAAGCTGTTATCATGAGCGAAATTATATGCCTTCGCGTTTTGGGATGTTTGGAATGGAATAACATTGTACAAAAATCGGAAAAAAATATATTGCGCATTGTATTGGATGTCATACAAGTGAACCATTTCCCCCCAGATTAAAACCGCCATAAAACCGTCCAGTAGAGCTGACATTCAGTTGTCCGCCCAGTCACCGACTGCAAATGAATTTCCCTGATACAAATACGTGTCGCCACCCAACAATTCACGTCGCATTTGTGGGACATAATGAGACGCAGACAGAACTGCGCCATCCGCAAGGTTCCCTGAATGGGCTATGCTGCTGGGAAAGAGCTGTTCAGTTATGGAACAACCACCATTCCTGGCTCCGTCGGTCGATGGGTCTGGTTTCTGACCGAGGCGAACCGTACCATCCAACAGCCCCACCCCCATCTGTACCCTAAACGATCCGCGTATTTCGCTTGCAGCATAATGCATTACCGCAGCGCAACATGAAGTTGGCAATGCGAAAGAGAATCATCGGTGCTGAAAATTGTGTTTGCTCATCTTAATGGTACATTTGTTGTTGCCTTGGTTTGCGCTCGCGTTGATACTGATGGTTACATGGTATCGAAAGTACACGGACAGCTGGTGCTGCTGGAGGAATAAAGGGGGCAGAAATCGCGGGGATGAAATATTTTCCAACAATTAAACCATTCTCTCCCTTCGAAACCCTCCACCACCCACATCGGAATCGTGGGAAAACACAAATGTTTTCCGAGGTGGGAAGGTGATCCAGATTGCAACTGCATGTGCGGACCGAGTGATCCATCCCGGGGAGAAATTTTACGCCAAAGTAAACATCAACGAAAAATATGTCATACTCGAAGTACCGCTGGCAGGAGCAGCTTTCGGGATGGTTATCCCACACCCACTGCTAACGAGTTTCGCAATTAATGTCGAAATGAGTTATGAGCTGCCGGTGAAGATTCAGTGCGATGTCAGCCCGCCGAAGGGGGAAGTTGGGTGCAGTCCAAGGTATTTAAATTGCGAATCATGTTATGCTCATCCAAATGGATTTATTTGTCCTACAAGAAAATAGATTCGTCACATTGTAAACATTGTCCCATACAAACAAGTAAGGTTCGAACAATGCATGACCATTTGAATTGTATGACTGAAAAATTATTTTCGAAAGATGAAGATTATGAAAATGTTGTGAATGCTTACGGCAATCGCGCACTAAAGTCTCTTCCATTGGCGCACAAAAAAATAAAATTCGCCATGAGGAAAGAAATATATTTTCGTATTTTTGTATTAAGCTTCAAGGAAATAATACAAGAAAAACTATTCTCCTGCTTTTCTGACGAACTTTCGAATTTCTCTGCACAGTGACATTGTCAACCCTATCTGCCATCTTTTTCCACCACTTTTCCAGATTAGATGATGTTTTGATTGTCTTGTCACACTTCTTCAGCGGTTGATGCTTGACATTCGCCCAACATTTTTCGATGTGTGACGATTCAATGAAATCAATATAATTTTGCTTACACCATTCTACGACATGTTGACTGTGATGGCAGCTGGTTTAATCGAGTCAGAACTTCGAGGGAATTTCGTGAGGTTGAATGAACTGCAAAATTATCTTCTGAGAACATTTCTCTTTGTAAAGTTATCCATTCATAGTTGCTCCAGCAATGAAAACCTTTTTTTTTTGCCCCAACTACAGATTCCTCGCCAAATCATCGATTTGCGAGCGTACTTAGCTATTACCCTGCTAAATACGCTCGCTTTTGACCCAGGATTTGTCTAAAGGCTGGTCCGATTGGTTTTGTAGGAGTTCTCTCGGTTGCCTCGGGTTTCCCGCGGATGGCTCTCCGCTGGACATCTGGAGATGTCTTTGCGGGGGCCTGAGGGGGTGACCGGGAGGGCTTCTTTGGGGCTGGTCGAACCGGCGAAAATCTATTTATTCATTTTCGTCAAAAAATGTAGACTAAAGCCTGTTCACGTTAAATTTCGGACACCAAGATGATGCCAGTAAAACAAAAATTCACGTAATACAACAAAACCGAATGTTTATTTCAGTAAAATAGACCTCTATCTAAAACAAGGAAAGCTTACTTCGATGTTAATTACGTTGTCTGTATAATTCACGAACTTTCTTGGGAACATCTGCCATTAGGTTCCGTTCGGTATCCTCAGATATGCTGGCGGCGGCGCTTTTCCATCTCCTCTTGAAATCATTAATGCCATTCGCTTTATTCTTAGTTTCGAACAGTTTTCGCTTAATCAGAGCCCAGTACTTTTCCACTGGGTGAAGTTCTGGACAGTTCGGTGGATTTGCTGTTTTTGGCACAAATTTGACCTCATGTGCATTATACAGTTCCAGGATGGATTTTGCATAGTGACAAGACGCCAAATCTGGCCAAAACTACGCTGGAGAGTCTTGGCTTCTTACGAATGGTAGCAACCGGTTCTGGAGAAATTCCTTCTCGTAGATATCTTTGTTGATAGTGCCGGTAGAGACGAAAGGTTTGGCCACAACTGCATATGGCCTGCCAAACCAAGTACTTTTTGGGGAATTTAGACTGCTTCTTGGTCCGGAAACACTCGGCTACGGCATTCCTTCGCATTGCAGTATGAAAAGCGAGACCCGGAAGCTGTTTGAAGTCTTCGAGAACATGAGTTTCATCGTCTATTTTGGTGCATGAACATTTTTGCAAAAACTGGGTGTAGAGCACCTTAGCACGGCTTTTTGCAGTAACATTTTGTTTATCATCACGATTGGGCACCTTTTTCATTTTGTGCGCCTTCAGTCCATGCCTGTGCTATACTTTTTGTACATATGATTTTGATTTTCCAACCTTTCGAGTCACATTTCTAACTGAAAGGTTGGGATGCTTCTCAATAATGGCAACCACCTCTCGGTTCATCTGTCGGTAGCATACTTTTCGATTTGTTCCGCTTCCAACCTTCCGATCCACAGTTGAGCGCTGGTCAAACGATTTGCACACACTAAACACGGTACACTTCGGCAGTTTTAGCTTTTTGGCGAGATCGCTTACCGACAGTGTTGGATTTTGCTGCCGTTCGCGCAAAATGCATTTGCGTACTTCCACTTGATTCGACGCCATTTTACCAAACTGAAGAATAATGTAAACATGTTGGACATCGAAATGAAGAGGAGGGTTTCAGCTGTCATGTAAGTGGAATATTTCATTGACTAGTGAAATATTTCATAAACTACACTGGAAGAAAGGTGTCCGAAATTCAACGTGGAGACACCCAAAGTTAATCTTTAGCACATGTTCTGGCCTCTCGATTTATTACATTAAATGAGCTGAAAGATAACATAAAATGTTCTACACCCCAATGCATGTATATCATTTGTATAATATATATGTTAGAGCCAAAATGAGGGAGCGAAACACGAGACACATTTAAATGAAAGCATATGAAAGCTTTTCGCATAGTTTGCCAAATACACGGCCCAGACAGAAAAAGATATATTCTCGTTCATGTTCTTCTTTATCGTCTTAGAAAACACCTCCAACTTCATTTTATGATGATGTGTAATATTATCACGCTCCTTTATAATAGCGCTGGCAGCTATATGGATAGCGTGGTCATGTAAGGTAGCTTTGCATTCCAGCCGGCCTTGGTTCGATCCCCATTGACGTTGTATGGACTATTTTTTTTGGCAAAATCCCAAATGAAAAGAGAAAAGAAAACAGAAAGAGATGTCTGCCCGCATACATACAAACCATTTTTAAGCTTTTAAAATAGCTCTTTATTTGCGCATTTGATTCTCATGAACAGGAAATGACATCTTTTCTGCCAAAGATGGCATGTTTTCTGCCAACGCTAGTTTGGGTGTAGGCTTTCATATAGATCAATTTTATAAATACACTAGCTGACCCGGCAAACTTCGCCCCGCCAAAAATTTGTTCTTTGTTATCAATACCTTCAAACATTCACGTTTTCTTGCTATGAGCAAGTTCATGGGTCCAATCGCAGAACTGTTCATTGATTGATCTTCTATTCGTCTCCGTTGAATTTATTTTATACTATAAAATTCCTAGTATTTCTAACAAAACTCATCATTATAATATCAGATTATTTTCAGACACAATTCTCGTTCAAGATTTTTCAACCACTTGTAAATAAAATGTTTATCCGTTACATGGAATAAATGTTTTATACAGAAAATATGATAGAATAAAGACAGCCCTAAATCGGACAATTCCTTCCTCGAGTTCTGCTCTTATCAACACATCTGGCGATCTTTTTTTTTGGTATAGATAGAAGAAGATATAGGAGTGCGTTTCAGCACACTAAAATCCATTTCCAGTTTCGTACAAAAATCAATTTCGCTAGCGCAAACATCAAGTGGACTAACAGCACTTGTCACTATGTAATTGTAGAACATATGGGAATTTAATTTTCCGAATTTCCCCTTTTTCTTTCAGAGTTTTCCGTTGATTTTCAATTGTCATGTTTGGCTGGAATATTTTTGGTTGAAATATGTGTTATATTTTTATGGGACCCCCTCTCCATTCCAGAGGAGGAAGGGGTGTCCTACCATTATAGAAACATCTCTCGTACCCAAAAACCCTCACATCCCGAATTGTGCTTGATTAGCTTTCGAGTTATGCAGAAATTTGTGTTTCATTTGTATGACAACCCACCCTTAGAGAGGGGGGTGGAGTGTCTAACCACCATAGACATATTTATTGCATCCTAAAACCTCCACATGCCAAATTTGGTTTCGTTGGCTTGATTTATTCTCGAGTAATTCAGAAATTTGTGTTTCATTTGTATGGCAGCCTCCCCTTAGAGAAGAGGGAGGAGAGTCTTACTACCATAGAAACATTTATTGCATCCTAAAACCTCAATATGCTTAATTTGGTTCCATTTGTTAAAAAAATCCCGAGTAATGCAGAAATTTGTGTTTCATTTGTATGGCACCCCCACATGTGCTGAGAGAGACGAGCCAGCAGAATGACAGATAGTTTGTTGTCTTCTTATTCTTTTTACGCATTCTCATCAAGAAAATTCCAATCTGACAATTTCAATCAAGCAAGTTGTTGTCATTCATTTATGAGAAAAGTGTTCAAACTTGAAGTGAACCTTGGTTTGAGAGTACATTTGTGCGTTTTTATCCCCGATTTGATTTCTGACGTAGGACAGCGTCTAACAGGAATATATCGAGGGTAAAAAATTTGAGCACTGATCATGTAGGAAATAATAAAAGAAGTACCAGGTCAGCCCACATCATGGCTTCCAGCAGCATCGGCCCATTTAAACATTTTTTTTTACTTTCGATATTTTCGATATAGTTGTCCTAAAGAATTATTTCGATGATTTCTAAAACAATATATTTCTATAAATATATATTATTTATAGAAATAATAAGCAAACTGATTTTTATGATTTGTTTGTCGGTGGAGATCTTGTGTGAATTTATGTTTATGGGTGTTTTGGACTCATTTGTGACTTTTTCCGATCGTTCATTCAGTTTTCGTGAATTCTTTCACTCTTTCATTCATTCTTCCAATGGTTCCGGGTTGATCTATTGCTGCAAGCTCAGTGAATCGATTTTTGCAATGTGGGCGATGATTGTATATTCTCCGATGCAATTTGAATATGCAGCGTATGTGGAATATATAAAATAAGTGCTAATCTTCCAATGAAACATTGATAACATTGATTTCTCTCTGGTGCATTTTGAGGGAGCTTTGTCTGTGTCCGATGGAAATAATTGGTTGACTAAAAAGGATGCTGTGTCTGCATTTTTAGCAGGCAGTGATCACGATTCGGATGAAGATGAGAATTATTCTACCAGTCTCTCGTCATCTTTGCCATGATATTCTTGCCCATCACTGATGGACCATTCATATATAAATTTTAAATTTGATATGTAGCGACCTGCATCAAGACAAGAGTATCACTGAAGATCCAATCGAACTGACCGATAGTGAAGGTGAACCAATTAGTCTTGTCCACATAACTAAAAGGGTCAAGATTCTTTCTCCTCTTTATGTGTGATATAATTTGTATACCATTTCCCATAGACAACATATCTGTCGCTTTCAATCAATCTGCATAAATGTTGCGCTCACTCTGCCCTCCCTCACAACACCCACTTCCCGTTTGTGACATTGATGAGTGAACATTGTTTGTGCGATTGTCGAGCAGGAATGAATTGTCTTTCTCAAGATTCATTTCACCCCTAATAAGTGCTCGAAAGATGTAATCTTACGTTGATCGCACTTGATCGTAGACATTACAAAAAGAATGTTTTTGACCGCAGTATTTGATAAACTCTTTCTGAAAAGAACTGGATTTGATTTGCTGAAAACACTATCTTGATACGTTCAAACATAAATTCTCCTCTCGTGTTGTGCGTTATATTTGGCGATGGTAGTTTTTTTCGAAGCTGCTGCTGGGTTCGGCGGTTTCTGCATGCTTGCATGCAGAGATTTTTGAGGATTTGTTTGACGTTTGCTTTCGGGCAGCCACACCAGCAGTAGCAGCAGCTTTCTTCTTGCTGGTCGCCTTCTTCGCAGCAGCAAGTTCCAAAATGATCTAACCGCTGTACAATTATAATTGAGTGGATTTCCGAGCTGGCACCTGCTTATATCCAGATTTTTGTGATTTCAATAGCTTGCTTTCAAAGCAATTTTTGAGCTATTGAAACAAGTTTTTGGATCAATAAGTGACACACATAAATATAACGCGTAGACATTTCTTTCGAATGAAGCGGTTATCATAACATTTCTTTCAACATTTCAAAATCCTGTTTCTTCAATGTAACACTCTTATTCTCGAAGCAAATTCTGCAAATTCTGAGTATTTTAAAAAGTAAACTTGGTCCACTCTGATTGAACGTATCAGTGAAACATTCTGGTCTTCAGTGTGAATGATCGCAAAATGCACTATTTCAGAGTGCGATTTCAACTGTAGCGATGACAATGAATTAGAATTTGACGATTCTATTAACGAATACTGTCTAAGATGATTGAAAATGGGAAGTTTATGCTTTAACATGTTTGCCGTGCAATCATATTCATGTCTGTAATAGATGGCAGAGAATATTATGCTGAACGTGACCAAATGTTCATGCAGTTCCAACTTCATACCCCTTCCCTCTCCAATGAAATGGCACACTTTGACTCGCAACTGTTAATTGATTGAGAAC
The DNA here is from genome assembly GCF_029784135.1 of Toxorhynchites rutilus septentrionalis. Lineage (NCBI taxonomy): Eukaryota > Metazoa > Arthropoda > Insecta > Diptera > Culicidae > Toxorhynchites > Toxorhynchites rutilus. The sequence continues at coordinate 53,338,908 of NC_073744.1, forward strand.
GAAATCTTTAAAAATGCTTCATTTGGTTCAGTCAGAGAGGACCATGTACGCATAGGCTGCTAAATAAGTGCCTCTTTTGGCATTATACTTGATGTTTTTCTACAATTATTATGCGTCAAAGTATTGCCAGAGAGTAGCTAACATTTCTAAGAACAATATTGAACGAAAAAATCAAATGCTTTGAAAATTGCAGAGCACTGAACTTCAAGTTCGTTTTTTTCGAAATGATAAAAATGTCACATGGTCCGGTCTGACTTAACACCGACCATTTCTTCAAACCAGTTTTTTTCTTGGGGGTCCCGTTAAATTTTTTTTTTGACGTAGGACTACGTCTAACCGGAATATATAGGGGGTGAAATGGAAATCTAGGCACTGAACATGTAGGAAAAAATGCAAGATTTGGAACGCTTATAACTCGAGCATTTCTCAATAGATCGCAAAGGTTTTTGCATCAATTGATAGGAAATATATCTACGCATCTATCATAACGAATAACATTTCATTTTTCTTGAGATAAATAATTGAATAATTGTGAAATATCAAGCATTGTCCAAAAGCACTATGTGCCCATTTTTGATTGGTCCATTTTGTGCTCCTCAAATCGTACCGACCAACGATTGGAAAGGAAAAAGAAAAAAATGAACGAAACATTGGTCGCAGTCTCACACATGCGTAATTCTCGAGCCAGCCAGTCAGCTTAAAAATCCCCGCTCCGCTGCCGTAACGATCATTCTTTGTGTGGACACTGACTGGACAACATCGTTGCTGGACGAGCTGGACGGCGAGTGATCGAGTGCCTTTCTCAAGGCAAGAGGGCGGAGGTGGTAGCGCTGGAGTAGAGTGGAGTAGAGTTTTCAAAGGGCCTTTCTCAAGGCTAGAGACGAATGAACTGCAAAAGTTTAAAGTCTCTATAATACAATACCTTCCTTCCTTCCGTAACGATCATTCTCATTTAAACCGTACACCACATCAGTGCGCATCACATCACATCAACAAACCAACACAAGCAGCCATGTCTGGACGGGAAAGGCAAAATCCCGCTCGAACTGTGTTGGTCTGGAGTTCCCCGCAAGGGTAGCTAGGCCGAGCGCGTTAGTGCCAGTGCACCAGTCCACCTAGTCGGCGTTATATAGTTTCGACCGCCGAAGTGATCGAGTTAGCTGGCAAAGCTGCTCGGGACGATGAGAAAACCCGCATTCGGAACAGAACACATTCGGTTCGGTGGACATCAAGACAACAGGCAGTTGCACCGAGTCGCGAGTGGCAAACGCAATCGCAAAACGGCAGCTGGTAGCAGAAGAAAAAAGTTTGTTCTTTATACAATCTGCTTTGGTGGCAAATCCAGAACAAGGCGGCATCGAGGGCGTTCAAAATGGTTTTTTTCAAAACCACGAGTACTAAGTTTTCTAAATTGGAACCATTAATTTTTTCATAATTAGTTTGCCAGGATATGATGAGTATGTGAATTTGGCAGTTGTTCTGAGCTTATTGATTTTCACCAATTCTTAAATTGCTTCTAGATTGATACAGTAATTTACACTCGACATTTAGCTAATTGGACGGACCTGTAATGCGACATATTTAGTTGGACATTTTTGTAAACATAGAGTTCGGGGTCCAAATTATGACCCCACATTGAAAGTCGACACTGTACCACTGTCATCGCAAATGTTCAATTACAGGTTAATATCGCCTCCAATCCGACACTGAGTGGTGGTAATGCGACGTGCCATTGAATGTAATTTACTGTACAATATGTCACAAGCTGGATGGGAAGAAATTTTCCAACTGTGAAAGCTGTGGCGAGTGGCAATAAATCGCTAAACAGGAAGGTTTAGCCGAACAAGATGGGAATATCGAGTGATAACAAAACAATAAACTCTTTAGATTGAAGATAATTTTGTGATCCTGAAAAGGACCCTTTTTAGCCTGCATGTGAGTCCAACGAGCGAACAAATCGTAATGAATGTATTTTTTTGCCATCGCTACCTTTTAAAGCTCATTCGTTCGTCTCGTTGGACTCGCCCCTTTGGCTGAGTCTGCCGATTTGTCTCTATCCTGTGAGTGTGTACCGCTAGAGTACAAAACGCGCGGACCCCAAAAAAATATCTTACCGTACACCCGTGTGGTTGTACGGCATTGTTTAACATCGCATCGCATCTCATCATAAAAAGAAAACAAGCAGCAACGTGGACGTGTGGACGTAACAAAGGAGGACAAGTTAAGGGAAAGGCAAAGTCCCACTCGAACCGTGCAGGTGTGCAGTTCCCCGTAGGTGTATCCGCCAATTGCTCCACAAGGGTAACTTGGCCGGACGGAGTGGTGCCGGAGCACCAGTATACCTAACAGCGATTATAGAGTTTCGGCCGTCGGAGTGCTCGAGTTGGCTTGCAAAGCTGCTCACGACAATCAGAAAACATGCATCAAGAACAGAGCAGCTTCGGTTCGGCGCTCATCAAGGCAACAACTAGTTTCAGTGAGTGGCAAACGCAATCACAAAACGGCAGCAGGTAGAAGAAAGAAAAAGTTTGTTTATACAGACTGCTTTGGTGGCAAAACCAGCCACCGTAAAACACGGCGCTTTTCAGGGCCATTAAACCTTTCAAAGAAGAGTCATTAAAAGTTTTTCACAATACCAATGCATTCTAAAGTGACATAATATGACATATTTTTTTGTTTATGCTTGTTTTTGAACTTATTGGGGTCTTTTAAATTGATCATTCAGTTTTCACAAACCCATGCATGGTTCCCGAATTGAAAGTGGCTTCAAATTACAACACATTGTATGCAGAATGGCATTCACGAATTTTCTCGATAGCAAAAACTGCTTTCTTTGGTTGATAACTGATGTTGAAAATTGACTGACGTTACATCTGCATTGTAAAGAAACATAACTAAGGAGCAACATGATGAGCTATGTATTTCCTGCTGCTGTGTTCTTATTTTAAAGGACTTTAATCCGAAGGTCATCCGTCTCTGTATTCACTGTTGGTTTTTCAGAACGCTTATAGCTCGTCTATTTCTCGACAGATCGTAGAGTTCGTCTCCAAAACCTCAGTTCTTTTTCATTTTTATTTACATTGTTTGCGGAGACTACAAATCTTACAATTCATTCGTTTCCGAAACCACAGTTTAAGGTACGGTAATGTGCTCAATAGTGAAATATATGATAGTGAACGAGCTGATGACCACCTATGCTTTCCCTATCACAGCCATTTTTTTAATTGTACGATATGTGTATACGCCGAAAGATGCCCGACGTTGAACATTTAATAAGTACAAAGCCTTCAGAAAAAAATCAAGAATCAAGTTTGTAATAAAAAAACGCAAAAACACAACACCAAAGGTTCTTTTCAGAACCCCCAACATGTTCATAAAGAGTAAACAGTAAACTAATCCATTTTTCAGGTAGATAGGTAGGTAGGTTCACGTAGGAGAAGAAAAAAAACAATATATTTAAAATATATATATTTAGCAAAAGCTGTCCCCTTTGTATAGTCCTACGTCACTCCGGTTATGTCACCGACATTACCCACCCGTCTTTTTTTTCCAAATATATATTTTATTAAGGCACATTTGGCGTTAGCATGACGGGGCCGGGAGTCCAATATTTCGACAATTTTTGTCTTGCAACTATGTTAGTAATATGTAACCGATTACTCGCGGCAGTGTTCTAGAGAACTGAGAGCGAGTAGCATGGAACCGGATACACGACCAGACAACATGCTCGATGTCGCGGTAGCCATCGCCACAATCACAAAGATTGTTTGCTGCGAGCCCAATGCGATAAAGATGCGCGTTTAGGTTGTAGTGATTAGACATAAGCCGAGATATCACGCGAATGAAATCACGACCTACATTCAACCCCTTGAACCATGCGCTCGTCGAGACCTTAGGGATAATCGTGTGTAACCAACGACCGAACTCATCTTCACTCCACATGCGCTGCCAACTTACGAACGTGTGCTGACGAGGAAATTCCTTATAAGCAATTTGTCTTCCAAAAAGTTTGCCTTCTGATGCGCCCACCTTAGCTAGCGAATCCGCTTCCTCATTCCCCGGAATCGAGCAATGAGAGGGAACCCATGCTAAGGTAATCTTGAATAATTTTTCGACCAAAACACTCAAGAGATGTCTTATTTTTGTTAGAAAATAAGATGAGCGTTTATCAACTTTCATTGAGCGGATTGCCTCTATTGAACTGAGACTGTCTGAAAAAATAAAATAATGGTCGATGGGCAATGTTTCAATGATCCCTAGTGCGTAGTATATCGCACCCAGTTCAGCGACATACACGGAACAAGGATCTTTGAGTTTGAAAGAGGCACTGGAATTTTCATTGAAGATGCCGAAGCCGATGGACCCGTTTATGAATGAACCGTCAGTGAAGAACAATTTATCAGATCTAACTTTCCCATATTTTTCCGAGAATATCGACGGAATAACATTGGATCGTAGATGATCTTGGATTTCATGGATTTTTTGTCTCATGGACAGATCAAAATTGACAGAGGGAATGCAAAAGTATGGGAAGCAAACTTGGTTGGAGATGCCTGGTGAAGGGTGCACGTCGTGGGTAAGGTACTCATGGTATAAAGACATAAAACTTGACTGAGGAGTCAGCTGGAGTAGATTTTCGAAGTTATCGATCACCAATGGATTCATGATCTTGTAACGGATGAGAAATCTGTAGGTTAATTCTGTGAACCGAAGAGTAAGCGGGGGTACTCCTGCCAAAACTTCGAGACTCATCGTATGTGTCGAATGCAAACACCCCATGGGTATACGCAAGCAACGATATTGTATTCTCTCCAGCTTGAGAATATGAATCCTGGCAGCTGATCGGAAGCAAAAACTGCCATATTCTAACACTGATAATATCGTTGTTTTGTACAACTGAATGAGGTCTCCTGAATGGGCACCCCACCATGTTCCGGTAATTGTTTGGAGAAAATTGATTCTTTGTTGGCATTTCTGTTTCAAATACGCAATGTGTTTCCCCCAGGTACACTTAGAATCAAAATATAGGTATTTGAAAAACATAGAGTGTTGGATCGTTTTGCCGGATAGGTGAAGCTGGAATTGGGCGGGTTCGTGCTTCCTAGAAAAAACGACCATTTCGGTTTTCTCCGTAGAGAATTCGATACCCCGCTTGAGGACCCACGTGAACAGGTTGTTTAGGGTATCTTGCAACGACTTTTGCAGAACGACGGGATTAGTACCCGTGATGGAAATAACTCCATCGTCTGCAAGTTGTCTCAGCGTGCAGTCTGTAGTTAGACAATCATCCATAACAGTCATGCGGGACAACATTCAGCTCCAGAAACTTGTTGAATATGTTCAGCAAACGCTGTTTTGCCAAGTCGGGAAAATTCTTCAACAAGTTGAATTTAATCTTGTCCGACCCCGGAGCTGAATTGTTACATGAGAGAAGTGCAATTGAGAATTCCACCATCGAAAAATTCTCATAATCGCTTTGAAGCGGTATATTGCGCACGATGTGTTGTGCAGGGACGGGATCGGGGCAAACCTTCCTTGCAAATTTTTAAATCTAATGGTCAGAGTATTCCTCACATTCGTTTGTATGGTTTCAGCCACGCATTCTCCTAGCCGTATTCCAAAGAGTGCTCATAGTGGTCTCCCTTCACAAACCATTGACGAATTTTCGCCAATATCCACGCTTTTTTGCTTTGATCAAGCCTTTTAGTTTGGCTTCTAGAGCTTGGTACTTTCGAAACCATTCCACTAATCCAGTATTCCTGAATTTTTTGAAAGCGGACGATTTTTCAAGGTGTATCGTCTTGAAGTGCGCTTTCGTAAATCAAACTCGATATAAAGTTATACTCTTCGAGTGGAGGAAGTTCATGCATTGAAACAAAGGCTTCAGATATTGTTTCTGCAAATTTTGTCCAGTCAATATTTTTCGTGAGGTCATACGCAATATCGAGTGACTCGAGAGAACCTGATTCATTGGTGATCGATAAAATTATTGGCAGGTGATCACTACCGTGGGGATCTTGGATTACCTTCCACGTGCAATCCAGGGATAACGAAGAAGAGCAAAGTGATATGTCTAGCATACTTGCCCGTGCAGGAGGTTTGGCTATCCTAGTTGCTTCCCCAGTATTTAAAATTGAGGGGCTCAAAATGAAAGGGGGGTAAGTGACATCATCGATTTCTCTACATCGATTCTCTATTTTGGTCTCAACCCAGCTGCAAATATATTCCCAGTTATATTTGATAATGTGGGAGATAGGTCAGAACCTCATCTATCGGTTGAGTTGCAGTTGAGTTATTAACTAAATAAAAAGTTGATGAAGAGAAATCGATCAAATCACTTACACCCCTTTCCTTCTTAGCCCCTCAATTGTCATTTTGAAGTTGTCGCACAAATCATAAATCAAAGTGGCACGGTTGTCATCGTAGAGTGACCCCCATGCTGTTCCATGGGAGTTGAAATCACCTAAGATTAGCCGCGGCTCCGGCAATGCCTCGATGCCTTTTTGCCTTTTTGTTGAAAACATTTTAAAATTTTTTTCAGAGCAAAACACTGATGCGAGCTTTGGCCCCACAGCCACTGCGCACCTTTGCCCCACATACAATTTTTGAACTAATCGAATTTTTAAAAAAAGCTTTTTCACAAAAACGAATACGCACTATCATCTACTGTAGAATGAAGGTTTCTTAGACAGGGTGGTTTCGAACTTCCCAGTTTTTTCAGGTAAGTTAATCGTCATCTCCAAAACTGAAAAAAATGGATCAAAACATCGCAAAACTCTTTTTACCTCATAATTTTTTGTCACTTTCATGAAATGTATCTTGTTTATATGTGTGAACTGCTGGTGTAATAATGTATCAAATGAATACACTGTTGTCGAAATTTTATGCTCGTTTGCTTCGAAATGGCCAATGTGCATTTTTGCACCGTGTGCACCTTTGCCCTACACTACTCTACTACATTCATTTTCTAATGACTTTCTGATACAGTCAACGTTGGTAGACCGCCTCCTAACATTTGAACAATTAGTCGCCCGTAATGCCTAAAAGTTTGACCACCCCTGCTAAAGACCTTCCCGTGACACGTCGGTGAGTGGTAACTAATGTACAAGAAGCGCCAAACACTGAATCGTTCCATGTCAGAAAAGTATTGTTCACCGATACATATTTGAAGTTTTCTTTTTCATTCTGAAACGTTCAACATTCAACAAGCTTTCGAATCATTTGGAAAAGTATGCTCCATATCCGCTCCCACCATCGCCCGATGCGGTTACATTTCAGGGAAAGAATTAACAATCCGGACCGCGTGAAGGCCCATTCAACGTCAGTCGGCGTGGTGGTAAACAATCAAATCCGCCGGATATGATTTCATATTCGCGTTTACATCACGCGTACGACGCTGTCACGATCTGAACGAACGAACGCCACCCACCCGTGCTATCTCTCCTTTCTGGGTGCTGCTCCTGTACGAACCATCAAACTTGCGAAAAATCCGGATAACATACGCCGTTTATACCCGGACACCACACTCAGACGGGATCGGTTGAATGCCTTTCCGCGACTCGCTTCACCGCGGCCAACTCCGGGCGAGCGCGCGTGTTCTCGAAGTTTTTCGCGTTTAAACTCTCAACAGAATGGTGGAAAATAGTAGAGGGAGGGGGCGGTGGGTAATTTCCATCCAAAAGCTTTCGCAGGAACGCGGGAGTGATTTAATTCCTGCGTTCGCTCGCTGTTGGTCGGTGAATCTGTCCGGGGGATGCAGAGTTTTCTTCGCCCGCCTTTCAGACGCGCGTCGTTTTCTATGCTGTTTGCGTGGTGTAATTGAATTTCTCAAAAAGCAATTTCTATAATTGAATGGCGTTGGCGTGTGTCTCGGAGCATTTGCGAGTTGCAGCATCAGCTTCGCGGTTCAGGATCCGCTCACATTATCTCCAGTTGGACAATTGATTGCGATTACAATTGCACTAATTGACGGAGAACAATTAGAACATCTGACAGATGAAGAGCAATCAGTCAAACGGTTGATTGAACGATATGAAATTAATCCTATTACGTAGGTCCTACTGGTATTCAAACCATTGTCTTGACCACGCGCTGATGAATATCGCAGAAATAAAGCCGTCAACTGTGGAGTCGAGACTCCCACTCTCGTTGATAGACCATTGAAAATCTCATAAAATCCAGCTTAGCGTCCATTGCTTGAACTAACTCTGTCTCGTTTTTTTTCTCGGTTCTTTGTTTTTATTTCACAGATTCGTTTGTTTATCATCTTTTTATCTTCGTTTTCCCAGCGGTGTGCATCAGCAGCAGCAGGAGGACTGATTGAAGTGAGTAGCGAGTAAAAGGAAAGTCAGGAAAAAATAGTGGTGAATCAACAGCTCCAGAGCTGAAATGGAGCAGCACTACCGCTCCGGTTGTCATTGTTGTGGCCCAGTTTAGTTGGTTTCCTGCGCCAAGTGGTATAGCACAATTGTGATGTTATTGGCCCTATGAAATATGATGAAGAAATAGTGCTTTATGAAGGGTTTGCCGAAGAAAGGAAGATTTATATGAATCTGTGAAATAGTGGAAACAAAAAAAAAAAAGAAGCAAAGTGATAAGCGGCGAGAGTGGGAGTCTCGAATGAAAAGTGATCTCGAGTATTCGTACTGTCGGATAGCGTTGATAGCGTTGCCCTCCCCCGACAAGACGGGAAGCCATTTTTCTTCGAATGAAGTACACGCCTCTACGGATGGTTTGAATGGTGGTGACTGTTGGAATAGATCAAAGGATACACCTCCCGTCGCCCTTCTCTGCGCTTCGCTGAGCAACTAGGGTAAGTAATAGGTATACATAGATGTAGAGAAGTTTATTTGCTTTATGACATGGTGAAATCGTTTGAAGAAGGAATCCCTGTGACGCAAAAGAAGATCCGTGGGTATTTTGCGTAAGAAAGTAGCAATTGCTTTGAGAATTGATGGCATTGATAAATTCACAAACCGTTTCATTTATACCGTATATGTGAGTTATTCCGCCACTTCAACTCCTTTTTTTGATGATGAATGTTGTTACCATCTGTATGATGTGTGAAAGCCGCACTCGGATCGCTCGATTACACCCGAAGAACAAATCTTGAGTGCTCGAATATTTTCTTGATTCTACTGATTTGAAAACATCGTTTTCCTAAATGACACTAACGATCTCAGAGGAACTTTTGCCATCTCAACGTAGTAATCAAACTTGCGTCATTTTTATAAATACTTAGTTGAGATTTCTTATGCCGAATAACATATTGGATTGGATTGCTTCGACAACTCGCAAGCAGATCGGTCCTATATTTGGTCCGATACAGGTGTTTTTTTTACATCCGTTTCTAGTGTGTAATTTTTCATCTGGTGCGCTGCGAGCGAGTAAAGCTCATAAAAAGTGGTACGCTATCGAGACAATCCGACAGCAAGTCACATCATCACACACGCTACACAGCAGCGGGGCAAGTAGAAGTTTATTTTCCTCTTACCTCTTCTATCATTCTGTATAGCTTTTGTGCTCGATTTATACCATTGTTTAACTTTGTGTTTATCATATCGGCAAGCGTTGGGGGTCTCCGTAGCCACATTGGTTGCGCGTTCGCTTAGTAAGCGATCGATCGTGAGTTCAAAACTCAGGGCCCTCATTGACCATCTTTGTGTTGTTACAGAATAGCTACGTCCACGCAACAATCATCAGCGATGGAGATCGATCCACGGTCGAAATAAGATCGATTCATCCATACAACTGCTCTGCTTTGCAAGACACATCGGGCTGCTGTTCTATAAATAACTCAACAATGATCAATCAACTGTCTCCGCTGTCCGGTGGTCCAACTGGATAATGGAAGAACAGAAAGAATACTCTTACGCCTAAATAGCTACTGTGTAAATGTACCATATGCAATGGTATAGAAGGAATACTGGCGAATGGCAACTGTGTAATGTACTAATTATAGATATGATAACCATGTGACATGTACACGATTAAAATTCGGCTCTGTTACAGCTAAAATGCTAATGAGCCTTAAATAAATAAATGGGATAAAAAAAAAATATCGGCAAGCGTTGGCATTAGGGGTGTTCATTTCTTACATCACCGTTGAACTTTTATTGGAACTTTTTTCATTTTCAAATTACACATAATAACAAAAAAAAACATTTTCAACAATAACTAATATAAAAATATAATTTCTTTTACTAATTTATATTTTCCAAATTATAATATTCTGTTCATATCGAACAGTTGTCTACTTCTTCGTTTTTATTAATATGGCAGAGGGCGGGGAGGATCCCCCATCCAGTCCAAAGAATATATCAGATAATGAACCTCCTCCTGAAGAGCAGGAGGATGAAACAGAAGATGAGGAGGAAAATTCTGTATACGAGATAGAAAGCTCTGAAGATGAGGAAAAAGACGAGAAGCAGGATTTTCGTCTAAAAGAATACCCTGATGGCGCCAAAGGCCCATTTATCGTATACTTTAGACGAAAATCCAAACCTCTTAACGTCATTCGCATCTCAAAAGAGTTGACACAGAAATTTTCCGAAGTTACCGAGATTACTCGGATGGGGCCAGACAAATTACGAGTAGTCGTCTCCAGCAGAACCCAAGCGAATGAAATAACGCGCTGTGATCTCTTTGCGATCGAGTATCGCGTATACGTACCCTGTTGCAACGTTGAAATAGACGGTGTAATAAACGAAAAGGGTTTGACTCGAAAAGAGATACTCGATGGTGTCGGTCGCTTCAAGAACTCCTCACTTAAAAGTGTGAAGATTCTTGCATGCGATCGACTGAAATCTGTGTCACTTAAAAATGACAAAAGAGTTCTCAATCGGACAAACTCTTTTCGTGTGACATTTGAGGGTGACACCTGGTAGACAACATTTTAAATGCTTTAAATATAAACGACCCTCTTAAAAGCATAGTATTATGTTTGCTTCCGATTGTGAGAACATTTTTGAAAGAAAAATGCGGTTTTTTGCCAGCGTTCATTTCCCTCGATGCCTGAGTCAGTGCAAGAGGTCACGGATTTGACCACTGTAATACAGTGGAATTGCAGAAGCATCATTCCTAAACTAGATCAGTTTAAATTTTTAGTTCACAGCTCTAACTGTATTTTATTTTCTCTCTGTGAAACATGGCTTTCTTCAGCCGATGAGCTGAATTTCCACGATTTCAACATTATTCGCCTCGATCGAAATGACTCGTTTGGTGACGTGCTATTGGGGATTAAAAAATGTCACTCCTTCTATAGAGTCACTCTCCCATCGATGACAGGCATTGAAGTTGTTGCTTGCCAGACACAAATCAATGGCAAAGACCTCTGCATTGCTTCGATATGTATCCCTCCCAGAACTACGGTAGGCCGCCATCAGTTCTTTGATACTATCGAGGCAATGCCGGAGCCGCGGTTAATCTTAGGTGATTTCAACTCCCATGGAACAGCATGGGGATCACTCTACGATGACAACCGTGCCACTTTGATTTATGATCTGTGCAACAACTTCAAATTGACAGTTTTGAATACTGGGGAGGCAACCAGAACAGCCAATCCTCCTGCACGGGCAAGCATGCTAGACATATCTCTATGTTCTTCTTCGTTATCCCTGGATTGCATGTGGAAGGTAATCCAAGATCCCCACGGTAGTGATCACCTACCAATAATTTTATCGATCGCTAATGAATCAAGCTTTCGTGAGTCAGTCAATATTTCGAATGACCTCACGAAGAATATTGACTGGAGAACACTTGCGGAAATAATATCTGAAGCAATTGTTTCAATGCATGAACTTCCTCCACTCGAAGAGTATAACTTTATATCGAGTTTGATTTACGAAAGCGCACTTCAAGTCCAAAAAAACGTGTACCGGCTACCATTTTCCGACGTCGTCCTCCATCACTTTGGTGGGACAAAGGATGTTCAAAGGTCTACCTTGAAAAATCATCCGCTTTCAAAAAATTCCGGTAAACTGGACTAGTGGAATGGTTTCGAAAGTACCAAGCTCTAGAAGCCAAACTAAAAAGTCTGATTAAAGCAAAAAAGCGTGGATATTGGCGAAAGTTCGTCAATGGTTTGTCAAGGGAGACCGCTATGAGCACTCTTTGGAATACGGCTAGGAAAATGCGTGGCTGGAACCATACAAACGAAAGTGAGGAATACTCTGACCGTTGGATTTTTAACTTTGCAAGGATGGTTTGCCCCGACACCGTTCCTGCACAAAACGTCGTACGCGACATTCCACTTCAAAGCGGTTATGAGAATTTTTCGATGGTGGAATTCTCAATTGCTCTTCTCTCATGTAACAATTCAGCTCCGGGGTCGGACAAGATTAAATTCAACTTGTTGAAGAATCTTCCCGACTTGGCAAAACAACGTTTGCTAAACTTGTTCAACAAGTTTCTGGAGCTGAATATTGTCCCACATGACTGGAGACAAGTGAGAGTGATAGCCATACGAAAACCCAACAAGCCGGCTTGCGATCACAACTCGTCTAGGCCGATTGCAATGTTATCCTGTATTCGTAAATTGTTAGAGAAAATGATTCTACTTCGTTTGGACAAGTGGGTTGAAGCGAACAATTTGCTGTCAAATACGCAGTTTGGCTTCCGCCGAGGTAAAGGGACGAACGATTGTCTCGCGCTGTTATCTTCTGAAATCCAAATCGCATTTGCTCGCAAAGAACAAATGGCTTCCGTTTTTCTCGATATCAAAGGGGCATTTGATTCAGTTTCCATGGAAATTCTCTCAGAGAAGCTTCATAATCGTGGACTTTCTCCAATTCTCAATAATTTCCTGTACAATTTACTGTCAGAAAAGCACATGATTTTCTCTCATGGCAGCTCGAAATCTTCTCGTTACAGTTTTATGGGCCTACCACAAGGCTCCTGCCTAAGCCCCCTCTTGTACAGTTTTTACGTCAATGATATGGATGATTGTCTAACTAGAGACTGCACGCTGAGACAACTTGCAGACGATGGAGTTATTTCCATCACGGGTACTAATCCCGTCGTTCTGCAAAAGTCGTTGCAAGATACCCTGAACAATCTGTTCACGTGGGCCCTCAAGCTGGGTATCGAATTCTCTACGAAGAAAACTGAAATGGTCGTTTTTTCTAGGAAGCACGAACCCGCCCAATTCCAGCTTCACCTATCCGGCAAAACGATCCAACACTCTATGTTTTTCAAATACCTATATTTTGATTCTAAGTGTACCTGGGGGAGACACATTACGTATTTGAAACAGAAATGCCAACAAAGAATCAATTTTCTCCAAACAATTACCGGAACATGGTGGGGTGCCCATTCAGGAGACCTCATTCAGTTGTACAAAACAACGATATTATCAGTGTTAGAATATGGCAGTTTTTGCTTCCGATCAGCTGCCAGGATTCATATTCTCAAGCTGGAGAGAATACAATATCGTTGCTTGCGTATACCCATGGGGTGTTTGCATTCGACACATACGATGAGTCTCGAAGTTTTGGCAGGAGTACCCCCACTTACTCTTCGGTTCACAGAATTATCCTACAGATTTCTCATCCGTTGCAAGATCATGAATCCATTGGTGATTGATAACTTCGAAAATCTACCCCAACGTACAGAGCACTGAAGACTGCAACATCCCAATTATGAGAACACTTGTAATACTAACCTCGAGCCAACCGCGAGTAATCGGTTACATATTACTAACATAGTTGTAAGCAAACATTGTCGAAATATTGAACTCCCGGCCCCGTTAGGCTGACGCCATAAAAAATAAAATAAAAAAACACACCTACACCAACTAGCGTTGCACAGTGGGGAATCGCTGGCCATCAGGCAAAAAAAAACGCGTCAGCTGTTTCATAATATTTTTCTTTCTTGCACTTGAATATTAAAGTGCTTTAATCCACTTTTGAGCGCAATTTCATCAAATCTGATTTTTTATGACGTTTCAAAGCTTGGCATATTGACTTTTTTTTTAAAGAAAGTAAAATACTTCGAAACGCTCTGCAACTTCAATAACAGCTCGGAAAAAAATATGAAAAAAGTCACAGGAAGGTTGTGTCCGAGACACGACCGCATAATTGACGTAGGATTTCATTAGGCTATCTGTTGGTTTTGGATATGTTTGAAAAATTACATCGTTAAACTCTTTGACCCTATAAAGGGCCGTTTTGTTTGGTTGTTGGGTATTGTTTGTCAACTCCACCAGTGTTTACCGAGCGATGATGGCAGAATGATGATAAACAGTCGTTGGATGGAGCGTAGCAGATAAAAGATACCGAAGTGGAACGGGATATAATGAAAACCGACCCCTGCGATCCTAGACGAGATGCCTCCTGTGATATGTATGGATGAAATAAAGAAAAAAAACTCACCAATGTAATATAAGATAATGACCAATACCGAACACAATTATTATTTTTTCTCATCAGTAAAAACATGTTACCTTAATATAGAGAAAACATATTTGAAATGAAAAAGGTATTTTGTTTTATAATTTTTACTTTCTGAGTGTTTATTCAACCCAATGCAAATTAATTGGACTACCAACACCTAATACTATATGTAGAGGATATGGAAAATCACTTTTTCTAATATTTCTTCGCTATTCCAATTTTTCTCGCCGTATAAACTTCGCTTGGGTGAAAAATGAACACAACAAAACAGACAGCTTAAACCAAACCAAATAAATCGTTTCATATATCAAGTCATTTTTAACACAACTGCTACCATATACAATTTTACACCTACACTTGTGCTACATTTTCCAAAATAAACGAACGGTCATTGATATGAAATTTAACGAAGCAACCCCGATTTGCAATGCCGATTTCCCCCAGGCAGCTTGATTTTGATGTCTCTGTTAGGGACCCGCCGCATGTGTCGTCAATTTCGACCAATCAGAAGTGGTATTTCCGTTAGGATAGGGGTTGAGATTTTCCATAAAAAAATTGTTTTGAAGTGCCGAAATCGATTGACGCTGAAATAACTGAGCAATAAGCGTTTGAAATTGGATAATTTTCACGATGTACTCGATTTTCGATTTTCAATTTGTACCCCAATATGTTCCCGAAAGACGTAATCCTACGTCAAATAGTATTTGTAGAAAACTAACTTCAAAGTTTTGTTGCCGCAGTTTGCCCTGGATGTGACTACATATAAAATTTAGGTGAAATATAAGCTTTCAACTGTCCGCTGTAGCGCAAAATTGTCGTTTCAGTGAGAAAGGTGATAGCAAATTTTTTACAATTTTTTTTTAATATTTGAATTTTATTTAGGATTCAATTAAATCAAAATCATAATAATCCATTTATGAAAATTTTCGCATCACAGAAATCTGTAGAGGATAAAATATTAATTTGGGCTGAATATCATAAAATATATCATTAAAAAGTTATAAAAACGTTTGTAATTAAAAAAGAAATAAAAGTGAGGTAGAGTAAAAAAATATTTATGAAATCGAAATATATCAAATAATTTATCACTCAGCGCATATTAAAAACAATGTACAGAGGAACCCCGATTATCCGCGATGCGGATTATGCGCGACAAGGAGTTCCATAGTAAATCCATAGTTCTTCCAAAATTTGTTGGTGAGTGATAGGCTTATGTAATTTTGTCTTGTTCCTGGCTTTCACATTATCTGACCACTGGTGTACACGACCTTCTAGATTGTAAAATATAATGATTTCTGTATTGTTTTCATGCTGCAATTTCTGTTTTTCGTGTTTGGAACTCATTTTTAGTGCTTTATGGCGCTATCCGCGATTTTCGTTATTCGCAGTAAGCTAGCCAGACCATTGCGTGGATAAACGGGGTTCTACTGTATGACGGATTTCGCGCCAACTCGTTTATGGGATTGGCATGACCCTCTCTGAATTTAATGAAACTCTCTGGGCGTGAAGATCTCACCTAGTTAAGCAACTTGGCATACTTTGTCTTCCGAAAATTTATCTAGACTAACATATGAAAAGGGCCAAATACTGTTGACCATTTTTTCATAATTTTTTTTACTCGAAAATAGTAAGTTCTACAAAAAAGTGATCTATGGAAAAGTTTTAGTACAATAATTGACTTTTCAAAAAAAAATACTGAAAAAATATTTTTTGAAATCGATTTTAAAAACTAAAAGTCGATTTTCTCAAAATGTTCATCTCAGATTTTGATAAAATGGTAGATAAATGGTGGATAAATATGTGCCCTAAAACGCTTCCATACTTCGCAACTTGTGCATATCTAAGTCAAAAAAGTTTTTCTAACAAAAGCTTTTTCAATATTTTATTGAAATTGAGTTCATTTCTTTTTTCAGTGCAACAAGCCCAAAATTAAAAAAAAAATAATAATAATAAAAATGTTGAGAGGGTGTTCTAGAGGTCTTTATTTCAAATCAAATGTAATAAAACTTAAAATAAAATAATAAAATTTATCTAAACTAGCATATGGAAAGGGTCAAATATTTCTGACAATTTTTAAGTAAGTCCTACAAAAAGAGATCTATGGAAGAGTTTTAGGAAAATAAACTCTTTTTTCTGAAAATTGAATTTTCAGAAAAAAATACTGAAAAAATATTGTTTTGGTATCCTACACTGAAAAAAATGATTTAAAAAACTAAAAGTCGGTTTTCTCAAAATGTTCATCTCAGATTTTGATGAAGTGGTAGATAAGTGGTAGATAAATATGTGCCCTACGACTCTTCCATACATTGCAACTTGTGCATATTTAAGGCAAAAAAGATTTTCTAACAAAAACTTTTTCAATATTTTATTGAAATTAAGCATATTTCTTTTTTCAGTACAGAAAGCCAACCCAAAACAAAAAAATATATAATAATAATAAAAAAGGTGAATGAGTGCTTTAGAGGTCTTTATTTAAAATCAAATGTAATAAAACTTATGACATATTTTGGCATTAAATTCATTTTTATTCATCTGATGGTATAATGACCATGTATGTACATGTTAACTTAACTTTCGCGTGATTGAATAGTTCCTCAAGTTCGCTCGCCTTTTTATATGCTGTTCTTTGGATACGTAATAGACATTCAATTTCGTGATACATTTGTCATTTTGTTTAACTGCCCAATCATAATGCTCTAGTGTTGTTTGGTGATGATTGTACTTCTTAGAATATAAGTTAACATGTACATGGTATAAAATCAGATGAATATGTCATAAGCTTTATCATATTTGATTTTAAATAAAGACCTCTGAAGCACTCATTCAACATTTTTATTATTATTGTATATTTTTCTGTTTTGGGTTGGTTTTCTGTACTGAAAAAAGAAATGAGTTTAATTTCAATAAAATATTGAAAAAGTTTTTGTTAGAAAAACTTTTTTGTCTTAAATATGCACAAGTTGCAATGTATGGAAGAGTCGTAGGGCACATATTTATCCACCATTTACCTACTATTTCATCAAAATCTGAGATGAACATTTTGAGAAAACCGACTTTTAGTTTTTTAAATCAATTTTTTTCAGTGTAGGATACCAAAAAAATATTTTTTCAATTATTTTCCTAAAACTCTTCCATAGATAACTTTTTTGTAGGACTTACTTAAAAATTGTCAGAAATATTTGACCCTTTCCATATGTTAGTTTAGATACATTTTCGGGAAACTAAGTATGCCAAGTTGCTTTATTAGGTAAGGTCTTCACGCCCAGAAAGTTTCATCAAGTTCTGAGAGGGTCATGCAACATCTGATCGAGTTAGCGCGAAATCCGTCGTATATAGAAAACATTCAGCCCTTTTCAATTGTTAAACAAGATTCACTATCACACAAACTGAATGAACAATAGCGTGACAATTCCGCATCTTTTCAGTTTTATTTACAACGTTGAGTGATTCCAGTGTCGTTCAAAATAGATTTCAGCTATATATATAGAAAATCAGATTCATAATTTCGATTTACTTACTAATTCTACTATGCAGTCTTCAACTTCAGCGGTACCACACAATTCAAAGCCTCGTATGTTGTTTATTTTTTTATTGGTTTGATACTTGTGTTTTTATACCCTATTTCAAAAAAAAAAAAATGAACCGGGTTAGAAAGACCACAAATCTATAAAAAAAAGAAGCATCCAAAATCACTCGACGAAATGAAAATAGCAACGGAAGAGATTTTTCCCGCTGACAAGTATAATGTATTCCAAATTTCCCTCGTAAAAATAGTCGAGGAAATACTAATCATTGAATAATGAATCATCTGCTCATCTTCACAGATCGAATAGTAAACACTTATTTCGAAAAGGAGAAAAGTAATTGTAAAATCTTCCAGTTGAAGTAATATGTCTATCGAAATGAACAATTGTTGTATCAAGGAAAGATGATGATGAATCTAATGACAGTTATGAAGAAGAATAATAAGAAGGAGAAAAAAAAGAATAAGGAGAAGAAGAATGTTTTTTTATCCCGTTTATTTTTTTATTTAGGTTCATTAGCATTTTAGCTGTAACAGAGCCGTATTTTAATCGTGTACATGTCACATGTTTTTGTCATGTATCTATAAATAGCACATTACACAGTTGCCATATTAGGTGTAAGAGTATTCCTACTATACCATTGCATATTACACACATTACACAGTAGCCGTTTATGCGTACGAGTATTCCTTCTGTTATTTCATTGTCCAGTTAGACCGGACAACGGAGACAAGGATTGGGCGATCTCGGATCGATTTTCAGAAGATCGATCTTTTCCATTCCGATTTCCGATTTTTTGGATCGATTTTTTTTACTCGAGAAAATCGAGAAAATGGTTTTTTTTGCTTTTGATTTTTTCGATCCTATATTTCGATCTTTTTGTAGTTTTTTTTCAGTACGGATCGATTTCAATCTCACTAAAGGCCACCTAACATTTTTTTTCAAAGATAATTTCAACATTTGGATCACATCTTCTACAATGTGGCTACGAAGACCCCCTTAAGACATTCGGCATCAATTTTTTTTTTCGCAAACATCATTTTGGGTAATTTATCGATTTTCAAAAAACTCAAACTTTGACCACTTTGAGCCACTCTCCATAAAGTATGGAAAAGTTCATTCGCTCATTTCTTCACACCTAATTATCAATCACTCTTGTATCTGCTTGGAATAATCATGGCAAAGGGAATGCAGCAAGCAATCGTGAGATTGCATGATGAATCATATTTCACTCTCCGACCATCAAAACAAAGAGTGGAAAACAACATTCGATGCATGAGTACTCCTTTGGAAGGATCGCACAAAACAAAATAACGAGTGAGTCAAAATGGACTCAATCTGAGTGTATGTATGATTTCATTTTCCCTTCTATTCTCTTCCTTGTCAGCATTCAAGTGCCTTTGTTATCGGCAATGCACATGAATCTACCTTCCCGCTCACCAACAACTTGTGTTAATATGGTCTTTTGCGTTGGCTTAGATCGTTTCATACTAGAAACAAAAAAAAAAGTCATTGCAATAGTGCACAGGAAACAACTCGACTTCAACTATCTACCTGTATTTTACTGCCGCGATCGAGGCTTCAATGATTGCTATTTGAGTGAAAAGCGAATAATTTTACAGAGACACTCGCTGGCTCAAGCAAAAGTTTCCAACTTGATTCTCTCACCATCGAACGTCATTCCGAGAGGCGAATGAGAGAATGCAAAATTCTCTGAGAATAGATGAGCGGAATCGAGACAGTATTTTTCCGTTAAACTCGAGAATGAACTTTGCGAAGATGATAGGTGAATGTTTTCTGTCTCAAATAATGTGAGGCATAAACGGAAAATAGAAGGGTTAATTTTATCTGTGAACCCGGCAAACTTCGTCCCGTCCAAAATTTATTTTTTTTGTTATCAATACCTTCAAACATTCACGTTTTCTTACTAAGCGCAAGTTCATGAGTCCAATCGCAGAACTGTTAATTTTTTTTTATCTTCGCTTGTTTTTCGTCGGCCTATTTCCGCCACTTCAGTGCCAATCACCGACATCAGAGAGGCGACTCCACCTGTTCCTACCTATCAGACTCAACAACTCATGAGCCGGGCCAACTTCTTTTACTTCCCCTCCGAAGGAAGACGTAACCAGAGATTTTTCGCCTCAGAAAATACCAACGACGCCAGCTGGGATTGAACCCAGGCCGATCGGATTGTGAGGCTGTTACGCTAACCACACAACCACTGGCGCCGTCAACTGTTCATTGATTGATCTTCTAATCGAACCCGTTGAATATACCTTTTACTAGAAAAATTCCTAGTATATCAGTTAAGATCCCTACATTCAGACCCACCGCCGGGTATACAACCATAGAAGAAGGAGGGTAGACATAGAGCAAGGACAATGAGTAAATAGAGGAATAGCAGCTTCCTAATAGAGATATAGGGAACCCGCCTGTGGCGATAACGGGTAATTAAATAATGTTTCTTGTCAGATATAAAAAGGCGAAACTATGTGAAATAAATTAGTTCTAGTCTAGAGCTCAAACCTATAACATGTTTCTATTAAGTACATAATCTTACTGTCCTTAATTTATCTACTTAAACTTGACACTATAATATCAGAATTTTTTCAGACACATTTCTCGTTCAAGATTTTTCAACCACTTGCAAATAGCATGTTTCTCCGTTACATGGAATAAATGTTTGATACGGAAAATATGATAGAATAAAGACAGACCCCTCCCCTCTTCATGCCAAATTTGGCTCCATTTGCTTGATTAGTTTTCGAGTTATACAGAAATTTGTGTTTCATTTGTGTGTCAGCCCCCCTTTAGAGAGGAACGGGGGGGGGGGGGTGTATTGGAGTGTCTAATCAACATAGAAACATTTATTGCACCCTAATTCTTCATATGCCTAATTTGATACCGTTTGCTTGAATAATTCTCGAGTAATGCAAACATTTGTGTTTCATTTGTATGGCAGCCCCCTCTAAGAGAAAGAGGAGGGGTATCTAACCACCATAGAATAATTTATTTAATGCATCCTAAAACCCACAGATGCCTAATTTGATTACATATGCTTGAATAATTCTCGAATAATGTAGAAATTTGTGTTTCATTTGTATGGCAGCCGCCTCTTAGAGAGGGGGGTGCAGTATCTATGGTGGAGTATCACCATAGAAACATTTCTTGTACCATTTCTTGTACCATAAAACCTCTATATGACTATTTTGGTATAACTTGCTTGATTAATTCTCGAGTAATGCAAAAATTTTGTTTCATTTGTATGGCATCCCCCCCCTCTTAGAGAGGGGGAGTGGAGTGTCTAACCACCATAGAAACATTTATTGCACCCTAAAAGCTCCATATGCCTAATTTGGTTCATTTGCATGATTAATTCTCGAGTAATGTAGAAATTTGTGTTTCATTTGTATGGCAGCCCCCCCTAAGAGAGGGGGGGAGTTCTGAGCCACCATACAATCATTTATTGCAAAAAAAACAAATTTCTGCATAACTCAAAAAGTAATCAAACAAATAGAGCCAAATTTGGCATGTTGAGGTTCTAGGGTGCAATAAATGTTGCTACGGTGCTTATATACTCTTCCCCTCTTTCTAATGGAGGAGCCGCCATATAAATGAAACACAAATTTATGCATTGCTCGGAAATTGATCAAGCAAACGAAACCAAATTTGGCATGTGAAGGTTTTTAGGTGCAATAAATGTCTTTTTTAGGAGTAGATTAGGGTGGACTAAAAGATCAATCACTGAACTCTGTTCTGCGATTGGACTCATGAACGTGCGCTTTGTAAGAAAACGTGGATGTGATAACGAAAAATAAATTTTGGACGGGACGCGCGACTTTTTTTTCGCTTCCAAACTTGAAAAAGTCACTCGCCGGGCAGACATTCAGACGGATTAAATAAGTTGGAGCATCTTTTAGTCAAGTGAATCGAGCTAAAAGGAGACGATGTTGAGAAATAAATCGCCACTATTCCAATTTTTTTGTTTTTTTAGTAGGCTACATCTAGGTACATTTTATACAGATATCAATAAAGATTTTCTGGTTTTTTGAGATCAAAAACACAGATTTTATCATGGCATCACCACATGATGATCAGTATCGAAAGCTATTATTTAGTGCCAAGGTGACTAATTGAATAATTATAACCCAGCGGAATGAGCAGTGTATCACGCCAAATTGGGACGATAATTTTCGCCTCGCGTGTTCATCAACAATTCGACTTGCCGTCGGCTGTGTAAATTAATGAACAACCGCGTGTTGTAAACTTGAATTGAATTTTGATTGCATCCCTCTCCAGATACATTTTGGATAGGAAATCAATCGCAAAGTTGTTCTTCTAGCCATCGCTCGAAATCCATACCGCTTGGTATTGAGCGGAGCTTACTGGCTGTAATACGTAGCTTGATCCAATTGCGTGCTTAGAGCAACGCAGTGTTGCTTGGTGCGGCTCTTCACCATCCGGATCCCGCCGCCGAGAGGAAATGGACCCCGAAAGTGGACAGTGTTTGACAGCGCAGCCATTCCGGTGGAAACGTCCAGCCGGCGAACGTATGTTATATACGACGACAGCTTCCGCGGATACGAAAATTGCGTTTCGCTCATCATCAAAGATGAATGAACGAATGATATCCTCTGGGCACGAGCAGTCTTCCTGCCGCACACCATTGTCCACTGTCGCATCTCCACGGCGGGTACATAGGTGCAACAATTATTAGCTTCCGAAACATACCGCTTCGGAATGCCTGGTCGCAGTTTGTTCCCAGCAGACGATGATGCATCATCGTTTGCTTAATTTCTCAGTTCGATGTTGCGCCGCTTTGATACTCACAGGCTACTCATTCGTGCAATACCGTGAATGATCACTCTATTGACTGGGGTCGGGGAAAAGCAGACACTCTGAGAACTTATATCTGCAACTGTAAACATGCAAGTCATAACATATCATCGGCATGATTCGATACTTGCGGATCCAAAAACGTACCAACCGAGTGTAATAAATCAAATGGCCGTTGGGAGGTCCTCTCCAGCATCGCTCCACCCGCGTCGTGGAGAGAGGGCAGGAAATTGTATGTAGGGTTAAACAGAGCCGGGCGCAAGTGGAAAACATTCTGATAATTGATATTCATGGCGGCGATGAGCCTCCGGTAGGTGATTTATGGGCCACATCTTTGCATAAGCCGAGAGTCATTAGGTGGATGATGATGAGTCGGCATTAGTGAAATGACTTCCGAACAACTTTTCGGCCGCAGGATGTGATACTAATACCACCAGATGGATTCAGGCTTCCTCTGTGGCTCAGGGGGCGGGGGGGTTGCTTCCCTCGAGTGTGGGAAAGGATAGATGGGGCATTCCTGAATGCGTTCATTGTCGGACTGAACGCACCGGAAACAATCAGATCAACTGACTTGCGTTTCGTGTCACTAACAAAAACAGAGCAGAGTATTCCATTTGAGTGTTAATGTTTCAGAGGTGTTTAGTCTATTTCTTAGGATGCATCAATTTCACAGTCTTCACAAAGGAAATGTGAAACAAATATTGCAAAAATATAAAAACCAGATTTTCTACTTTATTTAAACTTTTGCCCACCTAGTGAAATCAGACCTACTGGTGACTTTTTTCCATCGATCACTTTCTTTTCTTGGGTTCTAGCATTGTCTCCGGGTCAAAAGTTAAAGTGCAATGCATTTCATGACGGATGCTGTGTTATTCGGTGGGAAACTGAAGTAAATTTGTTACGCAGCGATTACTGTCGTCACACAAACAATTCGTTTTTTTGCTGCCGTTTTACAAAGGCATAATTTGTGGATTAATTAGAGTCTAGATAGTGGGCAATCAACAGTACATGTGAATACCGAGAGTTAATTTGAAAATCTGCTCATTTTTTAACTGTACGAAAAATGAATTAAATGTTTTTTTAGATGACGAAAAATGACGAAACTATGCAATTTTTTTTTCAATTTTTTGATTCATCATTTCGGATATTATTTGCGAATACGTCGAAATTTCATGAATAACTCTTTAGTAAATAGTTCCGGGGGCCCTGAAAAGGTTTAATGGCTTGCGTGATTTTGTAGAATCATTTCGAGAAGCAACGATTCTTACGCCTTTGCGAGAACAATACACTAATTGGTCATATGTCGCAATTTGTTTCTTTATATCAATGCACGCATTGAACTGAGTATTTAACGAGAGGCATCTTCCGTGTATCGCTGTTCAACAAGCATCAAACACGCGTCTAACAGATGCACACAGTTGCAGCGATAAAAATGAAACTTCGCGAGAATTACCGTTTATAAAAGCAAGAAAGATCCTGAGAGTTTTTCCTCAGAGGAGATGCAATGCTTATACGCTAGAGACTGCTTACTTACTATGCAAGGCTGGAGGTTACTTCGTAAATATTCTCTTTCCGGTATCCCTCTTCGTTGTTTCTATTCTAGCGGCTAATAAGTTGCCCGTTATTGACAGCTCTGTTTGAGAAAGTACACAAATGGACAGAACAAATGTATGGGGAAATGGGAATGCTTCCAATTTTCATCAATTTAAACCATATACAGACAGTGGGATTGTAATGTATAGCATATAAAACAAATCTTCGAAAAATTTCGATTCGATTGAACGAACGCGAACGGATGCGAACGGATTCTAACGGTTTTCATCGTTAGAATCCGTTCGCAGCAAAAATAGTTATTAACGTTAACTTGATTTCATTAAAACGTGACCTGTTTTCTGATATGGCACCCTTAATGAAATACGTAGTCTTACGTCAAAACTCTCTGGTATTAAATCTTTTTCCATTTGTTGCTTTCCGCAAATGATGACGTAATTTTTCATATATTATTTGTCGCTCTGCACTTGTCTGTGTAGAGGTTATTCGCTGTAGCTAGAACGTGATGATATATGCGGTTCACACTTGTATGCAGACTTCGAAAATGGTGTGCGATGTTTGGTACAGCTCGGATATGCAATCAACAGGCTTTGTCCCTCGCTTCGCTTTATTCATTTGGTTCAACAAAAGTGAATACTGTTATTAGGTCAAGTATTTGCATCATCCATCCATTTTAGGTTATATATTCGTGAATGGTTACTTGCATGACACATTGAGTATCATTCAGTATTGACAGATATCCAAACAGTGGTTCAGTTAGACCACCGGGCAGCGGAGACAGTTGATATGATCATATTTGTGTTATTTATAGTCTAACAGCCCAATGTTTCTTGAAGAACAGAGCAGTTGTATGGATGAATCGATCTCCATCACTGATGATAGTTGCGTGGACATAGTTATTCTATGACAACACTAAGATGGTCAATTGAGGGCCTTGAGCTTGAACTCACGATCGATCGCTTAGTAAGCGAACGCACAACCAATGTGGCTAAGAAGACCTCCTTTGCTCTCTGTCTGTGTCTGTTTCTGTTTCTGTTTCTGTTTCTGTTTCTGTTTCTGTTTCTGTTTCTGTTTCTGTTTCTGTTTCTGTTTCTGTTTCTGTTTCTGTTTCTGTTTCTGTTTCTGTTTCTGTTTCTGTTTCTGTTTCTGTTTCTGTTTCTGTTTCTGTTTCTGTTTCTGTTTCTGTTTCTGTTTCTGTTTCTGTTTCTGTTTCTGTTTCTGTTTCTGTTTCTGTTTCTGTTTCTGTTTCTGTTTCTGTTTCTGTTTCTGTTTCTGTTTCTGTTTCTGTTTCTGTTTCTGTTTCTGTTTCTGTTTCTGTTTCTGTTTCTGTTTCTGTTTCTGTTTCTGTTTCTGTTTCTGTTTCTGTTTCTGTTTCTGTTTCTGTTTCTGTTTCTGTTTCTGTTTCTGTTTCTGTTTCTGTTTCTGTTTCTGTTTCTGTTTCTGTTTCTGTTTCTGTTTCTGTTTCTGTTTCTGTTTCTGTTTCTGTTTCTGTTTCTGTTTCTGTTTCTGTTTCTGTTTCTGTTTCTGTTTCTGTTTCTGTTTCTGTTTCTGTTTCTGTTTCTGTTTCTGTTTCTGTTTCTGTTTCTGTTTCTGTTTCTGTTTCTGTTTCTGTTTCTGTTTCTGTTTCTGTTTCTGTTTCTGTTTCTGTTTCTGTTTCTGTTTCTGTTTCTGTTTCTGTTTCTGTTTCTGTTTCTGTTTCTGTTTCTGTTTCTGTTTCTGTTTCTGTTTCTGTTTCTGTTTCTGTTTCTGTTTCTGTTTCTGTTTCTGTTTCTGTTTCTGTTTCTGTTTCTGTTTCTGTTTCTGTTTCTGTTTCTGTTTCTGTTTCTGTTTCTGTTTCTGTTTCTGTTTCTGTTTCTGTTTCTGTTTCTGTTTCTGTTTCTGTTTCTGTTTCTGTTTCTGTTTCTGTTTCTGTTTCTGTTTCTGTTTCTGTTTCTGTTTCTGTTTCTGTTTCTGTTTCTGTTTCTGTTTCTGTTTCTGTTTCTGTTTCTGTTTCTGTTTCTGTTTCTGTTTCTGTTTCTGTTTCTGTTTCTGTTTCTGTTTCTGTTTCTGTTTCTGTTTCTGTTTCTGTTTCTGTTTCTGTTTCTGATTCTGTTTCTGTTTCTGTTTCTGTTTCTGTTTCTGTTTCTGTTTCTGTTTCTGTTTCTGTTTCTGTTCCTGTTTCTGTTTCTGTTTCTGTTTCTGTTTCTGTTTCTGTTTCTGTTTCTGTGTTATGTTCTGAAGTAAAAAACAGGGCACGTTTTAACGAAATATTTTTAACGTTAATAACTGGCTTTGCTGCTACCATATTTTGATGATCTGCATACCAAATGAATCAGAAATTTTCTAAGATTTGTTTGATTCCCTATTTCGTAAATGGTTAATTACAGAAATTGGATGAAAATTGGAAAATTGTTCTTACTTATTCGTGCTGTCAATAACGAGCAGCTAATGTATCTTCTTCTTCTTCTTTTTATTTTGTTTCAGAGAGGCTTTAAACTTTGCAGTTCATTCGCCTCTATAGAACTAATGTTGCAGAAAGACAAATTGTTTTTATATCATTGCGCGCGTCAATCGCTCGCTCGAAATGAAAATGCAGCGTTCGTTTTCAATTTATTGAGTATAAACAATCAATTCATTATTCCAGATCACAGCATCCACTATTCATCGGTCTTCCAGCTAGCGATCAGACAGCAGCGAAGCTTTTCAAATGGCCATTCTGAAGGCCATGAGTTTAGTTCAGTTTTTTAATTGGCCTTGAGGCTAGAGGTGATTGAAAAACCTCTATAATTCAAAACATCATCACCATTCCAGTTGCACTATCACTCCAGCTAGCAGAGTTCAGTCTTTCTCACTGCTGATGTCACACACAGTGGTTTTGCTCAAAACCACGGGTGGAAGAATGGAAGATAGATATCGCACACAGTGGTGCAAATTTGTTCGGTGGAGACATCGTATCGATTTCCATGCCGTTTAACGGATAGACATTTCGAAAAAAAAGATAAAAGGTGTATGAGTGATGTTTATTTGTTTGTTTATTCGATCCGAAAAATTGTTTCAATAGCTCAAAAATGAAAGAAAACATAGATATGAATAGCACATACAATTTCCAACAAGTCGACAATACATCGGAAGATGGGCACTTTTACAGGGAAAAAGTTCTTCGAACAACAACTTTTTCATGTTTTGACGTAGGATTACGTCTTTCGGGAACATATTGAGGTACAAATTGGAAATCGAAAATCGAGTACATCGTGAAAATTGTCCAATTTAAAACGCTTATTGCTCAGTCATTTCATGTTGGATTGATGAAATTTTTGCATCAATCGATTTCGGCACTCCATAACAATTTTTTATGTTGAAGAAAATAATATATGTCATGAAACTTACTATCGAACAATTGAAAAATCTCAACTCCTATCCTAACGGAAATACCCACTTCTGATTGGTCGAGATTGACGACACATGCGGCGGGTCTCTAACAGAGACATCAAAACCAGGCTTCCTGAGAGAAATCGGCATTGCAAATACATGAAAGTAGGAGGAGCTTTTGTTTATACCGAAATGTATTCCCTAACAGAGACATCCAAACCAAGCTGCCTCGGAGAAATCGATATTGCAAATATATGCAAGTCGGGGGCATTTTTGTATTGCAAGTAAGGTGAGTGATACGATTAATTATAGCACATAAAATTTAAATTTGGAACTTTAATGTTGGCTGCTTCGTGAAATTTCATATCAATAAACGATCGTGTATTGTAAAAGTGAAGAAATATTACAAAAAGTCATATCCTGATATCCTGATATGCTTTACATATAGTATTAGGTGTTGTTAGTACAATAAAAATTCGCATTGGGTTGAATAAACACTCAGAAAGTAAAAATTATAAAAGAAAATTACCTTTTCAATTTCAAGTTTGTTTTCTCTGTATTAAAGTAACATGTTTCTACTGATGAGAAAAATTGATAATTGTGTTCGGTATTGGTAATTATATTATATTACATTGGTGATTTTTTTTTCTTTATTTCATCCATACATATCACAGGAGGCATCTCGTCTAGGATCGCAGAGGTCGGTTTTCATTATATCCCGTTCCACTTCGGTATTTTTTATCTGATACGCACCATCCAACGACTGTTTATCATCCTTCTGTCATCATCACGGTAAACACTGGTGGAGTGAACTAACAATATCCAACAACTATCGAAATATTGAACTCCCGGCCCCGTCAGGTTGACGCCATATGAGCCTTAATAAAAATATATATTTTGGATAAAAAAAAATCCAACAACTAAACAAAATGGCCCTTTTCAGGGCCACCAAATCATTACCAAAGAGTTTAACGATGTAATTCTTCAAACATATTAATCTACAGATAGCCTAACGGAATCCTATGTCAACTATGCGGTCGTGTCTCGGACACAATCCTCCTGTGACTTTTTCTTTGAAAAATGACTATTAATGTTTAATTTGTAGCATTTGTATGTATAAATTATCGCGATTCAAATGTTCTGCAAACTTTTTTTATATTTAGAAACATGTCAAACGCAATAATTTACACACAAACATGTAACGTGTAGAACTTTTTTTGTAGGGGTCTCCATACAAAAATGCCCTATATTCCAGAAACTATAAAAGATAGGAAGTTGACGTCTTCGACGAAAGTTTATATTTTAATAAGATCTGAAACTTTGTCGAATACACTATATTACTATTTTGACTTTAAACAAAATTAGTATTAGTTGTATTTTTTTTCAAAGAAAACACGAAAAAGTTGTTGATCCAAAAACTTTTTCCCTGTAAAAGTGCCCATCTTCCGATGTATGGACGACATGTTGGAAATATGAGGACTATTCATATAATATTTTTTAAAAATTTAAAAAAAATCGAATTTTAATTTTTAAAATATTTATTTTTCAAAAAAAGACGGGTGGGTAAGGTCGGGGACATAACCGGAGTGACGTAGGACTATACAAAGGGGGCAGCTTTTGTTAAATATATATTTTAAATATATTGTTTTATTTTCTTCTCCTACGTGAATACCTACCTATCTACCTGAATAATGGATTAGTTTACTGTTTACTCTTTATGAACATGTTGATGGTTC
Organism: Toxorhynchites rutilus septentrionalis; assembly: GCF_029784135.1. NCBI lineage: Eukaryota > Metazoa > Arthropoda > Insecta > Diptera > Culicidae > Toxorhynchites > Toxorhynchites rutilus. Next base: position 53,368,293 of record NC_073744.1, read on the forward strand.
TGAAAAGAACCTTTGGTGTTGTGTTTTTGTTATCACTCGATATTCCCATCTTGTTCGGTTAAACCTTCCTGTTTAGCTATTGCGTTTGCCACTCGCCACAGCTTTCAAAGTTGGAAAATTTCTTCCCATCCAGCTTGTGACATATTGTTCAGTAAATTACATTTAATGCGACGTGCCGGAGAAACACTTTGCCACTCACTGAAACTAATTGTTGCCTTGATGAGCGCCGAACCGAAGCTGCTTTGTTTTTGATGCGGGTTTTCTGATTGTCGTGAGCAGCTTTGCAAGCCAACTCGAGCACTCCGACGGCCTCTATATACTCTATAATTGCTGTTAGGTATACTGCTGCTCCGGCACCAATCCGTTCGGCCTAGTTACCCTTGCGGAGCAATCAGTGAATGCGACCAACAGGGAACTGGAGACCTGCACGGTTCGAGTGAGACTTTGCCTTTCCCTTAACTTGTCCTCCTTTGTTACGTCCAGGATGCCGATGCCGTACAACCACACGGGTTTACGGTTTGAAAGAAAATAAGATATTTTTTTGGGGTCCGCGTGTTTTATACTCTAGCGGTACACACTCACAGGATAGAGACAAATCGGCAGACTCAGCCAGAGGGGCGAGTCCAACGAGACGAACGAATGAGCGTTAAAAGAGAGCGATGGCAAAAAAATACATTCATTACGATTTGTTCGCTCGTTGGATTCACATGCAGGCTAAAAAGGGTCCTTTTCAGGATCACAAAATTATCTTCAATCTAAAGAGTTTATTGTTTTGTTATCACTCGATATCCCCATCTTGTTCGGCTAAACCTTTATGTTTAGCGATTGCATTTGCCAATCGCCACAGCTTTCACACCTGTAATTGAACATTTGCGATGACAGTGGTACAGTGTCGACTTTCAATGTGGGGTCATAATTTGGACCCCGAACTCTATGTTAACAAAAATGTCCAACTAAATATGTCGCATTACAGGTCCGTCCAATTAGCTAAATGTCGAGATGAGTGTAAATTACTGTACTTTCAATCTAGAAGCAATTTTAGAATTGGTGAAAATCAATAAGCTCAGAACAACTGCCAAATTCACATACTCATCATATCCTGGTAAACAAATTATAAAAAAATCAATTTGTGTTTTATATATTATATATTTTATATATTTGTTTTATTATTATTTTGGATATTGTTTTAGAAAGCATTGAACTGTATTTCCTAAACTCTTTTTTGGAAGGTTTAATGGCCCTGAAAAGCGCCTTGTTTTAAGGAATGGTTCCAATTTAGAAAACTTAGTACTCGTGGTTTTGAAAAAAAACATTTCGAACGCCTTCGATGCCGCTTTGTTCTGGATTTGCCACCAAAGCAGTTTGTATAAAGAACAAACTTTTTTCTTCTGCTACCTGATGCCATTTTGCGATTGCGTTTGCCACTCGCCACTCGCTGCAACTGCCTGTTGTTGTCTTGATGTCCACCGAACCGAATGTGTTCTGTTCCGAATGCGGGTTTTCTTATCGTTGCGAGCAGCTTTGCCAGCTAACTCGATCACTTCGGCGGCCGAAACTATATAACGCCGGCTAGGTGGACTGGTGCACTGGTACTAACGCGCTCGGCCTAGCTACCCTTGCGGGGAACTCCAGATCAACACGCTTTCCCTTCACTTTTCCTCCTTTACCATGTCCAGACATGGCTGCTTGTGTTGGTTTGTTAATGTGATGTGATGCGAAACGATGTGGTGTACGGTTTGAATGAGAATGATCGTTACGGCAGCGGAGCGGGGATTTTTAAGCTGACTGGCTGGCTCGAGAGTTACGCATGTGTGAGACTGCGACCAATGTTTCGTTAATTTTTTCTTTTTCCTTTCCAATCGTGCTTCATTCTATTTCGCTGCTGCTCTGGTTGCCCGTTTTGGTCGGTACGATTTGAGGAGCACAAAATGGACCAATCAAAAATGGGCACATAGTGCATTTTGACAATGCTTGATATTTCACAATTATTCAATTATTTATCTCAATAAAAATGAAATGTTATTCGTTATGATAGATGCGTAGATATATTTCCTATCAATTGATGCAAAAACCTTTCCGATCTATTGAGAAATGCTCGAGTTATAAGCGTTCCAAATCTTGCATTTTTTCCTACTTGTTCAGTGCCTAGATTTCCATTTCACCCCCTATATCTTCCGGTTAGACGTAGTCCTACGTCAAAAATATTATTTTTTATGAAAATTTAAATAATTTTCTACATTTCATCCTTTGACTCGAATTTTGTAGGTATTATTGTTTTCAATTATAATTTTTTATGAAAAATCAAGAAACTTTTTTTTGGCCTTCTCAAAAAAGTTGTCTAATACTTTTTGGAATATTTCAAGTATGCAAAATTTGCTTCAACGACCCTTGTGTTTACATAGTCGAGTTGGCATGAAATTCGTCTATTGCATTATTGTTAAAAGATAGATAAACAAATAATGGTAAAATGGATAGTGAAAATAATCTTTGTTTTATTTTTCCGGGGCTCGGAAATCAGTGACGGCAGTGAAAGACAAGAAATCCCAGCCTAGTGGATTGTCGAATATTGTTTTAGTTTACAGTTCCGCATGTTTCTGATAAGCATGCACTTAAATTCCAAACATCACTTGAATTTGTTGTCCTGACGTTTTATTCCGTATAAATAAATGCACATCACACACACATACAAAATGCGCTTTCCTTGTGTCATCCGTCCCAGTCTGCCATTATCATAAAGCAACATACTTAATCTATACACGAGTGTTATCAGATCTTAATTTATTCTTCAATATTCGCTCGAAGCCGGGAACTGTGAAATAATCACCGGAACGTACTCGTCAAACTGGGCTACGAAGAAATTGCCCGCGATCGGATGACCCAGACTGTAACGGTAAGCGAATTCACGCACGGAAAATCTCAAGCGGGGTGTTCGGTTCCTGCAACAAAACAAACAGAGAGAGGGCAGTAGTGAACGTAACAATTTGTCACACTGAAATTGACTCACTTTCCGGAGACCCGAGGCACCTCGGAGTAATCGTTGCGACATTGCTGCTGGTAAAGTAGAAAGATGTATCGATGGTACCCAGTTCCCGAGCGAGGAAACGTGGCCAAATATTCGACCAGGATCTCGCCCTGCTCCACATGCTTCCCGGGAATGTTACCAACCAACCAGTGGACGAACTCTCTGTTCGATGGTTCCGTTCGGCTGGGGGAGTCCGGATCGATCATTATTAGTGTGTATAAAACTCTTGGATCGGCACACCACTCGACTTTGGGCTCGAAGCGAACCTCTGTCGGGGTCAGTTCCTTGCCTGCATCGACAAGCTTCTTCGAGCGATAGGCAACCTATGGGACGAAACAAAACAAAAAAAAAAAAAGAGTAAAACCGCGATAAAAATGACTTCAACTCAAACCAACAAACCATGACACTGACCTTAGCGAAAACGAGCGGCGCGCGGTCTATCAACACCGGAACGATGTCGTGCTCGGTGAACATTTGATTGATATCAGCCTCCATTAATCCAACTCTACAGACAAGCACTGCGTCTTCGCGGGCGAACCGTTCGAAGTGCCACACTCTACTAGATTGCAGGCGCTTCCGCAAGCACCTCGGATCATCATCACTGAAGCCAACACACGAGTGGCGTTTGTTTACAGAATAAATGAACAACTGCCTTTCAAATTAGTTGATAACGCGACAACGAGCCTACAGACACAACTGGCGGACTTGCATCCGAAGTGACTGATTACGAGCGACGAGTGGGAACTTCGATTGCGCGGTCGCCGAAGTGAGGATCGGTAATTGGATGCAGCTTTGGGACGGTTCAGTTATTGTGATCAATCCGGTGGTGTTGATAAACTAGGATTAATATGTGAACAACGTTTAACTGGCCGTTTGGACGAACGCATGGCAGAATAATTTCATGTTTCTACAAATTAAAGTATATTGTTGGTAAAACTATCCAAAAAGTAATTGAAAAACCAAAAAAGGCAATTGTGTAAGGAAAGCTTTGATTTTTTTTTTGAAACTGAAGGTGACAAATAATAATTACCAGGGGCAAGAACTGCGAATTACGGAGAGTAATGCACTTTCGGCCAATTGATCAGACTTGGCGATCAAAGTTCCATTCTTTCTGTTTTTTATTCTTTCATGTTCGTTTCTTTGGTGTGAAAACACATTTATTTGAATAATAATATGAATTAATACATTATTCATATTTAGTCACTGCCTTCTCTCATCTTTCCAACATTTTGCGGATTCCGTCGCGAATGAAGCGTTAATCTTTTGAAGCCAAAAATGAATGCAGTCAGTTTTAGATATTGTTCTGATGTGAAGGTCGAGCGTTGTCATGATGAAGTATTATCGGCTCGTGTCTGATCGCATAATCTGGACCTTTTTCGGCAATAGCTCGCTTTAAATGGATCAATTGTTGATAGGCTTTACGTACGATCTTTTAGTTTTGGATTGCATAGTGAATCCATTATTCGTCCCGGTATTGATTCGATGCAAGAAAGCCACAAGAGGGTTGTGTCCAAGACATGACCGCATAGTTGACGTAGGATTCCGTTAGGCTATTTGTTGCATGCTGGTTTCGGATATGTTTGTAAAACTCTTTGATAATGATTTGGTAGCCCTGAAATGGTGATTAGTCGTTGGATGGTGGCGTATCACGACAGAAGATGCAGAAGTGGAATAAGATATGATGAAAACCGCCTTATGTGGCCTTAGACGAGATGGCTCCTGTGTTCTGTATGGATGAAATAATGGAAAAACTTGCCAATGTAATGTAGTAAATTATCATTATCGAACACAACTATCAATTCTTCTAACCACAAAAAACATGTTACATTATTATATAGAATATTTCAAATGGAAAAGACAACTTTTTTTCATTATGTTTATTTTCTGAGTGTGTTTATTCAACTCATTGCCATTTTCGCTTCAAAACCAACGGAACACGATGCTATATGCCTCAAGGCGAATTTCAGCTGGACTGACAGCACCTAATACGATTTGTAGAGCATATGGGAAAATCTCATTTTGGAATATTCCTTCACATTTCCAATTTTCCTCACCGCATGGTTTTTATTAATAAAAAAATGTAGAGGATCATTTCATATTTGAAGTCATTTTTAACACAACACATATACAATATTACATATACACTTGTGTGAAACGTTTTACAATGCATGATCGAACATTGGTATGAAGCAACCAACACTGGTGTTGCTAATTTATATTATATTTCGTAGAATTAAGGTGAAGGTGGAAGCTAGCCACAAATGGCTGCTACAATGGCGCTCATTTCTTTCATCTCCCTCCCTCACCCCTCGCAAGAAAATCAATAATTTTGCGAAACAGTGTGAAGAAAATGATCGTTTTTGCACACTTCCCATCAAGTAATATCAACCAAACTTTAATCGATTACTCACAAGATATTAAATTTTCATCTGCTTTCGCACCGTATAGTGAAGAACGTCGGAAAACTCGAGCAAGTGCTCTGAAAGTTAAATTTTCGTTTTTCAATCTTCGACAATGGTTTTGTTTGTATTGGTGGAAGCATCGTTATTTTTTCGACACTGATGCCAAACAACATCATCGAAACAGCTATAAAAACCACTCAATAAAATGTTATTCCGGAGTCATAGCGTCCCATGTCATGAAAATCAATAGAATGAAATTGTGTTGATATCAATACAATTATTATTTTTACGTTTAATGGGTCTATAATGTAAGTTTTAGCAACTTTAACATTGGGTAAGAAAATTGTATTGCAGAGCTCGGAACACTGCCACGGCTGCCTATGCTTTCAAAAACAGTAAACGGAAAAGTATTAAATTCAATCTAAATGCCTCGGCCAACGAAGAGAAGGGTTAAGGCTTTCCAACGTGAATATGTGAAAATAATACAATCAACGAAGGAAAATATTAAGGAATTATCAACATCGAGTTACTATGCGGAAGAACTTGTTAATACCAAAAGAGCCCCAATTCGCATGGGTTATAAATTTGCTCATGTTACGCTCGCGTATAATCAGAATCATATGCAAATGCACCTTCTATATATATTTATATTTGCAATTGTTCATCGGAACATATCGTTCATACATTTTACTTTAGTATTGAATTGTTATTTGTTTTTTTTTTCAAATGTATTCAAAGACTCGTGTCAATGAAGCGCCACACAGTCTGATAAGTGAATTGATCTATTTACGTGTGCTTTGCTCTTCTCTCACAAACACTATTACCCCATTTTTACACGAGGGTTTACCTATACTACTACAATAGCTAGCTTTCACCTTCACCTTAACCGTATCACTCATCTTACTTGCAATACAAAAATTCCCCTGACTTGCATGCAATGTTGCAATGCTGATTTCCCCAGGCTCCATGGTTCTGAAGTCCGTGTTAAGGAAACAAATTTCTGTTGGAACAATAATTCTCCCAACTTGCATGTATTTGCAATGCAGATTTTCGCAGGCTCTTTAGTTTTGAAGTCTGTGTTAGGGAAAACATTTTGGTAGGAACAAAAATTCCCCCAACTTGTATACATTTGCAATACCGCTTTCTCCAGGCTCCTTGGTTACATAAAATATATTATTTTATTCATCTGCATTGAATTGTTATGGAGTGCCCAAATCGATTGATGCGAAAATTTCATAAATCCATCAAGAAATGATTGAGAAATAATTGTAAGTACAACAGGAAGTTTGTATCTTCAATTTCGACCACTCAGAGCGCGGTATTGACGTAGGACTACGTCTAACCGGAAGATATAGGGGGTGAAATGGAAATCTAGGCACTGAACAAGTAGGAAAAATGCAAGATTTGGAACGCTTATAACTCGAGCATTTCTCAATAGATCGCAAAGGTTTTTGCATCAATTGATAGGAAATATATCTACGCATCTATCATAATGAATAACATTTCATTTTTCTTGAGATAAATAATTGAATAATTGTGAAATATCAAGCATTGTCAAAATGCACTATGTGCCCATTTTTGATTGGTCCATTTTGTGCTCCTCAAATCGTACCGACCAAAACGGGCAACCAGAGCAGCAGCGAAATAGAATGAAGCACGATTGGAAAGGAAAAAGAAAAAAAAATGAACGAAACATTGGTCGCAGTCTCACACATGCGTAATTCTCGAGCCAGCCAGTCAGCTTAAAAATCCCCGCTCCGCTGCCGTAACGATCATTCTCATTCAAACCGTACACCACATCAGTTCGCATCACAACACATCAACAAACCAACCCTAGCAGCCATGTCTGGACATGGTAAAGGAGGAAAATGAAGGGAAAGGCAAAATCCCGCTCGAACCTTGATCTGGAGTTCCCGCTCGTGTTGATCTGGAGTTCCCCGCAAGGGTAGCTAGGCCGAGCGCGTTAGTACCAGTGCACCAGTCCACCTAGAAAAACCGCATTCAGAACAGAACACATTCAGTTCGGTGGACATCAAGACAACAACAGGCAGTTGCAGCGAGTGTCGAATGGCAAACGCAATCGCAAAACGGCAGCAGGTAGCAGAAGAACAAAGTTTATTCTTTGTGTTTGTGTTTGTTCTGCTTTGGTGGCATATCCAGAACAAGGCGGCATCGAGGGCGTTCGAAATGGTTTTTTTCAAAATCACGAGTACAAAGTTTTCTAAATTGGAACCATTCCATAAAACAAGGCGCTTTTCAGGACCATTAAACCTTCCAAAAAAGAGTTTAGGAAATACAGTTCAATGCTTTCTAAAACATTATCCAAAATAATAATAAAACACAAATTGATTTTTTCATAATTTGTTTGCCAGGATCTGATGAGTATGTGAATTTGGCATTTGTTCTGAGCTTATTGATAGTTGGGGAATTTCCTGATTATTTAATTTTCATTAATTAATTCTTAAATTGTTTTCAGATTGAAAGTACAGTAATTTACAATTAGTTCGACATTTAGCTAATTGGACGGACATGTAATGCGACTTATTTAGTTGGACATTTTTGTAAACATAGAGATCCAAATTATGACCCCACATTGAAAGTCGACACTGTACCACTGTCATCGCAAATGTTCAATTACAGGTTGAAATCGGCTCCAATACGACACTGAGTGGCGCTTCGGCACGTCGCATTGAATGTAATTTACTGTACAACATGTCACAAAGCTGGATAGAAAGAAATTTTCCAACTGTGAAAGCTGTGGCGAGTGGCAACAAATCGCTAAACAGGAAGGTTTAGCCGAACAAGATGGGGATATCGAGTGATAACAAAACAATAAACTCTTTAGATTGAAGATAATTTTGTGATCCTGAAAAGGACCCTTTTTAGCCTGCATGTGAATCCAACGAGCGAACAAATCGTAATGAATGTATTTTTCTGCCATCGCTCCCTTTTAACGCTCATTCGTTCGTCTCGTTGGACTCGCCCCTCTGGCTGAGTCTGCCGATTTGTCTCTATCCTGTGAGTGTGTACCGCTAGAGTATAAAACACGCGGACCCCAAAAAAAATTCTTATTTTCTTTCAAACCGTAAACCCGTGTGGTTGTACGGCATCGGCATCCTGGACGTAACAAAGGAGGACAAGTTAAGGGAAAGGCAAAGTCCCACTCGAACCGTGCAGGTCTCCAGATCCCTGTTGGTCGCATTCACTTATTGCTCCGCAAGGGTAACCAGGCCGAACGGATTGGTGCCGGAGCACCAGTATACCTAACAGCGATTATAGAGTTTCGGCCGTCGGAGTGCTCGAGTTGGCTTGCAAAGCTGCTCACGACAATCAGAAAACCCGCATCAAGAACAGAGCAGCTTCGGTTCGGCGCTCATCAAGGCAACAATTAGTTTCAGTGAGTGGCAAAGTGTTTCTCCGGCACGTCGCATTAAATGTAATTTACTGAACAACATGTCACAAGCTGGATGGGAAGAAATTTTCCAACTGTGAAAGCTGTGGCGAGTGGCAAACGCAATAGCTAAACAGGAAGGTTTAACCGAACAAGATGGGAATATCGAGTGATAACAAAAACACAACACCAAAGGTTCTTTTCAGAACCATCAACATATGCATAAAAAGTAAACAGTAAACTAATCCATTTTTCAGGTAGATAGGTAGGTATTCACGTAGGAGAAGAAAATAAAACAATATATTTAACATATATATTTAACAAAAGCTGTCCCGTTTGTATAGTCCTACGTCACTCCGGTTATGTCCCCGACATTACCCACCCGTCTTTTTTCGTTTGGATAACGGTTGAGATTTTTCATTTTCATGACATTGTAAGTAGGGGTTAGTTAACTAACCCACGAGCATGTACCCAGGGGCGGCCTAGCGATTAGGATGGCCCGTGTTCCACCTGCGTTCCAAGCGGGTTTTTTTTGCCGCCACGTTAACGCGAACTCGGCGCTGTCGTTTCGCGATATATGGGATCGCTTCTTGGCACCAGCGATTCCCTATTCGTTTTCTTTTCGCGTTCAACAAATATATTTCACTCGCGATCGGTATTCTAAGGCGCACAAGTGGAATAATCCCGCGTTTTTCCAGCAGCGATTACACTCGCGTTCCTTCGTTCGACTCTTTGGTGCGTCCGTATCGGCCAGAGGTTCAGAACTTAGAGAGCGAGACCTCTTTTTTTTCGCGCCAGGAAGCTTCCGAATATGACCGTCGGAAGCTTTTTCTGCGTTTTTGAGAGAGAGCCTCAACGCATTCAATGCGTTTTGTAACGCGTTCGTTTGCGCACGGTGTTTTGGATGGGCAATTTTCAAATAAAACTTGTTTTATCTCATGTTTTTAGTTCCTTTTTTAAATATTTTTTTCAATATGTGACAATTCGTTTGTTACAACATATATTATTTTATTCAAAATAAAAAAATGCTGTGGAATGCCGATCTCATTAATCCATCATGAAATGAAAATTTTTAAAATGGACATTTTTTACAATCTAATCGATTCTCGTTTTCCAATTTGTACCCTCAATATGTTCCCGACATCCTACGTCAAAATCACCGTTCGGCATCTTTCGCTTTCAATTCGTATGGAACATAATTTCCTTGCTTTTGTATCTATCCTGTGGCTTTGAGTCATTCAGAAATAGCCTGTGGAGTCACTTCGAATGACTCTGCAAACTCTGTTCGCGTTATACACGAATCTTGATCGAATCCGGACGCTTAATGTTTTCAACACTAAAATCACAACTTTTAAGCCGTTGATAACATTCCCTCCAATATCTATCCGATGGATATTTCTTCCAATGCAAGATGGTACAGGAGGGGCATTTAAGTGGAAATTAGCATTCTGCGCTCGACAGTTATTCTCTAGACAAAAACTGTCTTCGACAAAGTTGTTACATATGATAGAGCGCACATTTTAAGTTATCAAAAATAGGGTCACCAAAATTGTCGACGAAATAAAAAAATATTACTTTCTTATCTTCATAGATAGAAGTAAACATAGTTCGACAATATTGTAGCTCCAGTTATTTAAGATATCTTTGTAGAACCAAGTTTTTTCCTATCTCTTGAAATAACCGATATAGCCTTTTTATTAAGGTGAAGGTGGACGCTAACCATTTTAGTAGTATAGGTAAACCCACGTGTAAAAATGGGGTAATAGTGTTTGTGAGAGAAGAGCGAAGCACATGTAAATAGATCAATTCACTTATCAGACTGTGTGGCGCTTCATTGACACTGACAATACTGATTATACGCGAGCGTAACATGAGCAAATTTATAACACATGCGAATTGGGCCTCTTTTGATATTAACAAGTTCTTCCGCATGCTGATAATTCCTTCATATTTTCCTTCGTTGGTCGTATTGTTTTCACATATTCACGTTGGAGAGCCTTAACTCTTCTCTTCGTTGGCCGAGACATTTTGATTGAATGTAGTACTTTTCCGTTTATTGTTTTTGAAAGCATAGGCAGCCGTGGCAGTGTTCCGAGCTCTGCAATACAATTTTCTTACCCAATGTTGAAGTTGCTAAAATTTACATTATAGACCCATTAAGCGTAAAAATAATGATTGTATTGATATCAACACAATTTTATTCTATTGATTTTCATGATATGAAACGCTATGACTCAGGAATAACATTTTATTGAGTGGTTTTGATAGATGTTTCGATGATGTTGTCTGGCATCAGTGTCGAAAAAATAACGATGCTTTCACCAATACAAACAAAACCATTGTCGAAGATTGAAAAATGAAAATTTAACTTTCAGAGCACTTGCTCGAGTTTTCCGACGTTGTTCACTATACAGTGCGACAGCAGATGAAAATTTAATATCTTGTGAGTAATCGATTAGAGTTTGGCTGATATTACTTCATCAAAAAGAATCTTTTTCTCCACACTGTTTCGCAAAATTATTGATTTTCGGGCGAAGGGTGAGGGAGGGAGATGAAAGAAATGAGCGCCATTGTGGCAGCCATTTGTGGCTAGCTTCCACCTTCACCTTAAACGGTTTTATTTAGCTTGCCCTGTAATCTGTATGTTTGTATGTTTGTATCGCTGACCCACATTAATAGAAATTTGACCCCCTTCCTGTTGACCGATTGATCTGAAATTCAGAACACACCTTTATCTCTGTAGTCCTTATAAAACTGCGTATTTCATTATCGTGAAAATCCAAGATGGCGGCCGCTACAAAATGGCGAATTACATATTTTCTCAAAACTTCATTAATGTGGGTATCAAATGAAAGGCATGACTAGTAGAATACGGTTATTTAAGAAAAATGCAAATCCAAGATGGCTGCCACTACAAAATGGCGGACTACGTATTTTCTCAAAACCTCATTAATATGGGTATCAAATGAAAGGGCTTGACTAGTAAAATACGGTTATTTATGATAAATGTAAATCCAAGGCTACAAAATGGCGGACTACATATAAAATGGCGGACTACATGTTATGTCAAAACCCCATTAATAAGGGTATCAAATTAAAGGGCTTGACTAATAGAACACAGTTATTTATGAAAAATGCAAATCTATGATGGCTTCCACTACCAAATGGCGGGCTGCATATTTTCTCAAAACCCGATTAATATGGGTATCAAATGAAAAAGCTTGAATAGTAGATCACAGTAGATCATGAAAAATCTAAATCCAAGATGGCCGCAATCATAAAATAGCAAATAACTTTATTAAACGGTTTTATTTAGCTTGAATTGTTCGTATGTATGTTTGTATGTCTGTAGGGTTGTCCCACATTAATAGAAATTTTGACCAATAGGAACTGGCCGAATTTATAAAATACCTTTATCTCTGCTGTCATTTTAAAACTGCTTATCTTGAAAAATCCAATTTGGCCGCCGCTACAAAATAGTTGATTCCATATCATTTCAAAAAAAAAAAAAAAGGTTGATTGAGATATGTGTATCAAACGAACGAACCTGACTTGGAGAACACATTATGTATTCTCTACAATCCCCTCAATATCGGTATCACATGGAATTTTTTGACTTATAGAATACAGTACAATGGTTTTATTGTAGAGCAATATTCTAATGAAACAGATAATGTACAAAAAGCTAGAAAATAATTAGGGAAGTAGCAGTTAGCAGTTATCACACCTCTCCTTCATTAGTCTAGGGCATTGATAAGACTAAAATAAAATCGTGAGGGCACGTTGGATTTCCATTATCCCCAATTAGCGACTTCATCATATGTCCCATGATTTTATTTTAATCTTATCAATGCCCTAGACCAATGAAGGAGAGGTGTGATAACTGCTACTTCCCTAATTATTTCCTAGCTTTTAGTACATTATTATGTTTAATATATTAAACCGTTTAACTTAAAAAGTTTTTTTTACTTATTTTATTAATTATACAGCGCGGACTCGATTATACACAGTCTTCGATTTCTATTCACTGTATATAATCGAATCCTGTATATAATCGAGTCGAAAAAATATTTTTCATTTGTTTTTTATGCATATATTTTTCGTTTATTGAAAGTAAAAGAAGAATTTAATTTTTGATTCATCCCCTTAAAGTCAGAAAACACCTTTCTCACATGATTTTTTCCCAGAATCTCTCAAGAGGGGATAGATAATCATATTAGATGAAAAAATCCTTCTACGCATTTGTTCGAATTTCAATAATGACAGATATATAATACTTTTTTTGTTTTGGACACTGTTGCCTCAAACTGGCTGTACAGTAAAAAGTACACTGCCAACTCTGTTGCCTTCATTTGAAAGATGAGAAAGTTTAGTACAGGATATAGTAGTGGAACATCTAAATTAGTGTATTTAAATAACATTTCGGGAGTGAAAGATTTAAAAGTTAGTAATTTTTAATGCGTAATTATTAATTTTATCCCAAAAATTCATTTTAAACTTGATTCTTCAATAAAATTAAAGCTCTCAAACCACTCTACAATTTGTTCTTTGACGCCCAACTTCTATCTTTCTTAATTTCGCTGCAATAACGATATAATCAATTCCTGTTGAAAATTCAAGCAAAATCTTCAAAAATGGCGATTTTTACTCCACTCTACTTATAATAGCCACTTAAATTTCACCTTAACTGTTCAATGTTGTATGTGATGTTTTCGACTTTAACTTGCCGAAGAATGCCTTTTGAAATGGAAGTAACAATTACATCTAGTTTATAAGTGTATAATTCAGTCTGTGCTTTAGAAGACGGTGTTGAAATAAATAACGTTGAAATGTTACTTTTTTTCTAGAAATAAGTCATATTTGACCTATAAAAAAAAAATTTTTTTGCAAACTGTATATAATCGAGTCCAGAATTGTATATACAGGTAATCTTCGATATAACGTACATTTCACTTTCAAAATTGTACGTTGTATCGAATTGTACGTTATATCGAAGCATAATAAAGTACTCACAAACGTAGTCTATAATACATTAATGTGTTGCTGTTTTAGTAAAGTTAATGAATAACTTCAATCAGAAGACGAAGCTAGCCTTTCTCACGATGTTTCCCTTCGAACTGTTGATTCAAGCTTGATTCATTTAGAATCCGGAATAACAAAACCAGCTGTATTTCGGAATTGATTGGAGGTACAAAACTTGTTTTAGTATCACAATACAGATAATTCATTGTTCTATCAGGAAAAAAAAAATATTGATTTTTTTTTCCTTTACACTTTGGAAATGTGTATGTTATATCGAGTGACGTTATATCGAGGGTACGTTATAACGAGGGTACGTTATATCGAAGTTTCCCTGTAATCGAGTCCGACCTGTATAGGCTTTAATCTTTTCAGTTCATTCGCCTAAAACTAAACGAAAACTACCAATTTTCACTAATATCTGAGAACCACATGGCTGTATTATAACCTACCCTATGCGCATCATATCAACCAAGATCTCATATATCCCAGGAAGTAAAGTGGTTCCATAGTTATAAAACAGAGTGTATAATCGAGCGTAGATCATTAAGATTTATTGAAATTTTACAAAATAGTACAAAAGATAATTTCTCCCAGTACTTGCATTCAGTGTGTGAGAAACACGCCAACAAACACTCCAGTTTGATTGGACGGACCAACTCGCCAAATCATTCGCATTTCAACATTTCAATTGTGTTCCATGAATTAAAACAGATATCCCAACATTGCAGTAATGCCAGATTATGAAAAATTTATTCTAAACAGAAGCATCAGTCCCCCTCCCTTGCTGACATCGGTCCCTGCTCGACTGACAGGTCACACGGGCGCCCTGCATGAGCAATTATCCCTCCACTTTTGTCGCCATATCAACTAACCCTTTACCGGTGCTAATCCGACGAAATTGGCTCCCGTATCTGGCTGGTTGACATCGAATGCACACAAACTAATACACACAGGCTCTTCTCGGGCAAAAAGTCAATCCCCCCAATCAACGGCGGTCGGATAGAGCTCTCGTCCACTTCCGCTTCGCACCACACAGTTAAATTGTTCCTCCCGCAGTGCTAATTCCGGGGGCGGCAATCAAATAAATCGCAATTATAGCCGAAAATCGAGAAACGACATCCTTCCCGCCATCCTTGGCCGGCACCATGTACTCCTCCCGTCAATCATTTCTATCGGGTCGAATCCTCGGACGCGTTGTTTCACCCAATACACTAGCGTCGAGTATGCGTCGGATGGGTAGCGGAAGTGGTGGTGGATCGGGAGGGCATTCGCGGTCCTGATAACAATTTTGCATATTCCACTGATTGAGCCAGAGGCGTGTGCGTTATACACACAAACACACTCACAAGCTCATACAGACGCCGGCAGGAATTCCCACCGGTTGTCAATATTTATTTATTGGAATTATCGGATTAATACTTTGCATCGTGTTTTAATATTTAAAATTATTTAACTATTTCCATTGCGAGTGGCGGAAGGCGACTCGGCCGGCGTCCGGATGCGATTCAGTGTATTGTATGTTTTTATTTTCTGCGCTTCGTTTTCGGAAATTGGAGTGTTCAATGTTCGATGAGACCACCATGATGTGATCAATCTTGCTTCCACGCGGTGTTCATCAATTAGTGAACCATTACAATGGAGCACATGCTTCCTCGCGTAAATGAGCGAAAAACCATCAGATGCTGGATGAAGTTGTTCCAAAATAGAATCGAAACGATCCAGTGAAAAATTGTCAAATGACTGTCCCGAGTACTTCAATGTGTCTTTTTCCCGCGCAAATGAACGTGGTTGACGTGGGTGACGCCGTACCATTACCGGGTAATCGTCATTACGACTAATTGGAGTAAATTGAAGGGGAGGTCGCGATGATGACCCATCTTGTTTGTAGCGCACTCGTCTCGTTGTCATTACTTTTTCTCTTCCTGCAAAGGTAGTGAGCTTCAATTTAATTTACTGAATCGAATGAGTGTGTGTACGGTAATGAAGCAGGGGCTTGATAATTAGTGGCAGAAGCGCGCAAAGAAGATACAAGTGCCTTCAGCTGAACATTGTCATTGCATCGTATAGGGTGGAGTACTTTGGAACGCATTTTGGCAATAGTTGCAAAATTACGAAAGATTTTTTAAAACACCACGAAAAAACTTTGAATTTTTGACTGTTTTTAAAAATCGATGTAAAATTAACCTTGATTAATTAGAGTTTTAACAACTGCCTTTCCATTAGCGTTGCGAACATTACTTATTGTATTATTCATCATCAAAAAAAGAAGTTTTTGATTCAAACAGAAATACATTATGTCAAATATTAGGCTGTCAAAAAAGTCCTGCGGTATTTCCGCGAGGTGTCGTTGTAAGCGCGTAGTTCTAGTTGTATTCATTGTATCGAGACATATTATAGCTTGTTGGAAAGGTATTTTTGCGGTATTTTTTTATAATATAGTCCTTGACAGTGTTTTGTTTGGTTAAGTCATTCGTGAGTTATAGCGTCGCAAATATGGAGCAAAATAAAGAGAAAATCCGACATATTTTACAGTACTACTATGACAAAGGCAAAAATGCATCTCAAGCTGCCAATAAAATTTGTGCAGTTTATGGACCCGATACAGACCGGCATAGTAGCAGCCGTAGCATCGGGCAAGAGCTGGGGATAAGTCATCAAACCGTTATTAACCATTTGAAGATGCTTGGATTCACAAAGAAGCTCGATGTATGGGTGCCACACACGTTGACGCAAAAAAGACGGGTGGGTAATGTCGGGGACATAACCGGAGTGACGTAGGACTATACAAAGGGGACAGCTTTTATTAAATATATATTTTAAATATATTATTTTATTTTCTTCTCCTACGTGAATACCTACCTATCTACCTGAACAATTGATTACTGTTTACTCTTTATGAGTATGTTGATGGTTCTGAAAAGAACCTTTGGTGTTGTGTTTTTGTTATCACTCGATATTCCCATCTTGTTCGATTAAACCTTCCTGTTTAGCTATTGCGTTTGCCACTCGCCACAGCTTTCACAGTTGGAAAATTTCTTCCCATCCAGCTTGTGACATATTGTTCAGTAAATTACATTTAATGCGACGTGCCGGAGAAACACTTTGCCACTCACTGAAACTAATTGTTGCCTTGATGAGCGCCGAACCGAAGCTGCTCTGTTCTTGATGCGGGTTTTCTGATTGTCGTGAGCAGCTTTGCAAGCCAACTCGAACACTCCGACGGCCGAAACTCTATAATCGCTGTTAGGTATACTGGTGCTCCGGCACCAATCCGTTCGGCCTAGTTACCCTTGCGGAGCAATCAGTGAATGCGACCAACAGGGAACTGGAGACCTGCACGGTTCGAGTGAGACTTTGCCTTTCCCTTAACTTGTCCTCCTTTGTTACATACACGATGCCGATGCCGTACAACCACACGGGTTTACGGTTTGAAAGAAAATAAGATATTTTTTTGGGGTCCGCGTGTTTTATACCCTAGCGGTACACACTCACAGGATAGAGACAAATCGGCAGACTCAGCCAGAGGAGCGAGGACGAATGACCTTTGGGTTAAAGTCCCTTCAAAAACAAGAACAAGAGCAGCGAGTCCAACGAGACAAACGAATGAGCGTTAAAAGGGAGCGATGGCAAAAAAATACATTCATCATGATTTGTTCGCTCGTTGGATTCACATGCAGGCTAAAAAGGGTCCTTTTCAGGATCACAAAATTATCTTCAATCTAAAGAGTTTATTGTTTTGTTATCACTCGATATCCCCATCTTGTTCGGCTAAACCTTCCTGTTTAGCGATTTGTTGCCACTCGCCACAGCTTTCACAGTTGGAAAATTTCTTCCCATCCAGCTTTGTGACATGTTGTACAGTAAATTACATTCAATGCGACGTGCCGAAGCGCCACTCAGTGTCGCATTGGAGGCGATTTTAACCTGTAATTGAACATTTGCGATGACAGTGGTACAGTGTCGACTTTCAATGTGGGGTCATAATTTGGATCTCTATGTTTACAAAAATGTCCAACTAAATAAGTCGCATTACATGTCCGTCCAATTAGCTAAATGTCGAACTAATTGTAAATTACTGTACTTTCAATCTGGAAACAATTTAAGAATTGGTGAAAATTGAATAATCAGGAAAGTCCCCAACTATCAATAAGCTCAGAACAACTGCCAAATTCACATACTCATCAGATCCTGGCAAACAAATTATGAAAAAATCTATTTGTGTTTTATTATTATTTTGGATAATGTTTTAGAAAGCATTGAACTGTATTTCCTAAACTCTTTTTTGGAAGGTTTAATTGCCCTGAAAAGCGCCTTGTTTTATGGAATGGTTCCAATTTAGAAAACTTTGTACTCGTGGTTTTGAAAAAAAAAACCATTTCGAACGCCCTCGATGTCGCCTTGTTCTGGATTTGCCACCAAAGCAGTTTGTATAAAGAACAAACTTTGTTCTTCTGCTACCTGCTGCCGTTTTGCGATTGCGTTTGCCACTCGCAACTCGCTGCAACTGCCTGTTGTTGTCTTGATGTCCACCAAACTGAATGTGTTCTGTTCTGATTGCGGGTTTTCTTATCGTCGCGAGCAGCTTTACCAGCCAACTCGATCACTTCGGCGGCCGAAACTATATAACGCCGGCTAGGTGGACTGGTGCACTGGTACTAACGCGCTCGGCCTAGCTACCCTCGCGGGGAACTCCAGATCAACACGGTTCGAGAAGAATTTTGCCTTTCCCTTCACTTTTCCTCCTTTACCATGTCCAGACATGGCTGCTTGGGTTGGTTTGTTAATGTGTTGTGATGTGAACCGATGTGGTGTACGGTTTGAATGAGAATGATCGTTACGGCAGCGGAGCGGGGATTTTTAAGCTGACTGGCTGGCTCGAGAATTACGCATGTGTGAGACTGCCACCAATGTTTCGTTCATATTTTTTCTTTTTCCTTTCCAATCGTGCTTCATTCTATTTCGCTGCTGCTCTGGTTGCCCGTTTTGGTCGGTACGATTTGAGGAGCACAAAATGGACCAATCAAAAATGGGCACATAGTGCATTTGGACAATGCTTGATATTTCACAATTATTCAATTATTTATCTCAAGAAAAATGAAATGTTATTCGTTATGATAGATGCGTAGATATATTTCCTATCAATTGATGCAAAAACCTTTGCTATCTATTAGGAAAGGCTCGAGTTATAAGAGTTCCAAATCTTGCATTTTTTCCTACTTGTTCAGTGCCTAGATTTCCATTTCACCCCCTATATCTTCCGGTTAGACGTAGTCCTACGTCAAAAACATCTTTGACCGTATCACCGCATGTGAATCGCTGCTGAATCGCAACAAAATCGACCCGTTTCTGAAGCGGATCGTGACTGGCGATGAAAAGTGGGTCACTTACGACAACGTGAAGCGCAAACGGGCGTGGTCGAAGCCCGCTGAAGCGGCTCAGACGGTGGCCAAGCCCTTATTAACGACCAGGAAGGTTCTGCTGTGTGTTTGGTGGGATTGTCAAAGAATAATCTATTATGAGCTGCTTCCCTATGGCCAAACGCTCAATTCGGACCTGTACTGCCAACAACTGGACCGCTTGAAGGTAGCACTCATGAAGAAGAGGCCATCTTTGATAAACAGAGGCCGCATTGTCTTCCATCAGGACAACGCCAGGCCACACACTTCTTTGGTGACGCGCCAGAAGCTCCGGGAGCTCGGATGGGAGGTTCTTTTGCATCCGCCGTATAGTCCGGACCTTGCACCAAGTGACTACCACCTGTTTTTGTCCATGACGAACGAGCTAGGTAGTCAGAAGTTAGCCACAAAAGAGGCCTGTGAAAATTGGCTATCCGAGTTTTTTGCCAATAAGGAAGCGAGCTTCTATAACAGGGGTATTATGAAGTTGGCATCTCTTTGGGAACAAGTCATCGAACAAAACGGCGCATATTTGACTTAAAACAGATGATTGTAACTAATTTTATGAACAAATGAAAATTCAAAAAAAATACCGCAGGACTTTTTTGACAGCCTAATATATACCGGGAATTTGTGTTTTTAAAGAAAATATTTTATTTATCATCCAAATTTATATTGTCGCCTTCAAAATAGGCCCTTTCTGAAAGAAAATACATTTTTATAGCAGTACTAGCTGACCCGGCAAACTTCGTCTAACCCAAAATTTATGTTTCGTTATCACATCCACGGTTTCTTACCAAGCGCACATTCATGGGTCCAGTAGCCCCCATGCCCTTAAAGAGTGAGTAAGTGTGTCGAACCATCATAGAAACGTCTCGTGCCGCTTAAAACTTCCACATGCTAAATATGGCTCAATTTGCTTGATTAGTTCTCGAGTTATACAGAAATTTGTGTTTCATTTGTATGGGAGCCCCCCCCCCCTTAAGAACGGGGTGAGGACTACTATAGAAATGTTTTTCGATCCCTAAAATCTCTATATGCTAAGTTTGATTCCATTTGTTTGATTAGTTCTCGGGTTGTTCAGAAACCTCCCCCCCCTCTCTTTAGAGAGGGGAGAGGAGTGTCAAATCACCATAGAAACATTTATTGCTCCCTGCCAAATGCCAAATTGGTTCCGTTTGCTTGATTAGTTCTTAAATTATGTAGAAATTTATGCTTCATTTGTATGGCAGTAATCCCACCGCCCCCCTCATCTCGGAGAGAGGGGAGAAGTATTTATTCATCATATAAACGTTTCGTGTCCCCTAAAACCTCGCCAACCTTGGTTTCATTTGCTTGATCAATTCTTGAGTAATGCAGAATTTTGAGTTTCATTTGTTTGGAAGCCTCCCTTAGAGAGAGGGGTGGAGTGTCTTACCACCATAGAAACATTTGTTGCACCTTAAAACCTCTATATGACTAATTTGGTTTCATTTGCTTGATTATTTCTGGAGTAATGCAAAAATTTGTGTTTCATTTGTAAGGTAGCACCCTAGGTCCCGAGACTATGGAAACAATAAAAATCAGATACAATCAATAATAACGAGAACAGAATTCAAATTTTCTGCAGGTATAGTATTTTTTCATAGAAGAATAGGTGATTGGCTTTATCTCAATCGATCATCTCAATCGGTCTAGTAGTTCAAAAGTTACGAATTTAAAAAAAAAACTTTTTTGGGAAAAAAGAAAAAAGGTGATTTTTCGGAAAACCCTAAAAAACTGCTGAAATTAAAAAAAATACGGGTCTAATGTTTTGCGATAAAGAACAAAACTACCACTTTTCACGAAAATCTGAGAACCACTATATCGGTTTGGCATGGAATGGCTGTATATAGATATAGATTGAGGCATTCCACCAATCGACACGAAACCATTTTGATTTTATATTTTTGATTTATCTGAAACTTTGCCAACCTGTTCGGCAAGAAATGCCATTTTACGGTATTAGTTTTTTTTACATACAATCACGACTTATTTGTGGAAAGGGCTTATGCAAAATGGTACCATTTCAGAAAATTTTCCAAAATTTCAGAAAGAGCGAGAACAGGCCATTTGAGTAAAATTGTGTCTTAGGCAAAGTTATAGATTATAATCTTGCGGTTTTGGAGAAAGTACACAATAAAAAAAACATGTTGACCCAAAAATAAATTTTTTATCAAAAAAATTGATAATATAGTTGAAAAAGGGTATATCTCAAAAACTTCATTTTTAAAATACAATTTTTTTACACAACAAAGCCCATATTGTCTCCATCGACAGGTTTAAAGTTTTTCATTTGGTACTGGGCAAACGAAAAATTATTTTCATGGCATTTCAAAATTTGAAATGATTGATTAATTCGTAACATTTTAGTGTATATATTAACGCGATTGACATATTCTGCAAGCTTTCTTCTATTTATAAACACGAACATGTCAAACGTGCGGATTTACACTCAAATATTTTACGAGTAAAACATTACATTTTAGGAAGTCTTCATACAAAAATGCCATAAATTCCAGAAGCTATGAAAGATAGAGAGTTGAGGTCTTCAATAAACGCTCATATTTCAATTAGATCTTAAACTTTGTCGAATACACTATACCTATTGTAACTTTAAACATGGATAGGATGGATGCAAAAATACAACAATTTTTTCAAAATAACATGAAAAAGTTGTTGTTAGAAAAAAACTTTTCCCTGCAGAAGTGTCCATCTTCCGATGTATGGGTGACTTGTCGGAAATTGTGAGGACTATTCATATAGTTGTGTTTCGATAAATTAAGAATACTCTTACGCCTAAATGGCATATGATGGTTCATTGATTTTCCAGCAACCTTGTCAAACATTATATTTTAATCAGACATCTGGACTTAGAGTAACGATTTTTTTTTAAAGAAAGATCAATGGTTTTGAATACGTCCGTTTGAAAAATCATCCGTAACTCAAATTGGTCATATGACAATGAAAACTGCGATTTTAGGTTGTTTCCATCATTGCTACCAAGTTTCAAAAGAATCGGAGAGGGTTGGGTTAGCGGCCAGCTGATTTGGCATGGAATTGTCCTATGAGAAAAGTTTAAAAATCAGGAAAAGCCAGGGAAAATTGAGTGTTTATCAGGATATCAGGAAACGATTCAAAAAGTCTGGGAAATCCTAAAAAACCAGGAAGGTTGGCATCTCTGATTGCTAGAGACATCAGCGAATAAGTAATTTGGTCGCGTCCACTAGTCAATCCGAAACGAAGACATGTGATGACGCAAAACAAAGAAGAACAAGCGATGTTCATTGCTTCGTATCTAGAGCGATCCTAAAAGTTTGCTTCAGCGAGATCCAATATTTTTGCTCTAGGCAAACATTCGTCTTCTTTCTCATCTACTTTTTTTTATTGTTCACGGAGACTTTAAATCATTCCCCTTCGTTGTTCGCCGATAAGTTGCTCGTTATAGACGGCAGGGGTAGGGAAGCTCACAAATTAGCAGAACAAATGTATGCGAAAATGGAAACGCTTCTAGTTTTCATGTCACTGACTCATATTCCGAACACTTTTGTCTCAAATTACGAACAGAAAAAATGCTTTTTTTTAATCATAACTTTTCAACTACTGAACCGATTTGCTAACGCAAACATTTTATCATTGGTTTTGACAGTCACTTTTTTTTGCAAATGCTTAGTATTATAAATTATAGGCTGTATCGACACCTGTAAATGATGTTAAAATGAAGGCCACAACCCAAAGGATCCCATGGTTTTGATTGTTCAATTATCTATAACATTAAATTTCAGTAAACTTACATTTGAAATTGAAGTGTTCGGAATTCGAATCGTGCGTAGAAACTTGATTCATATTCCGAATATTACTTCAATATTTATTTTAATGAATATTTCTGCAGAAAATATCATTTTTCTACCCATTCATTGTAGGTTCGTACATTCTCTAGCACTTAATATGAAAACAACAAACATAATAGTTGAAACAACTACAAAAACTGAAAAATGAACGATGCTTGTTTTTTACGGAATTTGTTAACGCAAACATTCTATCATTGGTTTTGACTGTCACTTTTTTGCAAATGTCTAATATTATAAACTCTAGGCTGTATCGATACCTGTAAATGATGTCAAAATGAAGCCTATACTTCAAAGAATGTCTGTGCTTTCATTGTTCAATTATTTATAACATAAAAGTTTGGTACATTTACATTTAAAAATGAAGTGTTCGGAATTTGAGACTGTTCGGAATATGAGACAAAACGGTATTCAGTGAAAGGATCAATCGGCAAACACTGCACAATGGTCCAGGAAATGCATTTAAGTGGAAATTAGCATTTAGAGCTCGACAGTTATTCTCTAGACCAGGGGTCTAGCTCGACAGTTATTCTCGAAATCGACCCCTTGGGGTCCATATTGGTTTCTTAGGGGTCGACATGAACGAAAATTTGATCGACGAGGTCTAAGAATTGACCCCCATTAACCAACACAAGTTCTTGTTTGAAACTTTCAAGATACAGTATAAGTAGTGTTACTTAATCCAACTTGATTTCGCGCATAAGTTCGTATAAAATGAAAAATTTGGCAAGTGCATTTGGCCTTTGCGTTCTGAATTTGTTGGAACTTGAATCTCATAACACAGGTAAAAAAAAATCATTAACGATTAACGATTTTTATATTTTTTTCAAAAATTTATTGCCTACTCTAGTATTTGTGAGTAATTAACATATTTACAATTAAATGAATATTCATTTAACTATTTTGTTGAATTTTGATGAGAAAATAATGTTGCCAGACTTCCATATTTGTCTGGAATCTTCCAGATTTTGGTAAAGCATCCATATATTCAGAACGTGCTTTCCGCATTTTGCCCAGATTTTTCCAGATTAAAAAAAATCTGCAATCATATTTCACTTTATTGAGTTGGTTTAGAAAGCTAGTTTGTGCTAGTTTGATTGAAACAGTTATTCAAAATGGCATTACTGATTTCACCAAAGAGATTGGGAGGCCAGATTAAGCTGGCTTTCTCAGAGCACCGATAAACATGTTGGGATCTACAAAGTATGTAGTAAAGACATAAAGTGTCTTGGAGGATTGAAGGATTGCTTGAAGCATGTTACGACTGAGAAGCACAAAAGCGACTGCTGTGATTACGAATGTTCTTGGAGATGGCCAACACGAGAAGCATATTAATCATCTGCGAAGCAATCCGTTCAGTTTGATTGCCGACAAATCGACGGGTCTGTCGAAGAAATTGTCACTAGCCTTGAGGAAGCCGTACACTGTTTGTTCGGAGGTCAAATAATTGACACTTTTTGACAGATATAGTTTGGTTTAAAATTTGTACAAACACTATTTTTTCCATTCTTCAGCTACCAACAGTGGCAAACAATGTCAAACATCAAGCATGGAAAATATTCGACTGAAATATTTAAGGTAACCTTACCATTTACCGATAGGTTCGAAAATATATTTTATCTTTCAAAAAGAATCAAATAGTTGGCTTTGGTCAAACAGTGTATGAGATTTTTCAGATTTTTCAGACTATTCTCCGGGTGACCGAACCAATGTAGTTATGTTTTGGGGTAAAGTTCTAGCCACAACTATCCGTGGTGGTGAAGAAAGTGGTTTGGTGCACATATCTGCAACCATCAAGTTTAAGAATAATGCGTCGATATATGATAAGAAGAAATAACTGTTTCACCATGTTTTACACATCAGACGTAAAAATGTTGATTGGTTGATTGTGTTATAGAGAGTTATACTTTTGTTCTAGTCCTGAGAAGAGCCCTTGTGGACAAACTCAATCCAAACTCCTTCTTCGCCTGCCTTGAGAAAGACATTTCATTGTCATTGCACATCAACACACCGTGTCCGCTTCCACAAACACCAATCGACGCCCTCGTGAAAATGTTCAATAAATATCTCAATTAAAAAGAAAAAAATGTCGACAAAAATCTAGACAAATCCAGACTTTAGATTTTTCAACATCCAGATTTCTGTATAATACACCTG
The DNA here is from genome assembly GCF_029784135.1 of Toxorhynchites rutilus septentrionalis. NCBI lineage: Eukaryota > Metazoa > Arthropoda > Insecta > Diptera > Culicidae > Toxorhynchites > Toxorhynchites rutilus. The sequence continues at coordinate 53,393,549 of NC_073744.1, forward strand.
GCAACCCTGGTTCAAACCCATATAAAGCCATGGAAACTAGGCAAAGAATCGACTCAAACTTCGGATAACATAATCCTTACATGAGGAAGAACACATTATCTTAGATAAAAAATTAACTTTTGAAGCAGTTGAAAAAATTGACTGCAATATAGTCACCATTGCCCGTTAACCCCAAAAACACTGCTTGCCGTTGCCTTGTAGGCTCATTTTATTGTGCCTTTGGTTGTACAAAAATTGAAGCAATATCTCTAGTGCAGCGAAAAAATTTTTTTTATATAAAATTTTAAAGAAAAAATATAAAATTTGAACTTTTCATCAAAAACACAATTTTTTATCGAAGAAACGCTTACTTACCAACTTGTTGCATGTTCTACGAATAAAAACAGAATACTTTTAGAAGTCTTTGGTTGAGCAAAATATTGAAATAATATTCCAAGTTTGCAAAAAAAAATTCTGTGGGTGGCAATATAGTTGTTACGGCCTTATATCAGATTAACCAACAGCAAAGTCTTTATATTAGTAATATTTTTTTATGAATAAGACAGAAACTAGAAATAGATTTTTATTTTATAAAATTTGACTAAAGAGGACTGAGGTATCACTTAATTCGGGAAAAGGGGTATACTACCCAAAATAGTTTGAGAAGTTAGTTTCTTCGACAAAGTTGTTATATATAATAGAGCGCTCATTTTTGTGTTATCAAAAATAGGGTGACCAATATTGTCAATGATATAAAAAATCTAACTTTCTTATCTCTATAGATAGAGGTTAACATAGTTCGATAATGTTTTTTTTTTTTTTTTTTCCAAAATATATTTTTTATTAAGGCACATGTGGCGTTAGCCTGACGGGGCCGGGAGTCCAATATTTTGACAATTTTTGTCTTACAACTATGTTAGTAATATGTAACCGATTACTCGCGGTTGGCTCGAGGTTAGTATTACAAGTGTTCTCATAATTGGTATGTTGCAGTCTTCGATGCTCTATACGTGTGCCCGACACGGGCTACTTCCTATTGGGATGCAGCTGACCATTAATCAGCAACGCTCCCTAGTCTGTACCCCATATCTAGCGTGGTGCGTCTTTCTCGACTCGAGGAATCCAGGATAGAATGGTCACTAGCCGGCGCAATCATCAGTTCGTGTAGAGTTGTCATGAGCGGTACAACCTTTGGCTCTTGTTGAATGATCAGTGGACTGCACAACCTTCGGCCCGTGCATCTGTAAAGAGTGTGTGTATGTATTGCCGCGACTATGTAAAAGTTTATCGATCGGATAGGAGGGATATGAAACGGGGACACAACGAAGGAAACATCATTAAACGTTGACATCGGCGTTTCTGAGGAACAGGTATAGATGAAGCAGAAGATCAGGATCCCGGCTACCTAAGATATCCCGGACGGGGATATCCGATTTTCTGCCTTGTGCTCTCAGTGCTCTAGAGAGCTGAGAGCGAGCAGCATGGAACCGGATACACGACCAGACAACATGCTCGATGTCGTGGTAGCCATCGCCACAATCACAAAGATTGTTTGCTGCGAGCCCAATGCGATAGAGATGCGCGTTTAGGTTGTAGTGATTGGACATAAGCCGAGATATCACGCGAATGAAATCACGACCTACATTCAATCCCTTGAACCATGCACTCGTCGAGACCTTAGGGATAATCGTGTGTAACCAACGACCGAACTCATCTTCACTCCACATGCGCTGCCAACTAACGAGTGTGTCCTGACGAGGAATGTGAAAAAATTCATTATAGGCAATTTGCCTTTCAAAAAGTGTGCCTTCTGAAGTGCCCACCTTAGCTAGCGAGTCCGCTTTCTCATTCCCCGGAATCGAGCAATGAGAGGGAACCCATGCTAAGGTAATCTTGAATAATTTTTCGACCAAAACACTCAATAGATGTCTTATTCTTGTTAGGAAATAAGATGAGCGTTTATCAACCTTCATTGAGCGGATTGCCTCTATTGAGCTGAGACTGTCTGAAAAAATAAAATAATGGTCGATGGGCAGTGTTTCAATGATCCCTAGAGCATAGTATATCGCACCCATTTCTGCGACATACACGGAACAAGGATCTTTGAGTTTGAAAGAGGCACTGGAATTTTCATTGAAGATGCCGAAGCCAGTGGACCCGTTTATGTATGAACCGTCAGTAAAGAACATTTTATCAGATCCAACTTTCCCATATTTTTCCGAAAATATCGACGGAATAACATTGGAGCGTAGGTGATCTGGTATTCCATGGATTTTTTGTCGCATGGACAGATCAAAAATGACAGAGGAATTGCAAAAGTATGGGAAGCAAACTTGGTTGGAGATGCCTGGTGAAGGGTGCACGTCGTGGGTAAGGTACTCATGGTATAAAGACATAAAACTTGACTGAGGAGTCAGTTGGAGTAGATTTTCGAAGTTATCAATCACCAATGGATTCATGATCTTGCAACGGATGAGAAATCTGTAGGATAATTCTGTGAACCGAAGAGTAAGCGGGGGTACTCCTGCCAAAACTTCGAGACTCATCGTATGTGTCGAATGCAAACACCCCATGGCTATACGCAAGCAACGATATTGTATCCTCTCCAGCTTGAGAATATGAATCCTGGCAGCTGATCGGAAGCAAAAACTGCCATATTCTAACACTGACAATATCGTTGTTTTGTACAACTGAATGAGGTCTCCTGGATGGGCACCCCACCATGTTCCGGTTATTGTTTGGAGAAAATTGATTCTTTGCTGGCATTTCTGTTTCAAATACGCAATGTGTATTCCCCAGGTACATTTAGAGTCAAAATATACTCCAAGGTATTTGAAAAACATAGAGTGTTGGATCGTTTTGCCGGATAGGTAAAGCTGGAATTAGGCGGGTTCGTGCTTCCTAGAAAAAACGACCATTTCAGTTTTCTCCGTAGAGAATTCGATACCCAGCTTGAGGGCCCACGTGAACAGATTGTTCAGGGTATCTTGCAACGATTTTTGCAGAGCGACGGGATTAGTACCCATGATGGAAATAACTCCATCGTCTGCAAGTTGTCTCAGCGTGCAGTCTCTAGTGAGACAATCATCCATATCATTGACGTAAAAACTGTACAAGAGGGGGCTTAGGCAGGAGCCTTGCGGTAGGCCCATAAAACTGTATCGAGAAGATTTCAAGCTGCCATGATTGAAAAACATGTGCTTTTCTGACAGTAAATTGTACAGGAAATTATTCAGAATTGGTGAAAGTCCACGATTATGAAGCTTCTCTGAGAGAATTTCCATGGAAACTGAATCAAATGCCCCTTTGATATCGAGAAAAACGGAAGTCATTTGTTCTTTGCGAGCAAATGCGATTTGGATTTCAGAAGATAGCAGCGCGAGACAATCATTCGTCCCTTTACCTCGGCGGAAGCCAAACTGCGTATTTGACAGCAAATTGTTCGCTTCAACCCACTTGTCCAAACGAAGTAGAATCATTTTCTCTAACAATTTGCGAATACAGGATAACATTGCAATCGGCCTATACGAGTTGTGATCGCAAGCCGGCTTGTTGGGTTTCCGTATGGCTATCACTCTCACTTGTCTCCAGTCATGCGGGACAATATTCAGCTCCAGAAACTTGTTGAACAAGTTCAGCAAACGCTGTTTTGCCAAGTCGGGAAGATTCTTCAACAAGTTGAATTTAATCTTGTTCGACCCCGGAGCTGAATTGTTACATGAGAGGAGGGCAATTGAGAATTCCACCATCGAAAAATTCTCATAATCGCATTGGAGCGGAATATCGCGTACGACGCTTTGTGCAGGAACAGAATCGGGACAAACCTTCCTTGCAAATTTGAAAATCCAACGGTCAGAGTATTCCTCACTTTCATTGGTATGGTTCCAGCCACGCATTCTCCTAGCCGTATTCCAAAGAGTACTCATAGCGGTCTCCCTTGACAAACCATTGACGAATTTCCGCCAATATCCACGCTTTTTTGCTTTAATCAGACCTTTTAGTTTGGCTTCTAGAGCTTGGTACTTTCGAAACCATTCCACTGATCCAGTTTTCCTGAATTTTTTGAAAGCGGATGATTTTTCAAGGTAGACCTTTGAACACTCCTTGTCCCACCAAAGTGATGGAGGACGACGTCGGAAAGTGGTAGCCGGTACACGTTTCTTTTGAGCTTGAAGTGCGCTATCGTAAATCAAACTTGATATAAAATTATACTCTTCAAGGGGAGGAAGTTCATGCATCGAAATGATTGCTTCAGATATTAATTCTGCAAATTTTCTCCAGTCAATATTCTTCGTGAGGTCATACGAAATATTGACTGACTCACTAGATTTTGATTCATTGGCGATCGATAAAATTATTGGTAGGTGATCACTACCGTGGGGATCTTGGATTACCTTCCATGTGCAATCCAGGGATAATGAAGAAGAGCAGAGAGATATGTCTAGCATGCTTGCCCGTGCAGGAGGGTTGGCTATCCTAGTTGCTTCCCCAGTATTTAAAACTGTCATGTTGAAGTTGTCGCACAGATCATAAATCAACGTGGCACGGTTGTCATCGTAGAGTGACCCCCATGCTGTTCCATGGGAGTTGAAGTCACCTAAGATTAACCGCGGCTCCGGCAATGCCTCGATAATATCAAAGAACTGATGGCGACCTACAGTAGTCCTGGGAGGAATATATATCGAAACAATGCAGAGTTCTTTGCCATTGATTTGTATCTGGCAAGCGACAACTTCAATGCCTGTAATCGATGGGATAGTGACTCTATAGAAGGAGTGACGTTTTTTGATCCCCAATAGTACGCCACCAAACGAGTCGTTACGATCTAGGCGAATAATGTTGAAATCGTGAAAATTCAGCTCGTCGGCTGAACAAAGCCATGTTTCACAGAGAGAAAATACATCACAGTTAGAACTGTGAACTAAAAATTTAAATTGGTCTAGTTTAGGGATGATGCTTCTGCAATTCCACTGTATGACAGTGGTCAAATCCTTGACCTCTTGCGCTGAATTAGGCATCGAGGGAAATGAACGCTGCTAAAAAACCACATTTTTCTTTCAAAAATGTTCTCACAACCGGAAGCAAACATAATACTATGCTTTTAAGAGGATCATTTATATTTAAAGCATTTAAAATGTTATCCACAAGGTCTGAAAGCGCAAGCAGGCCAGGTAGTGGCTGTTGCTTCGACCGCGAAAATGGAACAGACGTGTTCGTTGTTGTTCCGGGAAGTGCTGAGGACCCCTGGTTGGTAGCATGACCACGTAAACCGGGAGGTACTTGCTTCGGCAATTCTCAGCACGTTCAGTTCGAGGCTTCATTCCAACTTGGGAAGTTTCGTTATTCTTTCTGGGGAGTGATGGAAAAGAAGTAATTTTTCTTTTCCTGATGGCACCCTGCGATGTACCGGAACATCCGGCATTGGGAGCGTCAGCAACAGGCTCGTCGTTCTGCAGAATGGAGTAGGGATTGTCCTGTGTCGTTGGCACGGAACTCTTAAGCATTTCTGCAAAAGTCCGCTTGGAACGTTCCTTTAAGGAACGCTTGAGTTTTTCCCCTCGTTGTTTGTACACCGGGCATTGAATAAGATCATGAGGAGTCCCGCCGCAATGAAGACACTTGTGCTCTTTCGCGCAAGGATTCTCATCATGGCTCTCTCCACAATCTGCGCAACGTTTTTTATTGCAACAATAGGCGGCCGTGTGACCGAGTTGCATACATTTGTTGCATTTCATTACCCGGGGTACAAACAATCGAACAGGTAAACGAAGTGCCCCTATTGCAACGTAATTTGGAAGGGCGGAACCCTCAAAAGTCACACGAAAAGAGTTTGTCCGATTGAGAATTCTTTTGTCATTTTTATGTGACACAGATTTCAGTCGATCGCATGCAAGAATCTTCACAGTTTTTAGTGTGGAGTTCTTGAAGCGACCGACACCATCGATTATCTCTTTTCGGGTCAAACCCTTTTCGGTTATTACGCCGTCTATTTCGACGTTGCAACAGGGTACGTATACACGATACTCAATCGCAAAGAGGTCGCAGCGCGTTATTTTGTTCGCTTGGGTCCTGCTTGAGACGACAACTCGTAGTTTGTCTGGCCCCATCCGTGTAATTTCGGTAACGTCAGAAAAATGTTGAGTTAGTTCCTTCGAGATACGAATGACATTGAGAGGTTTGGATTTTCGTCTAAAGTACACAATGAATGGGCCTTTGGAGCCTTCAGGGTATTCTTTAGGACGAAAATCCTGTTTCTCGTCGATTTCCTCATCTTCGGAACTATCAACTTCGTAAACAGAATTTTCTACCTCAATTTCTGCTTCATCCTCCTGCTCTTCAGGAGGAGGTTCGGTATCAGAAATATTCAATTGCGTCAACGGGGGGTCCTTTCCGCCCTCAGCCATATTAGAAAAATCGGCCAACTGTTCGATATGAACAGAATATAATAATTATCAAAATGAATAAGTAAAAAAAAATATATTATAAGGTTATGCTGCGGATAATATTTATATTAATTTATTTTATTTATATAAAATTCTAAAATGAAAAAAAGGTCCAATAAAATTTCAACGGTAATGTAACCAAGAAAAAATAGACACCCCTAATGCCAACGTTTGCCGATTTGGTAAACACACAGATGAACAATGGTGTAAATCGAGCACAGATGGTAGAAGGAATGATAGGAGGACAAAAGAAAAATAAACTTATACTTGCCGCTGCTGTGTGGCGTGTGTGATAAATCTGTCTGAATTGTATCCTCTGCGTCTCGGTCGCGCACCACTTTGAGCTTCGCTCTACTCGCAAGCGCAACCGATGAAAAAAAACACAGTCTGATTCGCTGTGGAAAAAAACACCTTTGTTGGATCGTTTCGAAAACCTATCCGATCTACTTGCGAGTTATCGAACGAGTTCGATAATGTTGTAGTCCTAGTTATTTGAGACATCTTTGTAAAACAAAGTTTTTTTTTGTATCTCTTGTAAAACGGTTTTTTTGCTCTCACTTTTATATCTTCAAATTCTACGTCTTCGAAAGACTTTAAGAGCTTACTTACACATACATTTTGCGATGCAGAACTTGTCAACGTTACTCAAAGTAATTGATATTTCTTCCCAAAAAATCCATCTCTGCAATTGTTAGCCATTCTCTCTGGGGCAAACATAAATAAAGTTTATTGGCGGCATTTGAAAGAGCAGAGTTCACTCTACATGATGTGTGATTTTCAAAACTATGTTATCTATCGTGTTTGAATAAATTGAAATCGAAATCATGAGTTTTTGGGTAAAAACCATCAATAACTTTGAGTAGGATTAAGATATTGACAAGTTCTGCATCGCAAAATGTCGGTCTTGATATGCTCTAAATGTCATACGAAGACAGTTTTTATGTAGAATTTGAAATATAAAAGTTAGAGCCAAAAAAACCCGCTTTTGCATCTCCTGGACCATTATGCACTGATCACACCATAGCCTAAACAAATACTCTGACATTAACATTGAAGCAAACAAAAACACAACAAACATGAACAAGTGAACAACCGTTGAACGATTCGACAGCATTCCTCTTGCAGTCACTCCATACATAAACTACGCACACACACACTCTTTCGTCATACCACTTCAATGGTTCACGTGGGACTCATAAACACAGTGTTATGATGAGCAATGTTCTGAAAAAATGTTCTTTTTTGACCTGCTGCGGTCCTTCCCTTTCACTTGCTTCATCATCACGGATGACAGCGCCGACCGAATGAACACCGCATGGTTCAGTTGTTCAGCTGAGCCGCCTTGTTGTGAGGGGAAAACATTCCTTCTAGGGCGGCTGTATATAAAAAATACGCCGCCGCTGCTTGGGCGGCTTTGCTCGATGGGCACACCCGGGGCGGCTTATTTTGGGATAAGTTTTGATTATGAGATTTGAATGAATTTCAAATTATTGTTCGTTCAAAAGGCGTTAATTCATATTTTTCGAATTTAAGCTCGTTTATTTAAGTTCAAAAGATTATATTTTCTAACATCATGGGAGAATATTTTGTAAACAAAACTTCCCCTTCACGTGCTCAGGTGCTCTCAGTCACACCCCGCTATGCACAAGAACGGCACAACCATTTTCACCATCTAGCCCGCCAGTGCCTTTCTCAAAGGATCAAGAGAGGAAGGATATCTGAGCGAGGGAGAGAACAAGTGAACGAGAAAGAACCGCCAGGACCACGTTGTATCGTGTGTCGGGTGGATGAGAATGCGAGAGATGCTGAATCTGTTTTGATATGACCGCCGCTCGTAGCAAAGCGTCCTCCCGTGTGTTCCGACTAACCGGACCCAAAACACATACCTTTCGCAGGCAAACCGTTCAGTTAGCGTCGCGATTCCAAACGGACTGGTTTAGCCGCTTCTACCTTTAGGCGTTGAGTGGTTGTGTGGGCGCTGTGATCATAGTGATTTCACAGAGTAATCATCTGTGTGTGGATAGGGGAGGCCGAAGAAAAATTACGGCCGGAAAAATCGGGGTGCTCGTTTTTTTGTGTTGTTGGAAAACAGAAAGAGGAAAATAATGCCGGAATGATATATTGGTGGAGAGAATCCGATAAGCGCAATTTTCCGGTGATTGGTGAAAAAGTGCGCTGATTATAAGCGCTATCGTTACTCGAGGGGCATTGGCTGGTGTGAGTGAGTGGAAGGCGGTGGAGGTGGATTTATAGTCATTTTCTGGGGTCTCCCCGTCTTTGAGGTGGGAAACAAGTGCGCTAGAAAGAATCTCCGGAGCTGAACAAGTCGCTTTCCGCGTGAAGTTGATTCCGGAAGGAATCTCGGGCATATATTGGCGGGAGTTCGATAGGTCGAAGATATAATTTTCGCCGCTCGGTGTATGTACACCTGTTCAGGTGTTGTGTTGCCGCTGTCGAGGAGAGGAAGAAGTTTCTTTATTAATTCTTTATCTGAAGTTTGTGTTGTTCTTTCGCTTCGCACAAGAAGCGGAAACGAGCCCGAAACCGTGGATGGTTGTACCGTGCCGTTTGGTTGGATGGTAGCGCTGAGAACCAACTTTGGTCACGGCTTTTGATCGCACAGTACAGAGGCTCTGTGTTAAACTCAGGGCACAAGCCCAGCGGTGAATGGGGAGTAGACAACCTCTCACGAATTCCCAAAGTTGAATCATAAATATTTTATGTGTTAGTGTGGTTCCGTACTTCACGCGCAGCTATCGGAAGCTGTCAGTGGCAGTGGCGCTTCGGCAAAGCGAAAGGTGAATCAAAATATTGTTCCTCGTCGGAGGGAGGAACCCGGAGAGCTTTGCCACAAGCGAAGAAATAAATTATGATAGTGGGCGAAGTAGAAGAAGGAAGCCAAAATTGAAGCTTGTTCTGAAATCGGTGTGGTCACGGATAAGTTGCTATTAGAGAGAAGTAGGCAAAAAAAGTGGATGATTTATTCAGTGGATCTGTTACGCAGAGAAGCAGCTCGCAGCGTGATGCGAAACTTTCAATAAATGCGAAAAGAGTTACCAACTCTGGAGGAGTTTCATCAGGTGTTGTAGGCGAACTTTTCATCGGAGTTCCACAGTCAAAACAAGGCATCCAGTTATATACATCAACGCCAAGGAGTACAGAAGGTGATTAGATTTTATCTCTTTCCTCCAACATGTAAGACGAAATTAGATTCCAAATTTCCTGGATTTGCTAACTCACTGGGCGCGCTCTGAGGATATTGCTCTGTTTACTCATCAACATAATCAATTCGGGGCTAAGATTAGATTTGATTTATATTGCGGAGCAGTTTATACGCTGGAAGAAATAAACGCAATTTTACAGCAGCAGCAGCCAAGTTCTCTTTCATTTGAATGAGTTTATTCGATGCTAAATTCTTTAGTGCTTCTCAGAAATATCGACGTTTGAAATGTAAGCGAAATTAAGGTTATCGGTGGGAGGTGAGTTTTTTGTCTGTTGTCTTGTTTACCGAATAACGATTGTGTTCAACATCTATTTGCGTTGAAAGGACGATACTCGGGTGTTTCTTTTAATTAAAACTTTTAATTAACTGGGTACTGCATTCGGAAAATCTATAATTGAATACACGAAAAAATATGTTAGAAACAGGGATACAGGCATTATGTATAACATCTGTGGTCTCAGTCTAAATCATTCAAGGCTAACAAAATATAGCCTTTTCTGATGTTTATTTCACGTACGAACACTCAAAACAGCTACTATTTCACATTGCTTTCTTCCGTCGCTAAGTTGGCATAGCTTATACTCTGTAGTGACGCGGTGTTCGAGAGCGAGCTGCCATTGGGTTTGTTTACAGTGCTCGATTGTGTCGGTTTATGTCAAGCATGTTTTGTGATTGAACATTAATGGTGTAGTTTCAGCTCCGTCTCGAAACATACGAATGAACTTTGTTCTATTATTTGTCGACAATATAATAAGGCAAGTTCCAGTATATTCAGTGTTTCAGAAAACTTGCAAAAACCATTCAAAATCCACAAGCATTTTTGACGTGGAAACATGCTCTGCGCGAGAAACAGGATTCAGGAGCGTTGTCACGTCACAAATTCAAAATGAGTGTATTAAATATGAAATTTACCGTATTGCAGGAAGCTATATACTAATGTTTCTGTTAGCTATTTTCCTGAATTCTTCAGATTTTCTTTCAAGATCTCAACCGACCAATAATTAGTCATACTATAGAATTTGTTTCTTTGTTGTTGCATAAACTTGTGGATTGGGTCATTTGTTTCAGAATTTGCATTGCCCTGGTAATTATTTGTACATTTATATTTGTACTAGCTGACCTGGCAAACTTCGTCCCGCCCAAAATTTATTTTTCGCTATCACATCCACGTTTTCTTACTACACGCACGTTCATGGATCCAATCGCAGAGCTGTTCATTGATCGATCTTCTAATCTACCCTTTCAAATTATTTTTTACTATAAACTTTCAGTACTTCTACCAAAACTCGACATTATAATATCAGTTTATTTTCAGACAAAATTTTCGTGCAAGATTTTTCATCCACTTGCAAACAACATGTTTCTCCGTTACATGGAATAAATGTAACATATAGAAAATATGATAGAATGAAGACAGCCCTAAATCGGATAATTTCTTTCTCGAGTTTTGCTCTCATCAACACATTCCATTCTATTCCATTTCCATTTTTATTTATATAGATAGATAGACGTTTTATCACATTTAAATCCATTTCCACTTTCGAACAAAGATCAATTTCGCTACCGCAAACATCAAATGGACTAAGAACGATTGTCAAAATTTTCAATTGTCATGTTTGGTTGGAATATGTTTTGTTGAAATATGTGCATTATTTTCATGGGACCCCCTCTCCTTTTCGGAGGAGGAATGAATGTCATACCATCATAGAAACATTTCTCGTACCCTAAAACCTCCACATGCCAAATATGGCTCAATTTGCTTAATTAGTTCTCGAGTTATGCAGAAATTTGTGTTTCATTTGTATGGCAGTCCCCCTTTAGAGAGGGCGATGAGTGTCGAACTACCACAGAAACGTTTATCGATCCCTAAAACCTCTATATGCTAAGTTTGATTCCATTTGTTTGATTAGTTCTCGAGTTGTTCAGCACCCCCTCAGATAGAGCAGAGGAGTATTCACCATAGAAACGTTTCGTGTCCACTAAAACCTTCCAATGCCAAATTTGGCTCCATTTGCTTGATTATTTTTGGAGTTATGCAGAAATTTGTCTTTCATTTGTATGGCAGCTCCCCCTTAGAGAGGAGGGGGGGGGGGGTGTAATGTCTAACGACCGTAAAAACGTTTATTGCACTCTAAAACCTCCACATGCCAAATTTGGTTTCATTTGCCTGATTAATTCTCGAGTTATGCAGCAATTTGTCCTTCATTTGTATGGCCGCTCCCCCTTAAAGAGAGGGGGGAGGGGGTTTTGTGTAATGTCTAACCACCGTAAAAACATTTGTTGCACCCTAAAACCTCGATATGCTCTATTTTGTTTCATTTGCTTGAATATTTCTTGAGTAATGCATACATTTGTGTTTCATTTGTATGGCAGCCCCCCTAAGAGAGAGGGGAGGAGTATCTATTCATCATAGAGACGTTTCGTGTCCCCACAAGCCTTCGCATGCCAAATTTGGCTCCATTTGCTTGAATAGTTTTTAAGTTATGCAGAAATTTGTCTTTCATTTGTATGGCAGCTCCCCCTTAGAGAGGTGGATGAGTGTCGAACTACCACAGAAACGTTCATCGATCCCTAAAACCTCTATATACTAAGTTTTATTCCATTTGTTTGATTAGTTCTTGAGTTGGTCAGCACCCGATCGGTTCAGTAGTTTCCGAGTCCATAAGAATCAGACAGGCAGACAGACAGACAGACAGAAATACATTTTTATGTATTTAGATATCAATAGTGGGTGGGACGACGGGTCAGCTAGTTTGTTAATAAAAACAAATTCTGTTTCAAATGTTGGACATTTTCAGATATCTTATATCGCAGTCTCCTTCCTCCTAAAAATATCCACGTGGTATGTTCGACCATAACACCCACTCTTCTCCACCCATAAAAAAAACCATAGATCACCCCCTTCCTGCCTACTGGACGGTGCTCACACTCTCTAGTAATGATGCTTCTCCCGCTTCTGATGATAAAGCATTTTTTATTGGTCTAATTTATCTCAGACGTTCAATTCAATAAGTGCGCACTTTTGCCCCGTACGGTGCTCACCTTTGCCCCATAGTGGGTGCATTTGACTTTTTGTATTAAAATATGTATTTGTCCAATTGCAACCATAACTCGAGAAATGCTTGTACTACGTTTCGAAGGTAATATATATAGTTACAATTTGGTAAGCAAACTGAATTTTCTTCGCTTTTATTTGAAGAGTTATTGGACGACAACAGTTAGGTGCGCCCTTTAGCCCCGTTCTTTTTAAAAAAAATGCCATTTCTAAAATGACTGCATTGAGGAAATATAATTTTAGGTTTTGAAATGCAGCTTTTATCAGACCTTCCCTTCAATAATATATATATATATATATATATATATATATATATATATATATATATATATATATATATATATATATATATATATATATATAGTTACATATTTTTTCATGAGTTTTTAAGAAAATGCAGACAATTCTCTATAAAGTACTTATCTATATCTATAAATATGGATTTCTGTCTGTCTGTCTCCTCCACCCTCCTCTCTAAGGGGGGGGCTGTCATACAAATGAAACATGAATTTCTGCATTGCTCGAGAATTGGTCAAGCAAATGAAACTAAATTTGGCATATGGAGGTTTGAACATGCAAAGATATTTAATTAGTTAACCCTCTATATCCTAACTCCACGGGCTTCACGGAATTGTTTTTAATTATTCAGATATTATGATCAATGTTCACCCACACGAGTACAATGGTTTTATGTTGGCTGGTTCCTGCTAGGAGTATTTTGTGTCGAAAGTCAGAAATACGAGATAAAACATGAAAAAATAATTCTATTTCGGTAACGCACTCCAAACGAAAAACAAACATACTTTTTGAACATTTTATTGGTGGAAAAATTGTTCGGTAAATTTATTTTGATTAGTATTTTACGTTACGGTAACAAAAAATTACAGTTTTTCGTCAAAAACCAGGATATTGAGAAACAAAAAAAAAACATAAAAAACTGATATTGGAGAAAAGTCAAATGTGTCAGGCCTACTTGTAGGACCGGAAAGTTCACAAGTCATCAATATACGTGGGCGGTCCGATAAGTAGGGTAACACGGGGTGAGTTGGACATACGGGGTGATGATGAAATGTGAGTTTTCCGATCGTGGTTTTAAGGTTTTTCCCACTGAATAAACAAACTTTTCGTGTATTGTGCAGTAAAGTTCTGTTCGCCTACAGAAGAGGAACAGTTTGAGGCAGCAAAACTGTAAGTTTGATAACAATAAATGAATTTAATTGCATTTAAATTTTTACATGTTGTGTGGGGTGACATGGACACGTTTCTGTGGGGTGAATTGGTCCTACAGATTTGAGGCTTTTCTTTGATCTAATTGATTCCAGATGTCACGGAATTACGAAAAGAGGATGGGCAGACAACGTTGGGAGAAGGAGAAAGAACAACTCAGGCCATCAAGATAGGATTTTCTTTCACCAACAACGAAAGTGTTTGAAAATGCTCGAACAGCAGTGAAAAGATTCATACAGAATTCGAGATGGTGTCAATCCAATTTTTCTGGTCTGGAATCTGGCCAAGACACCTTGTATCGATCCCAAAACACTGTTACTGATTGTGACATTATCCCAAAATACTTCACATAAACATAAGTATGTTTTTTCCGATGAAACACACTCTGGACCAAATTACCCCACAGACGGTCCAAATCACCCCGCATCAAATTTTAATGTCCAATCTTATCTCTTTTCAATCAATCATCATCTCTTTTATTTTATGATATATTTGGTAGTTTGAAGCTTGATACAATGATCAAACATTGTTGATTTAGAGAAAACAAGTGCAGCTCAGTATACATGTGACATTTTTGATTTAGACCGTATTGGTTTGGAAATATTAGGCGATTTGCTTAGGTGGTCCAAATTCCCCCTTTTCCCCTACTTAGCCTCATCGCCCGATGGTGTCAGTATCGCAAGAGAGATTACTTATCGTGTACATTCTCGTAAACGGCTACTGTCAAAATTTCAGCCGAATCGGACTCGTAGTTTTGTTTTGACCGTGCGTGGAAGCGGGCGTGTCCGCGGATTTTAGAAAAATGAAAAAAAGTTTTCCAAAATTTTTGTTTTTTTTTTGTAGGCTAAGTACTTATCGGACTGCCCTCGTATACCTGCAGCCGAACCAGAATTGTTTTTATGCTTTCCATCACCACGAGCAGTTCAAAAGAAAAATTATTTTTTTCGACCAGATACCCAACCCCGCCTTAAGACGGTTTACTACTTTCGCGGTATAAATAGAAAATTCGTCACTTTAGAAAATTGCCGTTATGTTTTTCGATTTTTTCATAAAAAATATGATCTACTATAGTATTTTAACGCAAATAAAAAATTTGGGTTTCAGAGCGTTCCACAAAGTTGGAACAGATTCTGAAGCGTGCTGCTAGCCTCATTATCAAGTTGACGCGAAATTCGTCAATAGTTCTAACATATTATTTTACAAGCAGAAACTCAATTGACACGATCACAAAACGTATGTGCACTTTTGGAATTTTGTTCTCACTGTGATTTTTTCTCTCAATAGATAATGATAAACATGCATAGATGGTCACACTCATAAACGTAAACATACGTTGTGGGCAGTGTTACCACACGTACAGATTTATCTGGTAAGGTACAGATTTTTTCGTTATTTTTGGCACAGATTCTGTACGGTACCTTGTGCGAATTTTCGTCAAAAAGTACACATTGGGACAGATTTATTCTGCGGGTGAAATTTCTTACATTTGAACAAAGCTACATTAATGTACGTGACTACTTTTATGCCGCAGTATTTTTTTTTATTATTATAGACGTATCGTTAAAACGTCGTCATTCGCGTCTTACTCGAAATCAATAAATAATTATAATAGATTGAATATCATGGTCTTTTTCAGGAACTTCAGCAGTTTCTTCTCACTGTCATTACTGTTTTTGAGGATTTCCTTTAGATTACCACGAATACCTTCCATTTCACGTTCTTGTTTCAGTAGTGAACATTTCGTAAGAATATGTTCAATTGTGAGTCTTTGTTGGCATCTGCACGTTGGAGGGTCTGCGTAGGGTTGCAGAAGAAATCCATGCGTGAGTACTGTTTGGCCTATCCGAACACGTGTCAAAGCTCTTTGTTCCCGAGCATTTGGTTGATCCGCTCCTGCAGTTACCGTACACTTTATTTGATTTAGTTGAGTTGTTGGACTGGAATGTTTCCAGTCTTGGTGCCATGCTAGCCAGATTTTATTTTTAACCATTCTCTTGGCATCTCCACCACTGAGTTCGGGAAATTTAATTACTCCTGACCTTCCTCTGTTAGCGAGTACGTCCGCTATTTCATTGCCTGTAATTTCGCTGTGACCCAGAATCCATACGAAAGTTACATTCCTTCTGCATGCATCTATCTCACAAGCTTGAACCCATGGGTTCTTGGATGATCCCGCTCCCAGGGCATTTAAACAACTTGCACTATCGGAAAAAAATACTGATGATGATTTCTTCGGTGTATTTTCTAAGGCGATGCGCAAAGCCATTAGCTCAGCACCGAAAACCGAACAGTCGTCGCTCAACCTGCCACAAAGCTCAAGGTTATCCGAATAAACTCCGAAACCTGTTTTACCATCTGCTTTAGATCCATCCGTGAAAATTTTATGAAAATCGATGTATTTTGTATTCAATAAATCATTGAAAATTGCTCTCGCTTTTTTTTTATTTTATCCTGCTCTCACTTGTGCCTTTATAGACCAATCAATCTTAGGTGGTTGGTAGTACCATGGTGGGCTTCTGATTCGTCGCCTTGCCGTAACAGTAGGAAATGCTTCGTTTGTTAATGTTTCGAATGATGTGTTGACTCTTCTAAGTAGAGCGCAATCGTGGACGGTTCTGCCTATTCCTTTGAAGCGAATAGCTGTATTTACTTCGTGTAGTGTTGCTACATATTCGAAAGGAAGTACTTCAGCTTCCACCATCACTGCTCTGATTGGACTTGTTGGAAAGGCACTGGTAGCTATACGTATGGCCTTGTTATAGACTGGCTTGAGAATGGTAATGACATTTTGTCTAGCTCTACTGGTAAAAGAAAAACCGTACAGAAGCCTGGATGGGACTAAAGCATTTGTTGTGTATAAACGACTCTTTTTTTGCAGCTAATGCTTTACCACTTATCACTCTTAACATGTTGATTACTCCTATCGCTGATCTGCTTCTATCCCCGGCATGTTTTGTGAATTTCAGCTTTTTGTCTATTGTTACCCCCAAAATTCTAATCCCTCTGGAAACTGGTATGTTGATGCCATTTATTGTCATGTTTGGTGGTTTTTGGCCTCTATGCCTTGCCTGGCATATGTGAACCAATTTGCTCTTATTTCCAGCTACTCGTAGTCCGACAGAGTGTAACCAAGCAACCACGGTGTAAGCGGCTTTCATCAATCGTTTTCGTATACTTATTTCAGACACTCCTGACGCGGCTAATAAAATATCATCTGCATAGACCAGTGCATGTACATTGTTAGGAATTTTTGTGAAGAGTGGATTCATGGCTATGATGAAAAGTGTTACTGAAATCACTGATCCCTGCGGAACACCCCGGGTGGTAAAATGCTCAGACGATAGCGTGTTTCCAACTCGTACTCGGAATGACCTCTGATTTAAGAAGTCTCGTATGTAGCGCATCATTCTACCTTCTATGTTCCATTTAGTAATTGTATCGAGGACCGCGTTTCTGTCAATGGCATCGAAGGCTTTCGACACGTCGATTGAGAGAAGTTCTGAGTGTTTTTTTTCTCTCGAAACGGAGCGTCTAGAAGCTCCTCTAAATCTGCTAAGTAGACTTCGGTTTCTAGACCCTCTCTGAAAGCGTACTGTCTTGGGTCGAGGAGTTTACGTTCTTCGAGTGTGCACATAAGTCTGGTGTTCACCATTCTCTCTAGAGTCTTACCTAGACAACTTAGCAGAGAAATCGGACGATAGTCTTTTGGATCTCTTGCTATGCCTGGTTTTGGGATCGGTACTACAGTCGCTTGTTTCCGTGCTTTTGGTATGCATCCGTTTTGCCAAACCGCATTGACTGTTCTCAGCAGAGCCGAGTAACCAGTCTCCGGTAGATGTTTCAGCAGTGGGTATCCTAATTCGTCGGGGCCCGTAGACCTACTTTTGCTTTTTCGAAGTGCTCTGTGCAGTTCCCCCAAAGAGAAGTCATTATTATAATTTGTTGAGCGTGTTATAAGGCTCGATCGAAGTTCAGTGGAAGAAGTACAAGGTTCTTCTTTTCGTTCTTCCCCCTGTCGTTTAGCTCTCATAGTTGTCGATAAAATCGTGCTACACGCTCCTGAATTCGTTGTACAGGTGGGGATGCAGGTTGTCCCTTCTCCCCCTTGCTGTCTTGCTTCCTGAGTGCTGCTCATCTCATTGTTGGAGTTAGAGATTTGCCAATAGTGTTTAGCAAGTATCTCGGCTAAAACAGTCGGGTCATCTGTGTTTGTGTTGCTGCCAGGGAGTAGAAACCTCATTGTCCTGTTTTTTCCCTGGAGTGCATTTACTCTCCGCCATATCTCTTGGGTGGTGGAGTTTGGATGTATTCCTTCTACGAAATTTGTCCAGCTTTCTTGCTTGACTTTGATTATTGCAGATCTGGCACTATACCTTTTTATTCGAAAATCTATAAGGGCTTCTGCATATAGTGGGTCGTTTTTGTTGAGTTTTCGAAGAGTTCTGAGTGCTTTTCGTCTGTTTTTGATTACTGTCGCCACCTCGTTGTTCCACCACGGCACATATCGTCTACCCTGAATTCCAGAGGAAAGTGGAATGTTACTCACTGCTGCGTCGATTATTATGTTAGTAAGGGTCTCTGGAGAGTATACTGTATCCTCTCTTATTTTTGATTCTATAGATCTGTGATAACCTATCCAGTCAGCGTTAGCATATTTCCATTTTCTTCTGCTAGTCGAAGGTGTGTGACATGGACAGAGTGCAAAGTTATAGGAAAGTGATCGCTGCCATAGTGTTCCACTGAAGGTTATCTTCTCTGGCTGAAGACAGCGTGAGATAGACTACGCTTTCACTAGGTTTAAGTATGTACTATTTTCCCCGTTAAGAATATTGAGATTGAAATTTGCTATAGTTTTGATCACCGTCCTGCCTCTTTGATCGGTTGTTGGACTTCCCCAAATGTCAGCATGGGCATTTAGGTCACCCATTATTATAATCGGTCGCGGCAATTGACTGATCAATTCCTGAAGTTCTGCTTCCAAAACATTGTTGTCATGCGAAGGTGGAATATAAAGTGAAACGAACGTTCGACTCGTTGGGTTGTGTATCGTGACTGCTATCGCTTGCAACGTTGTTCTTATTGAAACTCTTTCGAAAGGAATGCCTTCCAAGATAGCGATTCCAACTCCTCCCCATCCAATTTGTCTATCTGGTGGAAGTCACATGTATACATATTGGGTGGAAAATGGTTTGCATTGGGGTGTACAAATTGTCTCCTGGAGACAGAAGATGTCTGGTTGGTGCTCTTTTGCCAGAATTTGAAGTTCAGCAGTTCTTGCTCTATATCCTGTTACATTCCACTGTACAGCGATTGTCTTTTTAATTGGGGAGGTTCCGTTTCTGTTGTTCTCATTCATATTAGTGTCAAGGGTTTGAAGTTGTTCTTCTAAAATTCCATTTCCAGAGCAATTTTCGTTTTCAAGGTGGTCTAGGATACGTGTTCGATTCTCAATGTTTTTTCGTGACATTTTGTTGTTTTGAATTTTTACCTCTTCTGGTCTTTCGTACCTCATTCATAAAGGGTGTGTCACATCAAATTGCATCACGGAAAAAACGCTGTAGAAATTTAATTTTTAGGAATTATATCTTCCGCTTTCGCTTATAATCAGATAAGAGTGTATAGATCACGTTGGCCATGCTTCACTGTCAATTTTTCGTAAATTTGGAAAAATGTCGTCGAACGAAAAAGAGCGTCGTGAATCAATCCTGCGCACTCATTTCGAGAATCCGGAGTTGTCACATCGGGACATCGGTAAGATGCTGGGAATCGTCCAATCCACGGTCAGCAGAGTACTAAAACGATACTTCGAGAACCTAACCATCGACCGGAAGGTGAAGAACGGCAAAAATGGATGCTCCGTCAGTGAAAAAGATCACAAGCGCGTAGTTAAGCAGTTTAGAAGTGATCCGAGAAGTTCGGTCCGGGATGTCGCCAATAAGCTGAATTTGTCAAGTTCATTCGTCCAGCGGACCAAGCAGCGGGAGGGCCTGCGTACATACAAGGTTCAGAAGGCTCCTAACCGCGACGAAAGGCAAAACATGGTGGGGAAGACGCGAGCCCGGAAGCTGTACACCGAAATGCTGACGTTGTTCTTCTCCGCAGAGGACAAATTCAGCGTTCTGGAGGAGATTCGCAAGCAGAAACTATCCAAGTTTGCCAAAAAGTACATGGTGTGGCAAGCGATCTGCTCTTGCGGAAAGCGGAGCGCCCTCGTCGTGATGACCGACACGGTAAACGGGCAGGTTTACCTTAAGGGGGTATTCTAGTGTAGAGACACGAATTTCGGACGTTTTTTCGAACTCCGTGAAAATAAAACAAAGAATATTTTTACTATCCATTATATCATTATTCGTTTATCTATCTTTCAACAATAAAACAAAAATAGGACAGAAAAAAAATATTCATAATTAGAATAGTTACATGCTGGTGAAGTGAGGGTGTTCAAAAAAAAGTTGTGCCATGGCGTACACGATTCCAGTCTTTCTGGTTATCTGAAACAAAAAAATCGAACAGATTCTGAATCAGTAAAGATGTCGCTATGGCATGAACCTCGGACAAGTCAAAAACATGGGTTTTAACAAAATGGCGGCCGTTTGAAAACAAAAATGCTGTTTCAAACGTTTTTTTTTTTTTGCGTTTACCGATTTTTTAAAAATAGTAAAATTAAAAAGTTATAATTTTTTATTGGTTCATGCGATAGAGAGATGTATGCAGATTATTTTCATATAAATTTGACATAAATCGGTTCAGTAGAACTTGAGATATCGTGTACGCCAGTTAGAAAAAAACTAGTTCCGAGAGAAACGCGTTTGAAGTTCATTGTGATGGCCGTAACAGGTTAGATACCACATCACTAAGATGGCTCTAACTAGGTAAATAATAGGATTTTCGATAAGTCCTTTCTAGAGTATATTCTTGAATGCCTAAACTACAGAAATATGGTTAAAAAAAATTTCGATTTTTTCAGATTTCTAGACTAGAATACCCCCTTAAGGAGTGCCTACAGAAGCGCTTACTACCACTATTGAAGCAGCACGAGGGCCCGACCATCTTCTGACCGAATCTCGCTTTGTGCCACTATTCAAAGGACGTGTTAAATTGGTACGAAGCCAACGGGGTCACCTTCGTGCCAAAGGAAATGAACCCGCCCAACGCGCCGGAGCTTCGCTTAATAAAGAAATATTGGGCGATTATGAAGCAGGTCCTCCGGAAGAACCCAAAAGTTGTCAAATCGGAAGCGGACTTCAAGAGAAAAGGGATTTCTGTTAAAAAAAAACTACAACCTGACGTTGTACAGAACCTTATGGACGGGGTAAAGAGGAAGGTGCGAGCATACGGGCTTGGGCTCGAAGTATGAATAAAAAGAAAATGGCAAAAGTTGTTTAATAGTTTTTATTTCACTGTCTAAAATTTTCAAAAGGATCGGTCTACTGGGCGAATTTCTACAGCGTTTTATCCGTGATGCAATTTGATGTGACACACTCTTTATTTTGCCTTAATGTTGCTTCAGACACTCTTCTACGCTCTCTTGGTCGGTTTCACTGTTTATTGTTAGTACTGCATCTTTGCTCTGCGATCCTTTAGCAGATGGATCTGATTCTGCATCCTTCCTTCTTTTTAATCCTGATTGAGACTCGTCCATTCTAAAAGGGTCTCCTGGATTTATGCATGGATCTTCATTTTGCGTTTTCGAAAAGCTTTGATTCATTTCATCTTCTGAAATATCGACGTGTATTCTAGGAATCTCATCCGTTTGTTTTTCTTTGAGTTTTTGCATCTCTCTTTTTAGTAATTTATATTTAGTAAAAATAATGTGCATTTGATCTAGTTCTTTGCGAAGTTTTCTTATCTTATTGTCTTTTTCAGTCTCTTTCCTTGCTTCTTTCATTTTAGTTATCTCGTCTCTTAGTTTTTGAACTTCATCATCTCTTCTTATCTGGTTCATTCTATCTTGCGCTCTGCATATTCCTGCGTATGAATGGTTATCGGAGAGCTTAGCGTATTCCTTTCTAGCCTCGCTAAAAGAGCCCCGGTATCAACTTTTATTTTTATAATTTTTTCCTCCTTGATGATCATGGGACACGTTTTACTAGTCGGAGAATGGTTTCCATTGCAATTTTTGCACATGGGCTCAAGTGTGCAGCTACCATTATCCAAAGGATGAATTCCAGAACAGTTGCGACAAGTAGTTAGACTGTTAGGGCATTTGTCTTTCACGTGGCCGTAACTGCAGCATTTAAAACAAATAATCGGATTAGGATAAAATATGCGGGTAGGGATTCGTAGCGGTCCAAACATAATGTGTTTCGGAATCACTGTCCCCATGGTTGTGAGTACTAATGTAGGAGTATTCACTCTATTTTCCCCGTCCATCCTTGTGAACCTTCGTACTTGGCACACGCCTTGTTCGGAAAGCTCGGTCAATAGCTCTTCTTCGGATATATCGATGACTTCTCGACAACGTACTACGCAGCGACTCACATTTAATGTGGGATGTGGTTCGACAACTACTTCAGTTCCATCAATTAGCTTGTTCATGTAAATCAGCTTCTTTGCATGTTCTACGCTTCGCGTTTTGAGCACATATTTACTACCCTTATCCTCCGTATTTGCTGATTCTATTTTTCCCAAGCAAGCTTGCTCAATCGATTTTCCGATAACGAAAGGGTTTTTTGGTAGGTTACCTGTACCGGCCGCTCTCAATGACAAAACAATTCTTTGTCCGTGGATCCCCAAGCGATCCATCCACTTAGGCAGTGTTCGTTCATTCCCATTTCCTGGTGATTTGTCAGGGGGTTTTATAGTACCCCCGGGTGGAGGACAGCTTGCTGTGGCCATATGGCCAGCAAGCATTAATGGCGTGTTTTCACGATCAGCACAGCGGTGTACGGAAATCAAAATTCAGCAAATAATATACTGCGTTCTTGCCGGAACAAGTAACAACTACCCTTTAACCTATTAAATTGATCCACCTAAGGGTTTAAGGTTCAGGTGGTCAGATAATGCATCCCCACCTAGGTGAGAGATGACTACGCTTTTACCTATATTCTATCTTGATTAAGCGTTGGAAGGTACAGCCAGGATAGGAACGTTTTTTCCTTGTTTTTAGATCCTGCCCAATACGTTCAAAGGTGCTGACAGGTCCAGATAAAGTGTTCGCACTATTGTGATTTGCAATGTTGAGATTTACTAGCACGCAACTTCTCAAGCAACTCAAAGATCAACTTTGTGCTTTATAGCGATTGTTCCGATACCTCAGCGATCTAATGATCAGCTTATGGCGTCTATTGTTTTCGATGCTCAAGCAAATCGTAAACCCATCACTGGTAAATATTCACTCTTGACGATCAGGAAAATACGCACTAGGTTTTTCCTCGACACCTGTTGTGTGAAGGCGTCAGTATCAAACACTTCGTGGTTATCAATCGCCAAGCCAACCCGAGTAAATATATTAAGAAATAGGATCGAAATAAAAGACTACTCTACTGTGGCACAGATACAAACAGATGATGCCGCAGTATAGCTTGGTGTCGCAGCTTGAAACTTTTATTCAATGATAGTATGCAATCTAGATTCAGAGAGCATCATCAAACACACGATTTTTTATGCTAATAAAATTATTTTTTCTCTTCAACGAATTTCTGTAAGAAAAAGTACAGGTATGGGCAAAATCGTATCAAAATTCGTTCAACAACAGTCATTCACAGAAAAAACTCACCTTCCGTTTATGCCTCACTTTATTTGAGACAGAAAATATCACCTTTCATCTTCGTAATGTTCATTCTCGATTTGAACGGAAAAATAGTCTCTCGATTCCGCTCATCTATTTTTAGAAAACTTTGGATTCCCTCATTTGCCTCTCGGAATGACGTTAAATGGTGATAGAATCCAATTGAAAATCTTTGCTTGAGCCAGCGAGTGTCTCTGTAAAACCATTCGTTTTTCACTCAAATAGCAATCATTGAAGCCTCGAAATTACAGCGAAACTGTTCTTTGAAGTTGACATGGTATACGAAACATAGCGTAATTGGTTGTCATAATCAACTTCTGAAAATGTATTATTTATTCATCATAATTGAGTACTTTCCATAAATTAATGTTATGAGTAATATTTAATTTGATTTAAAAAAAAAATCTGGCATTCCAGTAATCAAACCTTATTTTTAGTTATGGATAAATGATTTTACTATGCTATGCTAGTAAGCTAATGAGCTATTTTGTTATGATCCATGTTGTGTTGATTTTTTCCAATATTCGGAATCCGGTCGGTAGCAAATGTTGGCCGGATAGACCGGATATCCGTATCATCTCTAGTATCAATATTTATTTTATGATTTCTATGTTTGACTTACTTTATCTCCAAATGGAAATTTCTCTGAATTGTGTTCTTGAAACATGTTCAAAGATATGCTGAAAGTTGAAGGTTGAAGGTAGGCGTATTTCATAAAGGAGATTGTTGTGAACTGTAATACAAAATAATCCGTACTTATAATATCCCTGCTTTTCCACACGTACCTTTTTATTAAAAAAATAATTAAATGAATTCAGGTAAAAAAAAAAATCGATCAACATATCTCCTGAAATGTTTCAATCAGCTAGAAGTACCAATCGGCGTCATATTATGATGATAATGGCCCCGCCTCCTTCCCCTATAGAGTTTCCAGTAAGACGAGTTATATAAAAGATAATTCATTTTTTTTTCAGCATTGAAATCAGTTTAGCAAACACAAAAAACGCACTGATTTTTTTTTCAAATATAAGTTAAAAAAATGCAATGTCAAAAGACAATACTCAGTCATGTCCGCCGCAGAGTCGGTACGGTCCCGACGAGGCTCTTGCAGCCAAGTGGCCCACCAGAGCACAAGTCCAACCGCCAGTCTTGTTTTGGATTGACTATAAATATCCTCATTCAGAGAGATCGAGAAGATTTCCTTTACGAAAAATTCCTAGACCGGCACTTAAAAAACTTTCAATTTAATATCTTTTAAATCTGTGCCACGCTCGCAATGATCAAACTTTTGCAGACTACTTTAATTTTTTTTCCAACTAGTACAACTATGAAAACGACAAAATAAAAATCGTCGAGGCAGCAAACCGTAAACTATTTTAAAAATAAACACCATAGTTAAATAAACAATTCTTTGATTCACGGATAACCATTTTAGAGCGTCCAGCATCAAAGATGAGGAAGTGAATCTATTACATTTTAGAATCATCCGAATTATTTTGTTCTGCAAACGCTGTAATCCCGATATTTGTGTATCATTGGTTGAAAATAGCCATGTTAAAAATAACCATGTATCAGTATGCGTCAGATGTTTCCAGAACTGAATTAATTCAACTTTATTGAATAATTCCGCTATCCAAATTGAGATCCAAAATGAAAACTATTCACAAAATTATATTCACAAATCCAAGTCAACGCAAAGGATCATATTAATGCAAGTTATTGGTGAGCGGGATGGTAGATTCATGTACATTGCCGATAACAAATGCATTTGAATGCTGAGAGTAGAACGGAAAAGAAAATCATGCATACACGCAGATTGAGTCTATTTTGAATCACTCGTTATTTTGTTTTATGCGATCCTTCCAAAGGAGTTCACATGCATTGAATATTGTTTCCCACTCCTTGTTTGGTTATGTCCACTCTCAGTCCCGAATGAAGATGGTCGGAGAGTGAAAAATGATTCATCGTGCAATATCACGATTGCTTGCTGCATTCCCTTCGCCATGAATATTCCAAGCAGATTCAAGAGTGATTTATAATTAGGTGTGGAGAAATGAGCGAATGAACTTTTCCAAACTTGCAGATGGGTAAGATTTTTAACCCCTCTGGTACAGATCAAAATGTGGCAACACTGGTGGTGGAATACCTAATTCTACTCCAGAGATATATGATACACGGGCATATATGACAAAACGGTGTTGGATACTTGAACGCAATCGAAAATAGAGCCGTCCAAAACACAACGACGAACGGAGCAAAACAGGATGTTAAAATCCAATAACGAAACAAATTGATTAGAATGTATCAAAATAACGTGAAGTGAGTTAATCCAATTGTAGCCAGACATAGCACGGCGTGGAGCCCATATAAATAACATTACTCGTTCTATTAGGCTCAACGCATAATCCGATTCGTCGTGTGGGAAACGATATTACCCGATCGAATTCATATTCCGTTTCGCTTCGTTGGGTCCCCGATACCAGCAGTAACCGGGTGAATCAATATCACCCCCGGAATGGATTGTAATCAGCGTAAAAGCATCGAGTCGACGGGAAAATGTATGCGCCGAGAAGAACGCATAAAAATCTATTCCCGGAGTTCTTCGTACCCATCAACGGTTTTCAGTGTCAGTTGAGCTGGGGGCGAATGGGAACCGAGACGCTACCCGGGCCCATCCCCAGCGACATTCTTCACTCTTATTTGTCGCAAATATTGTGGAGAGAGGGGGAGCAAAAAAAAATTTTTTTGCTTCGGGGTGTGAATTTCTTCCTGCGGAAAATCCCGATGGCTCCCCAAATGGATTATTGTTGTTACAGTGTCTATATTCATCACCGCCGGAATTGACGAAGTAAATATATTATTGTATTTCCTCTTTTCTCACATCAGCCTGTTACACGTTTCAATTGGCGCTTTGTGGTGTAATCAAATTGAGTTGACAATTCGCTCCCGCGGGGGAACCAGGCACCAGATCCGACCGAATGAAGAGATAGAGCGTGAACGTTGGAAGGTGAAGCGACCGAATCGTACCAGGATATCGAAACCTTCCCGCACCACGCGGAAACAATTATGTCTTCTACCCTAAATCAAATCGGGAGCAGTAGATAACTTGGAGGAAAAAAAAAAAAACCGGTGGAAACATCGTTCGCAAGGACAGTCTGGGTTTCGAGGGGGGACGGAGAAACTTTTTATCTACTTTTTCCGGCACCTCGGCGGAAGATTCGCTTCGCTTTGTTCGGTAGTGGCGCTGTTGTGTAAAGGTGATTGAAGTGATTTATTTGTGTCAATATATTTTCCAATTTTGTTTAGGTGTGCTTTCTTTACGTTGGGTACTTTTTTGCCCCCGTCGCCTGCGACAGGAGGCGATATCAATTGACAGCAACCGCGCCGCCACAATATTAACAAAGGATGTCTCTCAATATTGTGATAATGTCGTTTTACCGCAGAACGGAAAGAAAAAAAGATGAAGGAAAAAACACATTGACTGCCAGAAGTCGATAATTTAAACTGGATTACGCTCCGAGTCGTTGGGTGTGCCCAGGGGGTGTGGGGGGGATGAAATACACTCCCGGTGTAATTTACGAGCATTGCCAGGGAAGAAACTTAACACTCAATTTGTTGCCCAAATGGGGTGTTAATTGGTTCGCTTTACAAGAAGTGTACGAATAATGGAGGGATTAGTAAATGAACTGGTAAATTGTTCGGGAACAACCGGTGGTCATAGTTTAAATATGAAAAACAGACTAAAAGGCAAATAGACAGGTGCGGAACGTATCGTGTTCGTCGTAATACTTCTTCAATCATTCCGCCGCCAAACAGGCGCCGCAAACTTTTCGAATGACTCCGATTCTCCTAGAGGAAAATAAATTGCTGGAAGATCGCACAACAATGAGTTCATTGGAATGGGTTCTCTGACGCCTTCCAGAGAACAGAACTCGGGGATACCAATCAACTCGAGAACTGACCACTAGCCTTCATGCATTCAGAAGAGGCGGCTTGGGCACTACCTCCGCGAAGCATTCTATTAAATATCCTTTCGCAGAGTGGAATGGATGTAGGCAGCGAGTGGAAAGATGAAAAATGTTCTCGTAGTAATTAATTATCAGCGGAATTTAATAACACGCCGGGAAGTGAAACTTCGTGACAATGAGGGATTGTCAGACGATAGAATGGCTGGCGGTGACGGCGATGACGAGAATGGCGGACGCGAGAACAAAGACTTCGCGTGATGTTTCCTAGAACGGCTAGGAGATCTGGGCGGGGCATCAGCTCAGCTTTCGTTGTTACATCCACGCACTGGCAGTATCCTAGTTCCGGTGGTTGTTTTTGCGGGAAATCGGTGTTGTATTGTTCACTGACAGCACCTCAAAGAGAACCGAGTTCTGAGCATCTATCATTCAGACGGGGTTGCGCTTTTGAAGAAAAACAAAAAATTAACATGATCCAAAGAGATTGCCATACAAATAGACATACAAATTTATAATCCATTTCTTCGAATATAATTATTTTTTTCAAATAAATGTGTCTGGATGGATGAATTTCCTCGTTCGACAAGTGTATCAAACGGTTTTTGCGTGTCCGTTCAATGTCTGCAAAACGGTGTTTATTCATAGTTAAATGGAGGTTAATGAATAAGAACTGTATCCGCAATAGTCTGAACACCCGAAAATTGTAATAAAACAGCCATGAAGATTTAAATTTTCAACTGCGACTTTACCGGCAGCTCTGGTTCTGATTTGTTGGCAAATGATTGTTTTTTTTTGCTTCCTGCTTTTTTCGAGGGAGCGGCCGCTTCATTGGAACCCAACATATTTCGATTGGGCGTAACTCAGGATAATTGGGAAGATTGACAAGTTTCGGTACAACACTGACTTCATACTACATCGCGGTTTTAGCATAGTGACTTGATGCCAGATTGGGCCAACACAAAGGTTTTCATCATGGCTTCTGATGAAAGGTAGTACCCGTTTTGCAGGCATTCTTCCTGGTAAATTTCCTTGTTAATTGTGCCTATCATGATGAAAGGTTGGCTTTACCTGCCACAAGGTATTTTTTGGGGAATTTCGTTAACTGTTTTTGTCTTGCAGTATTCAAATCTTGCATTTCTGTCCATTGCAACATAAAAAGCGAGTCCATGAAGTAAATAAACCCTTGTGGTCGAAACAATTTTCGTTGAAACAGATCCTCTTGTCTTTCGACGCTGATAATATTTTCTTCAAACCGAGAACCGTTATCTATTATTCATAAAAATATCGTATTATTTTTTGAACTGTTTTACTAGACATTAGAATTTGTTTAGAAACTATTACATGGTGGAATAAAGCTTTTAGTATTAGTCGCTTCGCTGACCCCTAAAACCTTCACATGCCAAATTTGGCTCCATTTGCTTGATTAGTTTTCGAGTTGTGCAGAAACATGTGTTTCATTTGTATGGAGGACCGCCCCCCCCTCGGTCTCGAAGTATCATAAGAACTTTCCCTGACCTCAAAAACTCCTTATACCAATCTTCATGTCGATTGGCCCAGCAGTTTCCGAGTCCATAACAATCAGACAGACAGACAGAAATCCATTTTTATTATTTTTATACGGTTTTATCTAGCTTCAGCCGTTTGTGTGTACATTTGTAGCTTTGTAGCTTTGTAACTTTGTAACATTGTCTGTAGTGCTGTCCCACATGATAAGAAATTTGATCCCCTTCCTGTTGACCGATTGTTCTGAAATTTGGAACACAGCTTTATCTTTGCAGTCATTATAAAATTGCGTGTTCCATGATCTTGAAAATCCAAGATGGCGGATTACATATTTTCTCAAAACCTCATCAATATGGGTATTTCCAGAATCTCATCAATATGGGCATCACATAAAAGGGCTTGACTAGTAGAATACAGTTGTTTAGGAAAAATGCAAATCCAAAAAGGTCGCCACCACAAAATGGCGTGATATATATATTTTTTCAAAACTCCATCAATATGGGTATCGAATGAAAGGCTTGATCAGTAGAACACAGTTAATTACGAAAAATGTAAATCCAAGATGGCGGCCGCTACAAAATGGCGGATCACATATTTTCTCAAAACTGCGTTAATATGGGAGTTAATTTCCGAAAGGTTATCGGATTATCTAACGAATGAAGAGATATGTTTCTCTACTGGAGGTAACAACAGGACTGCCTTTATTTTTTCATTTCATGTACAAGTTGACCTACAATCTACCCTATCTCTAATTTTCTCTTCTTCCTTCTTCTCAGATAGAATGTGTAACCGTTTTATGGTGTCGACTCGAGTCCTTATCTGTGTCTTATTCGTGGAGTCGAAAAACACACAGGCCCCGACAGATCTGAACTGTGCAGGAGATGCGGTGAGAAGGGGCATGTTGCGAGAGACTGCACGAAGCAACCGAAATACCTGCTCTGCAAACCAGAGAATGGCAGCGACCATGCGACAGGAAGCTTCAAGTGACCCTCGTATAAGAAGGCGTTAGCAGAATCGCAGTAACGGAGATAATTCAGACCAATCTGAACCATTGCAACACAGCTCAGCAACTGTTGTGGCAGTCGACAACAGAGACAAAATGCGACGTTGCAATCAAAGCGGAGCCGTACCGAGTACCCCGTGATAACGACAGCTAGGCGACGGATAGTTTAGAGATTGCTGCAATACAGGTGATGGGCAGATATCCTATCCAGAAAGTGGTTGGAGGTTCACATGAAGGTTTCGTAATGTAGTTGCTACGCACCCCCGAGATGGACAACTGAGCAATTCCACCAGATGCTAGACGCAATGACCGAGGAACTAATCGGTAGAACACCGATCGTCATTGGAGGCGACGCCTGGGCGGTGGAGTGCGGAAGTAGATGCACCAACATCAGAGGGTACAGTCTACTGGAAGCTCTAGCAAAGCTGGAAGTAACGTTACTGAACGAAGGTACCACCAGCACTTTCCGGAAAGATGGGCGCGAATCCATCATCGACGTTATTTTTTGAAGTCCGTCGCTGTTGGCGAGTACGGAGTGGAAAGTGTGCGAGTCGTATATGCACAGTGATCACCAGGCGATCCGGTACAGAACCGGTCAACGAAACCACGTGCTAGTTCGGAGGACAACAAGCTGTGAGCGGAAGTGGAAGACGAATGCTTTCGACAAGGACCTTTTCGTCGAAGCACTTCGTCTAGATAGCGGAGCTTCAGATTGGAACGCAGAAAAGTTGACAGATCTACTGGTGAGAGCATGCGACAAAAAAGTTGCAAAGTTGCACCAAAAAATGGAAGACGCCCAGCTTACTGGTGGAACGACTCTCTCCGCAACCTTCGCGCTAGCTGTCTTCGAGCCAGAAGACGCGTTCAGAGAGCACGAAACTGTGCTGATAGAGAGGAACGTAATACGGTGTACCGAGCAGCTAGAGCCGCGTTGAAACGGGAAATTACACTGAGCAAAGCGAACTGTTTCAAAACTCAGGGCCCTCATTGACCATCTTTGTGTTGTTACAGAATAACTACGTCCACGCAACAATCATCAGCGATGGAGATCGATCCACGGTCGAAATAAGATCGATTCATCCATACAACTGCTCTGCTCTGCAAGACACATCGGGCTGCTGTTCTATAAATAACTCAACAATGATCAATCAACTGTCTCCGCTGTCCGGTCTAACTGGATAATGGAAGAACAGAACGAAAACTCTTACGCCTATATGGCAACTGTGTAAATGTGTACCATATGCAATGGTATAGAAGGGAATACTCTAACGCCGAAAACATGGCAACTGTGTAATGTGCTAATTATAGATATGATAAACATGTGACATGTACACGATTGAAATTCGGCTCTGTTACAGCTAAAATGCTAATGAGCCTAAAATAAAAAATAAACAAAAGGGATAAAAAAAAGCGAACTGTTTCAAGGAGCTGTGCCGAGATGCAGATGCCAACCCATGGGGCAAGGCGTATCGAGTCGTGATGGCGAAGATCAGAGGACCTGTGACGCCCGTCGAATCGTGTCCCGAAAAATTGAAGATCATTTTGGAGGGTCTATTTCCGATGCATGATCCAACGATATGGCCACCGACACCGTACGCCGAAATAGTTACCGAACGTTCTCAAGTTTCCAATGAAGAACTGGTAGCAGTGGCGAAGAGACTGCAGGTAAAGAAAGCGCCCGGCCCCGACGGAATCCCCAATGCGGCCTTGAAAACGGCGATTAAGGCGTTCCCGGACATCTTCAGGATAGTGCTACAGAAATGCCTGGATGATGGTCACTTTCCTAAGAAATGGAAGATCCAAAAGTTAGTGTTGCTGCCAAAACCAGGAAAGCCCCCGGGGGTGCCAATATCCTATAGGCCTATATGCCTGCTGGATACGCTCGGGAAACTCTTGGAAAGGATTATCCTCCTGACGAAATGTACGGAGAGTGACCATGGTCTGTCAAAGATGCAGTTTGGATTCCAGAAAGGCAGGTCCACCGTTGATGCTATCCGGACAGTGGTTGAAAAAGCAGAGAAGGCATCACAGCAAAAGCGGAGGGGCGACCGACATTGTGCTAGAGAAACGATCGACGTGAGGAATGCTTTCAACAGCGCTAGCTGGGAATCCATCGCCGAGTCCCTACACCGTATGAAGGTTCCTGGGTACCTGTGCAGAATTCTAGGAAGCTACTTTCAGAACCGCGTCCTAGTCTACGAGACGAGCATGGGGCGGACAACGTTGAATATAACGGTCGGAGTACCACAAGGCTCTGTCCTGGGCCCAACGCTCTGGAACGGTGTACTGAACCTGAAGCTTCCCAAAAGAGTGGAGATCGTGGGCCTCGCGGATGATATCGCTCTCACAGTGGCAGGC
This sequence comes from Toxorhynchites rutilus septentrionalis, assembly GCF_029784135.1. Classification (NCBI taxonomy): domain Eukaryota; kingdom Metazoa; phylum Arthropoda; class Insecta; order Diptera; family Culicidae; genus Toxorhynchites; species Toxorhynchites rutilus. Next base: position 53,426,035 of record NC_073744.1, read on the forward strand.
AAGACACTCGAAGAGGTGAAGATGCTTGCAACCGAGTCCATCGTCTCAGTAGGGAACTGGATGCAAGCAGTGAAACTGCAGATTGCTCAGAATAAAACAGAAATATTGTTGGTGAGTAACTGCAAAGCCGTGCAGCGAGCGGAAATTACAGTCGGGGAACAGGTGATAACTTCTAAGCGTAGGTTGAAATACTTGGGAGTTATGATCGACGACCGGCTGAATTTCAACAACCACGTCGACTACGTCTGCGAGAAAGCAGAGAAGTCCATTAGCGCGATAGCGAGAATAATGCCGAATAACGCAGGACCTTCCAGTAGCAAAAGGCGTCTCCTGGCTGCTGTATCCTCGTCCATACTGCGGTACGGAGCACTAGCCTGGTCTGCTGCTCTCGAAACCCACCGGAATCGTAGAAAACTGGACCGTACGTATCGGCTCATGGCGATGCGAGTTGCAAGCGCGTATAGGACGATCTCGTTGGAGGCAGTTTGCGTTATCGCCGGCATGATTCCAATTGGCATCACCCTTGCGGAAGACGGAGAGTACTACAGACGAAAGGAAATCAGAGGTATCCGGAAAACAGCGAGAGTAGAATCACTCTTGAAGTGGCAACAGGAATGGGACACGGCGGAGAAAGGCAGGACGTATGGGCTCATACCGGTACTATCGACCTGGCTGAACAGGACGCACGGGGAGGTGAATTTTCATCTGACACAGTTCCTGTCTGGACATGGCTGCTTCAGGCAATATTTGCACCGGTTCGGGCACGCAACGTCGCCACTCTGTTCGGAGTGTGAAGATGTGGAGGAAACACCAGAACCAATATATGGTATTCGTGTGTCCCAGGTTCACCGCAAGATGCGAGGGGCTGCCTGCCCTTCATGCCGGGAACATAGTGGAGAAAATGTGTCGCGACGAGGGCACCTGGAACGCTGTGAACAGTGTGATCGAACACATCATGTCCGAGCTACAGCGGAAGTGGAGGGCCGACCAGCATGGTAATAACCCCTGACTATAGAAGAGTAACAACTGCGAGGGCTGTTGCAATGGATAGTACCCCACGAGAGTCGCTGTGACGGAGTGCGCGTTATGTTGGAGGGCACTGCCTAATCGGCGCTCCGTTGGGAAGAGAAATCCTGCGAGGGTGACTGTGACGGGGCGCGCGTCAAGTTGGAGGGCGCTTCCTAATCGGTTCACGTCTCGATAGGTGAGAAACCCCGCGAGGGTGACTGTGACGGGTTGCGCGTCAAGTTGGAGGGCAATTCCTAATCGGTTCACGTCTCGATAGGTGAGAAACCCCGCGAGGGTGACTGTGACGGGTTGCGCGTCAAGTTGGAGGGCAATTCCTAATCGGTACACGTCTCGACGGGTAAGCGGAATCTGGAGAGCAGGACAACAAAAGGCTGGCAATGCCTGTTGGTGGATTGGAAGGAGGAACACTGCGAGGGTCGTTTAGACGGAGCGAGCGCCTAGAAGGGTGTCATCAAATCGGTGTGTACCCCACGTGAGCTGCTGTGACGGAGTGCGCGTTATGTTGGAGGGCACTGCCTAATCGGCGCTCCGTTGGGAAGAGAAACCCCGCGAGGGTGACTGTGACGGGTTGCGCGTCAAGTTGGAGGGCAATTCCTAGTCGGTGCACGTCTCGACGGGTAAAAGGAATCCTGTGCAACGGATGTGCGTGGCGGAGTACAACGGATTCGATACTGCCTAGGGGCACGGACGGAAGTTTGACGTAGGACTGTGATTGTACAGAACAATTGGTTATTTTAAATGTAATTCTTCTCATTGTTCAGAAAACTGTTAGTTTAACTCTTTTTAAACTCTAAACAGGGTGGAATGGTAAATGAAGTATATGTGAATTGGTAAACGAAAAAAATATATCGTCATTAATTACATCGAATATGACATTTACGGGGAAGAAACGAAAAAACAAGTTAAAAATACCCATGATTTCGTGATATTTTGTGGTAAAACACACATGAATTCATGAAATTGCTTCATTTTTAATAGATAGCTATGGTATTGTGATTTCTTTCCATTGTCTTATTCTTATTATTAGGCATCGGGAGCAGTAGCTTTTTCGGTGAAATAATGTTCGTTTGCAGACTATCACAATCAAGTCTTATTGGTTCTACTGCTCAATTTATCATAGAAGGAATTGAGTCATTGAGAATTATGATTATGAGTCATGAAGAATATTAATATTCCATTTCGTTTCATTTTCGTGATGCGATGTAATGCCGATCTCGATAAGTCTCCGCATGATAATCGCTGCCTCCTAATTAATGAACGATCTCTGTATGGGTGACACTTTCCTCGTTGCTTTCATGAAATCTTGCATGAAGTTTGAGTGATGCATGAAATCTTGCATCTGATTACTTTAACATCTTGCTAATTTGTTAGATAGAACGAATTATTGCACACAATTTTGTGTTACATAGAGCATTCATGGGAACGAAGTTGGAAGAAAGAATGCATAATACATGATTTACCTTCGCATCCGCTCGCAAAACATACCTCTTTTATTTGTTAAATTGCTCACTTGTTTTATTATTTCCACTGTCGATGTCTCAAACGAAAAAAATGTCGGATAAATTTGCCGTCTAATGGTATATATTATAATATATATATATATATCGTAAGAATGATTCTACGTAATATGTATGAAAACTCCTAATAAACGTTACATTTTTAGTAGAGTGACCCCCCTATATAGAAATCAAAGACGTAGTCCTACGTCAGAATATCACTTTCGAAAAAAATAACACAAAGGAATACATCAACACCTAAGCAAACGAACATTAACAACATGCATAGCGAACTGTATTTCACTTACATTCGCCACTGCAAAACTTCAACCCGTGCAAGGTCCTGTCATAAACTTTAAATCGCTTTCGTTCAACTTCCTACAGACGACTGCTTCCACTTATTTCCTGTAAATGTCCTGTTTCTGACTCGTTACTTCACCGTGCGCTTTGCTGACTCACAATCACCCCATCGATCAGAACCGAGTGGAGTTGTTGTTTACTTCCGCGCTCTTCTTTCAAAGCATGTTACAAACTGTGTGACTTGTTAGCTCCAAAGAATTTTTTTCTGTTTCCCCGCTAATTGGAACGGATTTCAACTTATAGGCAAAGTCCCACCACCGCAAGTCACCCGCCCGCCTTTTCTGGAGGATAATTGTTCGATGTTTTTTTTTCACATTTTCGTTGTTTCGATGTTGCTGCTGTTCCTCATTTTCCGCCCTGCGGTTGTTGGGTTTTGTTTTATTACTTTCATCATTTCTTAATTTGGCTTTCCGAACATTTTCCGCTTGGTTTTTGGGTCAACGGTTAAATGTTTTCCCAGTTTTGCCCATTGACGATTGAAGAAAATTTATTACCCCGTGCTAATTGAAAAGTTGTACCATTTTTCAAAGGACTCTTTGCTCGCCGGGGTGTTATTGTTCGGCCCAGATGTTTGAGGTTAACAAATTGCTCGGACCAAGTTAGCAATAAATTTAATTTCCCTTCATGTTTTTTTGTTGTTGCCTGCTTCGTCTTGCCTTTGCGTTGTGCGCCGTTGCAAATCGTAAATCCACGGAATCCATAAATAGGATAGTAGCCGCCCGATAAATATGGGTAACACTTCGCGTTAATGGCGACAATAAAGCGTAAGTGATTGAACTCAGCGCCATCCGACGCGCTGCTCTGATCTGCAGAAAACTCCATCGGTGTTTCCGGCGGGTGGCGCAGCGCTGAAAACTCGTTTCCGGCGACAGATGGTATATTGGCGGTCGCGCGACCAGCGGTAGTTTCGCGTGAACAACATCAGTGTGTGTTTACGCGGATACATCCCACACAACCCACATGACCCATGGCAGGTGGTGAAGTCCTTTTAAATTTTTTTTTCAGGGGAAAAACTGTACACTGCTGCGGAGTGCGAGAATATCGCATTATAGGTTGTGTACACCACCACCAGGCCACCCCCCGTCAGGCAACCTGTTCGGGGTCATAAATATTTATGTGCTACACATACAGACACAAACACGTGTGTGCCCAGTGCTAAAGCACCGGTTAACGGACGAGGAAGAACCTTAATGTTGCGATCGGAAGATTTGTTGCCCTTCCGGCGACTCGGCTGCAAGTCGACCGGCGAAAAGTCACCTGAGCCCCGGGGTTTGGGTTGGGAACATGTGGTCAGGTGAGATATATTGTTCGATGTGTGCATATATAAAATGCCATTATACACGATTACTGCCGTTTTATGACAGCGCACGGCGGGTGGCGGGGGGTGCGGCATAAAATTTGTATCATAAATCGGTACAGTAAATGCGCTTTTATGAGGTTGTTATCACGAGGAACGCTATTAACCGTGGCTGTCCGCACGTATCCAACGTTGAATCATGGAATTTGGCGGCGCGTTGAAGGATTCATTGTTCGCTCCATGATGCGAGCAAATGCTCCGCGGTTCAAATGGGTTGAATGTGTTTATTATCGCAACATGGTTAGCACAAATCGTAACCAAATCAGCGTAACATTTTTCCGCTTTGAACTTCCACCACAGACACAGACTGCTGGGCGATTAATCACGACACAATTAGCGGAACAGATTGAGTAAAACGCGATTCGCATTCGAACGAAAAATTCGCCGTGATTAATCAAAGCGCCAAAACCAAATAAACAGCCCCAAAACGGGTCGGAACACTCACTGGGGCGAAGGTGGAGAACGCCCAATCGCGGGAATCAAACGTAGGATGCGATTGAAGTAATAAAACTTTCCGCCAGAATGGCCGATTCGTCCGCGAAGCGGAAGAGAACCGTGCGAATGGATCGTTTATCATGGGGCTCTTTCCAACTCGCTGCCACCTTCGGCAGATGGAAGAAGGTATTATTGTGGTAAAACGGGAACATCTTGAGTTAGGGCTGGGGAGCGCACCGGATTTTCCTCGCCGAGAATCCTCCCACGATTCCAATCGCCCGTCCCACGGCAACCAGGCACTTGTCACCGTTCACGGGTGACTGACTGTTCATCAATTACTGGCAAACAGAGTCAAAAGTTATTCGCTGTCGTTATTTGTTTTCCACGCTTCCCGTAGTTGCCTTGCCAGCTTGCGGAAGCGGAGGAAAGACAGCGAACAGCGAAAATCCATACCAACTTTCCCGGCGAGAGCGGCTCGAGGGAACGGAAAGCAACACCAAGATTCCATCGCATTTAAATGGTGATTGTTATGGTGTTGAAATCGATGCTTCAGGGAGTATTGACGCTATTTCTTAGGACCGATGGCTGCGGAAATAATGAATGGAGAGTAGCAAAATGGAAACTGGGCAGATATTAAGCTCCGGTTGATGCAGAAAAACGGCTCACAATAACCGTCATTATTACTATCATTGCGTTTCAACTAATCTGATCATTTGAAATGATGATTCGAATGAATACGTGTTGCGTATTTTGTAATTCGTAATCCCATTGTGGTTTTATTAATTTTGATATAGTTTCAACATTTTTGCTTCCCGCGATGGAAGGACCTTTTCGAGGTTGTGTATTTATGCGAATTGTGTGGTGTGTTGTGATCAAAGGGGACTGTATCTGCGTCAGAGTGAACTGCGTGACTTTTCGTCGGCGAAACAAGGCTTGGTGGGAGGAAAATATTTCTCTAACCTTTGTGACTGGAAGGGAAGTCGATGAATCAGCTGCTAGTACCGGAAATGCTCTTCAGATATAACTCTTGTGAAACTAGCATACGTGACTTATTCAGAATACTTTGAATAATTGAATCCTAATTTATTGAATCCTAATGAACTTAAAATAATGTAAACATCGAAATGTTAACAGTCGATTTGAATCCGATCTTACGATTTTCATTATCACCAAACAATACGATTTCACAAGTATGCTTGGTATCATTGATACCTGATACTTCCAAATCACCGGCATTTAATCTTCGGCATGGAGTAGCATAACATTTTCCATTGTCTCTTTATACGAGGAGCATTCAGAAACAACTGTCAGTAAAATCGTCGAAAATCGAAAAATGCATTTATTCAAAAAATTCAATTACAGACTTTCAAAGTATCTCCCTTCCTTGAGCTTGAGCTTGAGCTTGAGCTTGGGTAGACTGTACAATTCGTAGTTGCTCTCCGTGATTGACCTGAACCAACCAAATTGCACAAAGAACACACAGAATGACGCTTAGGACTAGCAAATCATTCTCGTTGTGCAATTTTCGGTGATTCGAGCTTTAAATGGTCAATAACGACGGCGGCCACGTCCTTACAGTCACCAGGGGAAGGGAAGGAATGTTAGTATGATATTCGCCGCCCGAAGGCCAGAAGGGTCGCCTCTATAGCGTGGTTCCCTAGCGTTTATCATGGAGCGGATAGTTGTTAGTGGGCCGAGGTAAGAATCAGGATTCACTGCGGTAAGTGATGTGATTATATAAACGCGTACTAACGACCACTCTACGAAATGAAAATGTGAAACTCTGATATGTCACTACACGCGGCAGAAATTATTTTTAGGTATCCTTTAGTCACCCGTTTTTATTTTTCTTCTATTTTGTAGGTTGGCTCATCTGTCATTGACATTCTATGAAATTTGTAGTGGGATACACTTTAATACACTTACACTTCTAAAAGTTACGCTGTATTGGGTACATCTGCTATTGTGTATGCCTCGATTTTGTACAATTTGCAAAATTTGCGAAATCAATCATTATTCGTGAATATTTGACTAAAAACATCCGCAACCTCCGAATTCACCTGATTTGGCTCCCTGTGACGTTTTCCTATTCGAACGACTCAAGAAACTAGGTTTCAGCCCCCGAGATGAGATAAAATCGAAGATGGCGCTGATGGCCATACCGCAAATTGAATATAATTCTCGAGGATTTGAGCGCTGGCATAAGTGTGTTGCAGTCGATGGGGAGTACTTTGAAGGGGTTGCTGAGAAGCTAACCATAAAACATGTTTAAAAACAACCTATAACTATTATCCGTTATTCCACACGCATAGTCTTCATTCAACCCCATTCGTAGTAACGGAGATCTTTAGGAAACCTGAGAAGGTCACCGAGAGCAATCAGAAATCAATCGGACATGCGAAAAATTCCGTAAACCATTGAGTGTATTCTTTATAGAACTACGATTGCGACGGTGGGATGGATTGAAAGAGAGTTATGAATTAATGAATTGAAAGATTAAAAAACTAATGATTTTAAAAAATAAAAAAAAAAGAATTGAAGAATTAAAGAATTTATGAGTATAACAAAAAATGATATGAATTTTTTGAATCTATGGATTTTAAAATTTATGAATTCATGCATCTGTGGATCTAAGAATTCCTGAATTTATAACTCTTTAAGTTTTTCACATTTCCATTCCATTACTGCAACTGTCTCCAGAAAAGAAAGAAGCAAAATAATAATGAGAACACGAGAGACAAGTACACCAGAACAATTGCAATCGTTTGCTGTGGAGAGAGAAGCGGGTTTAAACTCTTTAGATGGTCTACAATTTAGACTGTAAAGTAAATTAAGCTGTATGTGTGTATGGAGAAAGAAAACTTAGCTGACGCCACTGCATGCTCAGTCCATCCATGTTCGATGGCTTCCGGTTGTGATACACTCACTACGATAACCTCGCATTCGATGTATTAGACGAAGGCAAACAAACTGTTCGTCATGCCAATGTTTACACGTGTCGGAGGGAAAGCACTATAACGCTAAATCGATCACGCGACAATTGAGAGAGCAAAAAAACTACGAGTTTTCACTACCACAAACGCAACATCAAAATGGCTTCCCCCAATATTTCACTTCACCGTGCCATCTCAAAAATATAATCAAAGAAATTAATGAAACTATATTAGTTTCGAAATCACTAGGGCAGAGTGAACTATTTTTCGCCCATTTAAAATATGATCTCAGCACAAACGCGCACATATTTCTCGATGCGCTGTCCCCTGCTCAACACTGTGAAAGAACAAGCAATCGTAAACGAAATACGCGGAACAACAAAAACACACGTCCGCACTCGACGACCGCCCGATTGAAACTCCACTTTCAAAGTATCTCCCCTCCGATAAAGTACACGATACCCAGCGAGTTTTCCACTTTTGGTAGGTCTGATAAAAGAAGTTTACTCCGAGTTTACTCCGTCCTTGAAAATCGAGTCCGATGGTGTTTTTGACGTGGGACTACGTCTAACTGGAATATATGGAAGGGTAAAATGAAAACCTAAACACAGAACATGCAGGAAAAATGAAAGATTTCGAATGCTTATAACTCGAACATTTCTTACTGGATCGGAAAGATGTTTGCATCAATTGATAGGGAATATTTCTACGCATCTATTACAACTAACAAAATGTTATTTTTCATTAGATAAACAATTTAATAACTGTAAAATATTAGGCGTTATCTAAGCGCTCTAACTGCTTCGTTTAGATTGGCCCGATTTACGGCTTCCCTAACACAGCCATCAAAACCAAGCAGCCTTGGGGAAAACGGCATTGCAAATACATGAAAGTAGGGGGACTTTTGTTCTCACCGAAAAATGTTCCCTAACACAGACTTCAAAACTTTGGGAGCTTTTGTTCCCACCGAAATGTGTTCCCTAACAGAGATTTCTAAACCAAAGTGCCTGGAGGAAATCGGCATTTCAAATTCTGCAAGTCGGGGGTATTTTTGTTCCGATTGAAATGTGTTTCCCTAACACAAACTGTTTCCCTAACACAGACTTCAAAACCAAGGTTTCTGGGGAAATCGGGTCTGCAAATAAATGCAAATAGTGAGTACTTTTGTCCTCGCTTGCCTTTGTGCAGACTGGAATATGTCTGTCCTAACACGATCTTCTAAACTTAGGAACCTGGGAAAATCGTGCAGACACTAGAAGTTTCCAGTTTCAAACAAATTCGCGGTTCGAGAAATACGTTAACTTGAGAGATGCAAAATTCAGAAAGAAATGTAAAATAAAATAATCGTTTGATAATTCTTCTGTACATATATTTTGTCCTAGGCATCATACCAAATGTGAAAGGTCTGTCATTAAATTTACTTGTAACGAAGAACATAATCTGTCACAATGCATGAATTGACCTTACATGGCATTATGCAATCTTTTACTCAGTGGATGCGATCTGGCGTAGTGGTAACATTCATGCCTCTCACGCTAAAGGTCACGAGTTCAATTCTCACTCCCGACATTGTTCCAAAAATGGAAGTAAAAGTGATGAACCAGCCAAATGAGTTGAAAGTCACTATAATACAGATAAAAAAAAATCTTTTTACTCACAAAGCAATTATATTGAATTCAATTGAATTTGGAAACTGTTTCATTCAATCAAGAATTTAATCAATACAAACGAATAATTGCTGAACTAAGGTAGTCCCACGTCAACCTTGGGGTTATATCATAGATATAACCCACCCATTTTTTAGATCAGGAAACAACGAAAAATCACAGGGAACCAAATCTGGGTGCAGGAGACTTTTCACTTCATTCTAAAGATGAAATGTCAACGAATTATATGATTGCCACTTATTGGTCCAAAAAATCGTTTCAATAGCTTAAAAATTGCTTTGAAAGCAAGCTATTGAAATCATAACAATCTAGCTCATTGATGATGATTGGTGATCGCAATGTGTTCCCGAACACGGACGCAAAATCTAGGCACCTGAAGAAACCGCCGTAGTGAATACATGCAAGCTGTGATTTCTTTTGCTCGCTTGCATCAGTGTTTGGGAAACCATAGCAGACTCACGCAAGGCGTGAGTACTTTTACTCGCATCAGTTTCTGTTCTGCTCTCGCATGGAACAGTCATGAAAAATTATTTGCGTGTGAATGCGTCCAAGCGAAGAAATACAGGTCAGACTCGATTATATGTGATTCGATTATATACAATTTTGGACTCGATTATATACAGTTTGGATTTTTTTTTATATTTCAAATATGGCTTTTTTTCAAGAAGAAATGTAATCTTTCAGCGTTAAGGTGAAGTTTAAGTGCCTTTTACATGAACAGTGGGGTAAAAATCGTGATTTTTGAAGATTTTGCTTCAATTTTCACCAGGAATTGTTTATATCGATATTGCAGCCAAATTAAGAAAGATAGAAGTTGGGTGTCAAAGAACAAATTGTAGAGCGATCAAAGAACTTCAATTTAATTGATAAAAACAATCTAGTTTAATAATTTTTTTTAGGATGAAATTAATAATAACACATTAAAAATTATTAACTTTTAAGTTATTCACTTCCAAAATGTTATTAGAATCCACTAATTTTGTTGTTCCACTACTAGATACTGTACTAAATTTTCTCATCTTTCAAATGAAAGCATCAGAATTGTCTTCCGTAGTGTACTTTTTAATGTAGAGCCAGTTTGAGGCAACAGAGTCTGGAACAAAAAAAAAAAGTTCTAGACCTCTGTCATTGTTGAAATTTGAACATATGCGTAGGAGGATTTTTTTTCATCAAATATGATCGTCTATCACCTCCTGAGATAATCTGGATAATTGTATTTTTTTCATGTGAGAAAGGTGTTTTCTGATTTTAAGAGGATGAATCAAAAATCAAATTCCTCTTTTATTTTCAAAAATCGAAAAATACATGCAAAAAAACAAATAAATAAATGTTTTTTTTGACTCGATTATATACAGTATTCGATTATATACAGTGAAAAGAAATCAAAAATTGTATATAAATAGTCGAGTCCGCGCTGTATTCGTACCCATTCACGCATTCGACTTGGTGTTCCCGTGATGCAATTCAATAGCATATGTTTCTGTTCTGCTTTCGCATGGAACAGTCATGAAAAATTGCTACATCACGATAAAAACGAAATGAATTTTATGAAAGGTTATTAGACTTTATTTCGTATTCACCGTGAAATGGCGCCCTCAGTTTCTTTTCTGCGCATGGAGTGATCATGAAAAATCTCGTGTTATTCTCACGAAAACAAAAATGAATCATGTATCAAACATCTTCAGTTGTTTTTACACTCAAATTCCATCGGTTCGTTTCGGGACCACCAACAAGTTCGAAAGAGTTGAATTTTTCTGTTAACAACAATTCTATATTATATATCTTTCAAAATATTCATTCATTCATGCATTAAAAATTGATTCAATTGCAATTTCAAATAAATGATTACCGAGCCAACGGTAGTCCTACGTCTACTTTGCGGTTATATCAGAGATATAACCCACTTCTTGTTTTTCTCCGGGTATTCAGTTACGAGCGGTATGCGGCGTCGCGTTATCGTGGTTTAGTAACCAGGCGTTATTCGCTCGTGTTAGGATGTTGTGTGTCGAACCTACGGATATATTCATGATCTCGGCTATTCGTTCTACACTAATGGAGCTATCCTACACTAGTCAATATCGTGTCGATATTGACCTCGGTACAGGATGTTCTAGGCCTTCATCCGTGAGGAATCAGTTCATTTTACATTTTCATTTCATTTATTCATTCATACTTGTAGAGTAAGGATTTTTCCTTATTAAATTCTACAATCGGATTCTATGCGACCCCATCTTGAATTCATGAACAGTATTCAAAAATGATTGATTATTTTATATTTAAAATACTAATTTCTTCCTTCTGGCCAGTCTATACACTCTCGATTGAACCGTCCGCGTGAACTAATGGTTTTAAGTTCAGCTGGAAGTTGATCCCATAGGATAATTGCTCGCACGAAGAATGAGTCTCTATAATGAGAAGTATTTATTTGTGCTAAAATAAAGCTTCTGGTACGCGTGCCTCTAAAAGTAGTAAGTTTTTCGAAAAGATAGCGGGGGCCATGATGAATTGTTCAGAACAGAGAGAAGATGTATCACATTTTAAGAAAATTAGAAAAAGAACATCCAAGTATTTGATGGTGAAGATGTGAAACTCGAGAAAATGTACTAATGCCAAATATCCATCTAACACACCAATTCAGATCAAATCTCAATCTATCGAGTGCGGCTACAGAGGCATTCGATGTGAGTTCCAAACCATAGGTAAAGTTTTAAATAATCTTATTTTAACCGTAACAGACAACATACTTGCAGTAAGTCTCAAGTGGCTTAGACCTGCATAGATTTTTGAGCACTGTCTATTAATATGAGTTCCCCATTCAAGATGATGCTGAAAAATAACTCCCAAGTTAGAAACTCTGTCAACATAATCTAAAATTTCGAGAAAAATGCTTGAAGCAATGAAGATGGTCTTTGACGTCTGCTAATGAACATTACTTTTGTTTTAGAGGCCAGGTTTTGTTATGGTCACTGACAGACTTCCTCAAGATCAGAGTTAACTGACCGAGCCATTTCTTCGACCGCGATGTTGGAAGCACAAAAGTACAGCTGTACATCATCAGCCAGTATGTGTATCATGCAATGCTTGAGAACTGTGGGCAAATCATTGATGTATAATGAGAAAAGTAATGGGCCAATCACTGACCCTTGTGGTACACCTGACATTATGCTGGCAGAACTTGATAGAGTCCCTTCAGTTTCAACTAAAGGATGTGTCACATCAAATTGCATCACGGAAAAAACGCTGTAGAAATTTAATTTTTAGGAATTATATCTTCAGCTTTCGCTTATAATCAGATAAGAGTGTATAGATCACGTTGGCTATGCTTCACCCTCAATTTTTCGTAAATTTGGAAAAATGTCATCGAACGAAAATTCGTGAATTAATCCTGCGCACTCATTTCGAGAATCCGGAGTTGTCACATCGGGACATCGGTAAGATGCTGGGAATCGTCCAATCCACGGTCAGCAGAGTACTAAAACGGTACTTCGAGAACCTAACCATCGACCGGAAGGTGAAGAACGGCAAAAATGGATGCTCCGTCAGTGAAAAAGATCACAAGCGCGTAGTTAAGCAGTTTAGACGTGATCCGAGAAGTTCGGTCCGGGATGTCGCCAATAAGCTGAATTTGTCAAGTTCATTCGTCCAGCGGACCAAGCAACGGGAGGACCTGCGTACATACAAGGTTCAGAAGGCTCCTAACCGCGACGAAAGGCAAAACATGGTGGGGAAGACGCGAGCCCGGAAGCTGTACACCGAAATGCTGACGAAGCCGCATTGCCTGGTAATGGACGACGAAACCTACGTCAAAGCGGACTTTCGTCAGCTGCCAGGCCTGTTGTTCTTCTCCGCAGAGGACAAATTCAGCGTTCCGGAGGAGATTCGCAAGCAGAAACTATCCAAGTTTGCCAAAAAGTACATAGTGTGGCAAGCGATCTGCTCTTGCGGAAAGCGGAGCGCCCCCTTCGTGATGACCGGCACGGTAAACGGGCAGGTTAACCTTAAGGAGTGTCTACAGAAGCGCTTACTACCACTATTGAAGCAGCACGAGGGCCCGACCACCTTCTGGCCGGATCTCGCTTCGTGCCACTATTCAAAGGACGTGTTGGAGTGGTACGAAGCCAACGGGGTCACCTTCGTGCCAAAGGAAATGAACCCGCCCAACGCGCCGGAGCTTCGCCCAATATTTCTCTATTGGGCGAAGCTCCGGCGTGAAGCAGGCCCTCCAGAGGAACCCAAAAGTTGTCAAATCGGAGGCGGACTTCAAGAGAAAATGGATTTCTGTTCAAAAAAAACTACAACCTGACGCTGTACAGAACCTTATGGACGGGGTAAAGAGGAAGGTGCGAGCATACGGGCTTGGGCTCGAAGTATGAATAAAAAGAAAATGCCAAAAGTTGTTTAATAGTTTTTATTTTACTGTCTAAAATTTTCAAAAGGATCGGTCTACTGGGCGAATTTCTACAGCGTTTTTTCCGTGATGCAATTTGATGTGACACACCCTTTAGTCTTGATTACATGTTATTTCCATGAATAAAAATCGATTTGTATGTATTAGTTGCGTGAAAACACCCAAAATCGGACAAACAAACATCATTTACCTTACATCAAACGTGTGCTTTAAATTTATCACCTCAATAAAACCGAACCGACTTTGCCCACTCATGACATCAATTCGCGAAAGCAGATTATCCATCTTCTAATTGATTATTCGTCGTTCGAGCCTTAATACTGGCTTCAAATTAATAGTGCACATATGGCTTGAATTCGACCACTAATCAACATCATCGCTCCGCTGTTGAACACTGGGGTAAATTTGTCTGCTGAACCATCAATGACAATTGCCCATGGCAACCTCACTGACCGCAGCAAGTGGCAGGGGTGATGGTTGCTTACTCCGAATGCTCGTCTTGTATAATTGACGGAATCGAGTACCTCCTTCATTAGCAAATCGACCAAAGTGCCTATTATGACCATTGCTGTGGCAAACCGATCGCTTATCTGTATCGAGCGGAGTGCGGGTGGAGGGGTAGTTTTCCGCTCTCGTATCTCAGCCGATCACCGGATATGAGTGCAATCGTGAAGTGTGTACGCGCTTTGTATTCTAATAATTTCGCGCCAATGCGGATGCTGCCGATTCAACACACTGCGGTCAATCATTTTGCAATTAATGCATTCGCACCTCTGAACTAGCTTTCCGCACTCAATCGAACCGGAACAGATAAACTTTCTCGACTGAGCAATTTGTTCGCTGCACACCCCAAGGATATCACAGATGTCACAATTTAATTGACACCCATTTGTCCCCCTTCCTCGTGAGAGCGTGCAGAGGGATATTTATTGTGACAAGTTTGTGCTTCCAAAGGGTTCCCTTGAGAGGTGTCAAACACTGACGTGGTCTGTGGTACGGAAAGTTCACCCGAGTATCATGCAATTAGACCCGTCTCCGATCCTGTTTGTGTCCTGGCTGAGTGTGTGTGTGTGTGTGTTGGTACGCTTCGTTCCACGGTTCCTTTGCGGTTCGCCACACGTTAGACTATTACTTACCTTTCTCAACATTTGCTCCACACTCCGATACGAGACATGCGATACGATGCGATGCTGAAACTTTTATTAAGAGTACACACAGTAATTTAAACTCAGCCGTCGTGAGGATGTCCCGGTGCAGCAGAAGCAGTTTTAAAAAAGGGGACATGATTGATGAGAACAGGGTGGAAGAAGTATCCCGCAAATGATCTGCCGCTGCTTGCGGGTTCTCCCTTGCTATCGGCTATCTTAGAATTTCCAGAGGTTTTTGCGGATTGCTTCCACTCATCATCAGCCACAGCATTCGGCAGGGTCGGGGGTGCAAACATTGTCCACTGACGGAATGTGTTCCATCCTTGGCGGTCAACAGTTATTTGCGATTCGGATGACAGCAGCAGTTGTGCGAGTTGGGCTGAAGTGGACACTTCAAACTCATGAAAACATCCGAAAAGTCCTTCTGATAAGTTCTGTTCCTATTTCTCGAGCTGCTGTTGTTATTAGAATCGGAGTAATTCCAAATGAAATCGACAAATGACAAAACATGAGTATTTTTGATTCGAATGAAATTTTGTATTCCGTTTTGGTTAGAGGAAATATGGGTTTTCCACAGCAATTGGGAATTTTTTGACTCAAGCGTAACTTTTGAAAAGGGCGTATCGATTTTAGTAAGAGTAATCTTTGATAATTTATATCTCAAAAACTATGAGTCGTACCGAAATAGTGTCTTAGAAAGAGTTATAGAGTATTGATGGTTGAATATGAAAAAAATATACACTGAGCAAAAAAAATAGTACTCTTTTTTTATTTACAAAATAAAAATTCAATTTGCAATGTCCAAAATACATATTTTTAATTTTTTTTTTAATTTTTCCATACAAAATAGAAGTCATGCAGAAAATTTAAAAAGTGGGCCCAAGATGGTAAAACTATTTTTGACAAACTTTGTAGAATATCGAATTTTTAGGAATTTTCGAAACTTCGAATTTTTGTATGTTAACAATCATTTGTAGCCACAAATTATGAATCCTGATGTGATTTAAAACAAAAAAGGTTATTATCAATCTGCTTCTAAATGTAGCCATTCTCGAAATATTTAAAAAAAAAATTTCTAATTTATTGTCTTTTTTATAGTAAATAATCCCTTTTAATATGTTGGTCGTGTTATACAATTTCCAACAATTTTTTGGATTGATTGAAGTTTGTATTAAGATAAAAAAGATTTTTTAGTTTCGTTACGTTTTGTATTAACCCACATGTCTTCGAATGTTTCGTAACGTAACTCCTAAACATATGTCTTTACCATAACGATGTGTTTGGAAAAGTTGTTGGAAATTTAAACGAACTCATAAAACCTCATGAACATGATGGTATAACACGACAAACATATTTAAAGGGCCTATTTACTATTAAAAAGACAATAAATTACAAATATTTTTTTTAATATCTCGAGAATGGCTACATTTAGAAGGAGTATTATCAATCTATTTTTGTTTCCAATCTTGGGCCCATTTTTTAAATTTTCAACATGACTTCTGTTTTATATGAAAAAATTGAAAAAAAAAAATATTAAAAAATACATTTTTTTTTTTATATTGAATTTTTCTTCTCAGTGTATTTTATTTTCAAATTAAGCCAGCAATACTCTATAACTCTTTCTAACACACTATTTCGGTATGACTCATATTTTTTGAGATATAAATTATCAAAGATTTCTCTTACTCAAATCGATACACCTTTTTCAAAAGTTACGCTTGAGTCAAAAAATGAACCATGATGATGTATTTGGAAAAGTTGTTGGAAATTATAAGCAAATTCATAAAATTTCATGAACATGACGGTATAACACGACAAATATATTAAAAGGGATTATTTACTAAAAAAAGACAATAAATTAGAAATATTTTTTAAAATATTTCGAGAATGGCTACATTTAGAAGGAGATTGACAATAACCTTTTTTGTTTTAAATCACATCAGGATTCATATTTGTGGCTAAAAATGATTGTTAGCATACAAAAATTCGATGTTTCGAAAATTCCTAAAAATTCGATGTTCCACAAAGTTCGTCAAAAATAGTTTTACCATCTTGGGCCCATTTTTTAAATTTTCTGCATGACTTCTATTTTGTATGGAAAAATTTAAAAAAAATTAAAAAATATGTATTTTGGATATTGCAAATTGAATTTTTATTTTGTAAATAAAAAAAGAGTACTAATTTTTTTTCTCAGTGTACATTTTTTTCATATTCAACCATCAATACTCTATAACTCTATCTAAGACACTATTTCGGTACGACTCATAGTTTTTGAGATATAAATTATCAAAGATTACTCTTACTAAAATCGATACGCCCTTTTCAAAAGTTACGCTTGAGTCAAAAAATTCCCAATTGCTGTGAAAAACTCATATTTCTTCCAACCCAAACGGAATACACACTTTCATTGGAATCAAAAATACAAGTTTTAAAAATCTGCATTTTTAGGACGATTTCATTTGGAATTGCTGATCGTCGATGCTGTCAGGAAAGGGGAGCCGAGGCGAGCTCAAACTGTCACCCGAACGATCACCCAAAAGGGAAGGATTTGTTTCTTTTTTTTTCTGCGGGAGGAAAGTTTTGTTGCTGTTTTGGGCAAACTTGGCCACAGCTGCAGTGAACCTGGCAAAGGCACGACTCCCGCCTGGGGGAGGTTAGCGGGATGTTTTTGGCCGTCCCGGTCGGTTAGCAGCTATTTTGGAAGTATGTTTGCGTACATGGGTGAATCCTGCTGTCGCACAATTTCCCGAGGAGATTAGTGCTGGCGGTTGGGGATCTCCGAAGCCGAGAGACGTTTCAACATAAAGGACTTTTGGCTGAGGCGTGGCTTTCGATTTTACGCTGGAGGGTCGGTGGTACAAGGCTAGTTTTGTGTTGTTTTGATAGGACTGTCGGTATCGATGCTTCATCGGCGAGAAGTTAAAATTGGTTTTTCACCCACTTCACTGCGCACCACTTGGTGGTGAAAAGTTTTGGTAGAAATGCCGTTTTGAAGTAGTTCCGGTCGATTGATTCCAAGAGGATTTGTTGATGCAATAAAGCAAAAATAATGAAATAATGGCGAAGCTTGTTTACAACTACGAGTTGTGGGAACGCTAATTCACATTTCAGATATATATAAAAGATATAAAATATGGGTTAAACGAGAATGCTTGTTCGATTGTGCCGCATAAAATTGCACCGTACGCATGATTAAAATAATTTTTCCCTGAATTAGTTTGAATTCGCATATCGCATTCCGCATTTTGAAATAAAATCGACAGCCGCAGTGCTTCAAATGAAATACTCAAATCAACAGCAAACGCTGCTGCACGTACCCTTTTCCAGCCAATCGAACATAATTTCTATTATTCAAGATCGCATTTGTTCCACAAAATGAGTGGAATTTCCTACGTGGGAATTTTTTATCCTGCGGCGAACGTAACCTACACCGGTGGGCACCTAGCAGTGGGTGATCCACTTCCATAATGAGCTGCTAGAAAATGGCGATAATGAGCTGTTGAAAATTTCAATTTCACAAAATTTTCATAATTTACTATCAGAACCATAAACACAATTCAGGTTTTCTGCCGCCTGACTTGCGTTCCCGTCTTCATCAAAGCAAAACCATAAAATTTGACGTATTTTTTTTTGGCTGGTGTCCATTGACGCTGGAGGATTCTGGAGAAGATTGTGCACCATTATTTTGCTTTTCTCATTCTGCATGATGAATATCTCGAAACAACGTGCATGCATATCCGGCCACTGGGAACGCCGTAATCGCCAAAATGAAGTGTCGTATTTCTAAATGATATATGCTTTATGAACAGGCCGACCGAAATAGTTCACGATTGAAAACGGGACACGACATAAAAAATAATTCGAGGGGTTGTATCCGAGACACGACCGTTTAGGACGTAGGACTACGCAATCTTTTTTTTTTGAAACGTTGTTTTATCATTTCGGACATTATTTGCGAATAAAGCCTGTCCACGGTAAATTTCGGAAACCGAGATGATGTCAGTAAAACAAAAATTCAGGTAATACAACAAAACCGATTTGTTTATTTCAGTAAAATAGACTTCTATCTAAAACAAGGAAAGCTTACTTCGATGTTAATTACGTTGTCTGTAAAATTCACGAACTTTCTTGGGAACATCTGCTATTAGGTTCCGTACAGTATCCTCAGATATGCTGGCGGTGGCGCTTTTCCATCTCCTCTTGAAATCATTAATGCCATTCGCTTTCTTCTTAGTTTCGAATAGTTTTCGCCTAATCAGAGCCCGGTACTTTTCCACTGGGCGAAGTTCTGGACAGAACGCGATCCGGAAGCTGTTTGATGTCTTCGAGAATATAAGTTTCATTGTCCTTTCTGGTGCATGAAAATTTTTGCAAAAACTGGGTGTAGAGCACCTTAGCACGGCTTTTTGCAGTAAAATTTTGCTTATCATCACGATTGGGCACCCTTTTCACTTTGTACGTCTTCAGTCCATGCCTGTGCTTCACTTTTTGTACATATGATTTTGATTTTCCAATCTTTCGAGTCACATTTCTAACTGAAAGGTTGGGATGCTTCTCAATAATGGCAACCACCACTCGGTCCATCTGTCGGTAGCATACTTTTCGATTTGTTCCGCTTCCAACCTTCCGATCCACAGTTAAGCGCTGGTCAAACGATTTGCACACACTAAACACGGTACACTTCGGCAGTTTGAGCTTTTTGGCGAGATCGCTTACCGACAGTGTTGGATTTTGCTGCCGTTCGCGCAAAATGCGCTTGCGTACTTCCACTTGATTCGACGCCATTTTACCAAACTGAAGAAGAATGTAAACATGTTCGACATCGAAATAAAGAGGAGGGTTTCAGCTGTCATGTAAGTGAAATATTTCATTGATTAGTGAAATATTTCATAAACTACACTGAAAGAAAAGTGTCCGAAATTTAACGTGGACAGGCTTTACGTCGAAAGTTCATAGATAATTCTTTAGTAAAAAGTTCCGGGGACACTGAAAAGGTTTAATGGCTTGCGTGGTTTTGTAAAACTATTTCGAGAAGCAACGATTCTTCCTTGCCTTTGCCTTATGTCGCAATTTGTTTCTTTATATCAATGCACGCATTGCACTTGGTATTTAACGAGAGGCATCTTCCGTGCATCGCCATTCAACAAGCATAAAACACGTGTCTAACAGATTCACACAGTTGCAGCGATGAACTTCAAGTGAAATATTCGCTAGCGTTCATAGCTCGAGAGAAAACATAAAACACAAAAGTTGGTGGGTCTGAGCCTAGGGGCACGGACGGGGTCTTGACATAGGACTGTGATTGTGTGTAGTAATTGCATTTAAATTGAGTTTTTCATTTTTCAAAATCTGTATTTTTTTCTCTTTTGATTCATCAAATGGATGCCCTGGAAAACCCGTTTCCTGTATGTACTTGTATCCTTTAAACGGGTTAGATGACATAACGTGGTAGAATTCGGTACCGCATTCTTCAAAAATGTACACAAAAATACCAATAAAGCCATTACTACAATTTCTCCTGTTTATTCAGTCATGCAGAGGAAGACAAAGAGTCATCATGTATCATTTTTAAACACAAGTCTTAATAGTTAAGACCTTCATGAATATAAGACTGAGTCAAATAAATCTATGACTACAAAAAATATATTTTAGATAAAATTAGCATTATCATTGTCCGGAACATTGTTTGTAATAACTTTTTTTGTTTTTATCCAAAATATATATTTTATTAAGGCTCATATGGCGTCAGCCTAACGGGGCCGGGAGTTCAATATTTTGACAATGTTTGCTTAGACTATGTTAGTAATATGTAACCGATTACTCGCGGTTGACTCGAGGTTAGTATTACAAGTGTTCTCATAATTGGTATGTCACTGTCTTCGATGCTCTGTACGTGTGCCCGACACGGGATACTTCCTATTGGGATGCAGCTGACCATTAATCAGCAACGCCCCCCTAGTCTGTACCTCATATCTAGCGTGGTGCGTCTTTCTCGACTCGAGGAATCCAGGATAGAATGGTCACTAGCCGGCGCAATCATCAGCTCGTGTAGAGTTGTCATGAGCGGTACAACCTTTGGCTCTTGTTGAATAATCAGTGGACTGCACAACCTTCGGCCCGTGCATCTGTAAAGAGTGTGTGTATGAACGTTTGTAATAACTTTATAGCCCTGTAAGATCGCGACTACTCAAGCTATCATAATCTGATTTACTTGGGTATACCCTTTGGATCTTCTAAATCAGCAGCCATTTGAATTCATTTATTGCATTTTTACATACGCAAACAACATACTCGATATTATGACATCCTGGACCACAATTACACAAATTGTTAGTAGTGAGACCTACACGATAAAAACATGAATTGAGCACAAATTGATTGGACAACATACAATATAATATAAAATAAATGCCTATCATCGGTAAAAGGAGAATAATTCAATTTACGCATCAACTCACATTATGAGCTGACACCCGAATTTAGGCAAAAAGATTGCTCGTTGCGTCGGGGAGGAAGCGAGTGGATAGTGCAATCGAAAGAAAACATATCCAATTAAATCGCCAAATTGTAAACTTTTTTAATATTTCACTGTTCATGTTTCAAGTGAAAAAAAAATCTGGATAAATTTCCTGTCTAATGATATATAACACAACATATGTCACAATAACCATTTTGAGTAATATGCGTTCGAAAACTCTTAATAAATCGTTACATTTTTCGTAGAGTGACCCCCCTATATAGAAATCAAAGTCATAGTCCTATGTCGAAACGAACAGAATGAGCGACTTCTGTTGTTTCGGGCACAGAAAGGTTCTGAGAATTTTTCTCAGAGGAGATGCAATATTTATACGCTAGCGACAGCTTACTTCGCAAATATTCTATTTTCAATATTCCCTTCGTTGTTTCTATTCTAGCGGCTGCATAAGATGCTCGTTATTGACAGCTCTGTTCGAGAAAGCATACAAATGGACAGAACTAATGTATGGGGAAATGGGAATGCTTCCAATTTTCATCAATTTAAACCATATACAGACCATGCGATTGTAATGTATATCATATCAAACCAATCTTAGAAAATTTCCGATTCGATTGGTATGTAAATCGTTAAAATCCGTTCGCAGCAAAAATAGTTATTAACGTTAACTTTATTTCATAAAATCGTGATCTGTCTTCTGATTTGGCACCCTTAATGTAAGACGTAGTCCATTAAGACAACTACAACAACACAATTATTTGAAAAAGTGGAATGAATCAATTTGGCCATCACTAGTTACTACTTTTTCCCATCGCGAAAGAAGCGCTCATCTTCTGAAGTAAAGAATGAATCCAATACCATACAATTCTAATTTTGGTTCTGAGGTAAAGTGTATCTCACTAAGAGCGTTCTGTATCGATCAAAACGAATGGTGATCGGAAGAGGCATGCTCTAAACTAGAAAGCGGGTAAATCAGAATTTCCCATCCGTTATTTTTCAAATACATCTATCCCTCAGTGTACTGAAGATAGGTTCCCGACAAAACCGTGTAAAATTAATTCTCAGATTTTGCTTTGTAAAACCGAGTAAAACGAAATAAACTCTCAATATATGTTCAATTCAATCATGTATTCAAGTGAAACAATTTTATAAATCTATTTATGGAATTCATTAAAACTTCTGGATACAAACAAAAGAATGAATTTTACAAGAAACTTAATTGTAATAAGTTAATTCGCTATCACAACTTTTTGGAACTACCAGCCTTGTTATTCTGGTTAGTATAAAGTCATCCTTATCACTTGAGCATTTCTGATGCGATTCTGGTTCAACAGTTGACGAATCCGGGAAGATTTTAGATTCGACTTCAGACTAAGTGATAAAAAAATATATTATGGGCTGTGTAGATTTGTTGCTTTATTAATCATTAAATTTATCGAAAAGATTTTCAGCCGAAGCAGAGATATAACTTTCCTTTGCTTTTCATTTCTGTCGATGTTCTTCGCATTCTAAGAGCTTGAAAAATTCACACAAATAACACATAAAAACCCGTGGCCGAGTGGTTAGCGTCATAACTAACATGCCGGGTGTTCGGGTTCGATTCCCGTTCTGGTCGGGGGAATTTTTCGTCAAAGAAATTTCCTCCGACTTGCACTGTGATCACGCGTATTCTAGAGCTTGCCACTCAGAATGCATTCAAGGCGTGTTATTTGGCATAGAAATCTTAACTAAGTACTAATAAAAAAAATGACGCAAGTAATACTACGTTGAGACGGCGAAGTTCCTCTAGGAACGTTAGTGCCATTGAAGAAGAAGAAGAACACATAAAGACTCCAAAAAAGATATAAAATTGACTTTCCAGTTCTGAAACATAAAATCGCACTCGTAGTGAAAACTATGATCCTATTTTACTTTCTTTCATATGAACTACTCATATTTTTTTTTTAGATTTTCAAAATTTGTTATTTCATAAATCGTGTGAAAGTGAAATCATGTAAAACATGAACCGTGTAAATAGGGGGATAAGTGTAGTTAGAATAAATGAATAGATGGAATATTATCGACTCTCGTCTGGCCACTTGTTCTCTTTAACACTAAAATTTAAATCGCCCAACCCATTCCCTACAATATCTATCCGATGGCGCAGAGTCATTACGAACTTCCACAAGCATTCGATGTGCTTCAACTGCGCGTTTTGTCCAATGGAAACAGGGAATCAGAACATGCCGCGAATGGTGCTTACTTGTAACGAAATTTGACATTTTCAACGCAGTAAATATTGAACTTGTTGTACAAAACTTAAAAACTTGTAAAGAATATTTGGTTGATAGATGTCGAAACTGCAAAACTCCAGAATTAATCAAGCAAACGAAACCAAGTTTGGCATGTGAAGGTTTTAGGGTGTAATATATGTTTCTATGGTGATTAGACACTCCTCCCCCTATTCCAAACGGGGGGCTGCCGTACAAATGAAACACAAATTTCTGCAAAACCCAAAAACTAATCAAGCAAAGAGCAACAACACAACAACAACACAAACAAAGAGTTTCCTACTACTGTGTCCCTGTTTCATATCCCTCCTATCCGATCTATAAACTTTTACTTAGTCGCGGCAATACATACACACACTCTTTACAGATACACGGGCCAAAGGTTGTGCAGTCCACTGATGATTCAACAAGAGCCAAAGGTTGTACCGATCATGACAACTCTACACGAACTGATGATTGCGCCGGCTAGTGACCATTCTATCCTGGATTCTTCGAGTCGAGAAGACGCACCACGCTAGATATGGGGTACATACAAGGGGGGCGTCGCTGATTAATGGTCAGCTGCATCCCAATAGGAAGTATCCCGTGTCGGGCACACGTACAGAGCATTGGAGACAGCAACATCCCAATCACGAGCACATTTGTAATACTAACCTCGAGCCGACCGCGAGTAATCGGTTACATATTACTAACATAGATAATAAGAAAAACTGTCAAAATATTGAACTCCGGCCCCGTCAGGCTAACGCCATATGAGCCTTGATAAAAATATATATTTTGGAAAAAAAAGAGCAACATTTGGCATGTGAAGGTTTTAGGGGACAAGAAACGTTTCTATGATGAATAGATACTCCCCCCGACTTCCAAGGGGGAGTTGCCATAGAAATGAACCATAAATGTCTGCAAAACTCAAGAACTAATAAGGTAAATAGAGCCAAATTTGGCATGTGGCAATTTTAAAGGGCAATAAATGTTTTTATGATGGTTTGACACTCCTCCCCCTTAGCATCTAGAGCTCGACAGTTATTCTCTAGACAAAAACAGTCTTTAACAAAGTTGTTACTTATAATAGAGCGCTCTTTTTTATGCTATCAAAAATAAAGTGACCAACATTTTCGATGAAAGAAAAAAATTAACTTTCTTATCTTTATAGATAGAGGCAAACGCAGTTATACATAGTATCTCTTAAAATCACCGATATAGCGTTTTTTCTAACTTGCTATATCGGTTATTGTAAGAGATAAAAATACTTTGTTCTACGAAGTTGCTTAGAATAATTGAGGCTACACCGTTGCACAATGGTCCAGGAAGTGCATTTAAGTGGAAAAAAGCATCTAATTTTCGATTAACTAAAAAATATAACTTTCTTATCTTTATAGATAGAGGGAAATAAAGTTTGACGATGTTGTAGTCCCAGTTACTTTAAGCAACTTTGTAGAACAAAGTTTTTTCTATCTCTTGAAATAACTGATATAGCGCTTTTTATAAGTTGCGTTAAGGTCACCATTAAAAAAAAAACGGTTTTTTTGTTCTAATTTTTATATTGCTAATTTTAAATGCAAACCGTCTTCGGAACACTATGTTATTTTTTGTATTTGAGTAAATTTCAATTGAAATCATGAGTTTTGGGTGAAAAAGCATCAATAACTTTAACTAGGATTAAGATATTGACATGTTCTGCATAGCAAAATATCTGTCTTGATAAGCTCTAAAAGTCGTACGAAGACAATTTTGACGTAGGATTTGAAATAAAAAAGTTAAAGAAAAAAAAACCGGTCTTTCATGATCACCCTGATGAAACTGAGAAAAAAGCGATACATCGGATATTTCATGAGATAGAATAAAACTTTGTTCTACAAAGTTGCTTAGAATAACTGAGGCTACACCATTGTCAAAATATATTTTTTTATCTATAAAGATAATTTTGGTCACCCTATTTTTGACGACATGAAAATGTAACAACTTTGTCGAAGACAATTTTTGTGTAGAGAATAAAAATCTTCCATAAAGTTGATTTTAACGCTTTCTTTTCTTTATACTGAAAATTCGTACAAATCGATAAAAATACGGAACAATCTACACTCGACAAAAAAAAAATAGAGGAGCAGAGTGCGCAGTCGGAAATTTTAAGTGATTTTTGACATGCTGTAACTTCGTGATAAATCAACGCATATCGATGGGATGTGCATCATTTGAAGCTACAACTTTCAGGTATTGGTACATATTTTTATCTTGGTGTGTGTAGGTGTAGTGGGCAACAATATCGGGAAGAAATGAAAAATCTATTTTTCTTTGTTTTTTTCAAAAATATTTTTGGACTAACGCAATTTTTTGCTTATCAACTCAATAGCAAATCCAATTAACCTTATCAAGCTTTAATTTGGTTCCAAGAAAGTTCCTGTAGGACCTTCCCACACAGAGATATTTCGGTTTGAATGAAAAATTACCCCTTCGTCTTTGATGATGAATAATTCAATAAACAACCATCGCACCGCAAATCGAAAGGCAGTTTTGAAAACTCCAATAAATTCTGCATAAGAACAATTTGTTACTTTGACAAAAAAAAATTATTTAAGTTTTTTGCATCGATTTCAAAAAAGTGCCAAAAACCGGATTTTTATAGTGCTTTACAAAATACACTGTAATTCTGCACATATCGCAGTAAGTTCTAATGTTTGCAGGCAAATTTTTATCCTAGTGTATCCCCTAAACATCTGTAAATGTTTCATATTGATACGCAGAGCCGTTTTTTTCTAGAAGATTTTTCAAAATTTGGAGTAAATTAGAGGATAGATTTATCGCAAATCGTATCCGAAGTACAAAGTATAAAGTGTAGAGTGTATAATTGGGTGGCAGCGAAAATGGTCATGTAAAATTTCAAAAACCGACCATGTACATTTTGTTTATTGGCCCCAAAAAAATGATCTGTGTAAAGTTTCAGCTCGACCGGACATGATTTGGGGGTGCCTTAAAGCGCTCAAAGTTTCAATTTTTTTATCCTCGAAAATCTTCCAAGGGAGGAGTAAAGGAAATTTGGAAAATCGATTTTTTATCGATGTCAAATGACTTAAAAATGCATGAAACGTAGAGATCTGGTTTCATCTCGAAAAAAAAACATTGGGCGAAAAGCGACCTTTTGGGACATAGCCTGAGAGGCAATGATGGTATGGAAAAAAAATTTTTTTTCGGGATGACACCAGATTTCGAGATGACACCAGATCTCATGCATGTCTAAGTCATTTTGGAATCGAAAAAAAATTTCGATTTTCCAAATTTCCAAATTTTTTCCCCCTTGGAAGATTTTCGAGGATCAAAACATCAAACACCCCTAAATCATGTCCGATCGAGCTGAAACTTTGCAGAGATATTTTATTGGGCCAATAAACAAAATGTACATGGTCGGTTTTAGAAATTCGATGATGATTTATTTTCCATACATCCATTGCCACCCTAGTGTATGTATAAAGGTCGAAAAAGCGGTACTGTCTCGTTCAAAACGATACATTTGGTAAGCTTATTTATGAAACAAGAGTATGGAATGGATTCCCAGATTTGCAATACGGACATACAGTCTGGATAAATGATCACTAATCGCCATGAACACGGATATTTTCTGCTGAAAAACGCTCTCATGAAGCTACATAACCAATTCATCTAACCACAAATTTTGCAACGCACCACTTCCTCGGCTATTGATTGAATTAGGTACAGCTTGTTGAGCTTCCGGAGCAGGTTCGCATGTAGTGTATCCATCAAACGCATCCCATGATGTGCGAAGTGTGGCTCGTGGTGGGACGAGATGGGAAAGTGCCGAGGGATGCTGTTGCTATTTAAATTCGCCGCATCAAGTTTATTCGAGCGTAGTTGGTGATATTTTAAATTTCAATATATAAACTAAACCCGACCTCAGCCGCCGTTGCGAAGGGGGAGGGGGAAGGATTAGGTTAGTTTTTCCACCACCAAACTCCGCATGTATACTGGGTTGGGCTTCACCATGAAAACAACTAGCGAGGGAAACGAATAAAGTGTTGAGCTTAGCTGATCGAAGCGCTTTTTCACGGAATGCTTTGGAGAGCCTCGCCTGCAAATGATTGATTTCAATTGATTGTGCGAGCTGGTAACGGACCGTAACTGGCTGGAAGCGTGTGTTATCCTGGGTGGTCCTTGCTGCGTATGGTCCACAGAAGCTGGATAGGGAGTAACATGTTCTGAGTGTGTATGACAGCAGCAAATTAGTTCGGAGGGGAAATAAAAAAAAATGAGGACGCAAAATGTGTTTGTTGCGACAACGTGATAACTATTATGTGTTAAGCTGGAGCAAAAATGTGTGCTGGAGTGTGGCATCATATATAAAATAAATTCAACAAAGGCGACGGTTGTTCGCGCACAGCACGATGCAACAGAAAGCTGTTATTCTTCCAGTCCGGTTAGTCACAGGGAGCTAATTGTTATTTTTCAGGCTATGAACCGTATGAGTGTTTTTTTCCGTGGTTTTGAAAATAAAGCAATAAACTGTTGCTGTGCGAAAATGAAATTTTTACGGGCTCGAACAGCGAGTGCTTCAATATATGTATTCAATATGGATTATCATCGGAAACGAGAGCCCCTCTTTCCGTGATTTCTTCCTTTGATTTGTAAGCCTTCGTCCTAAAGAGCGGATGAGCCATTCCCATAATGTTACCGAATGAGCTGCCATGGCAAGTTGGAGCCAAAATATATCTGGAAGAGTGTCATTTGGACGACTTAATTTCTAATACTTGGATAAAAAATTATTAATCACTAGCTGACCCGGCAAACTTCGTCCCGCCCAAAATTTGTTATTTGTTATCAATTCCTTCAAACATTCACGTTTTCTCACTATGAGCAAGATCATGGGTAAAATCGCAGAACTATTCATTGATTGATCTTCTATTCGACCCCGGTGAGTTTACCTTTTACTGTTAAATTCCTAGTATTTCTAACAAAACTCATCATTATAACATCAGATTATTTTCAGACACAATTCTCGTTCAAGATTTTTCAACCACTTGCAAATAACATGTTTCTCCGTTACATGGAATAAATGTTTTATAAAATAAAGACAGCCGTAAATCGGACAATTCTTTCCTCGGATTCTGCTCTTATCAACACATTCGGCGATACTTTTTTATTGGTATAGATAGAAGCAGATATAGGGGTGCGTTTCATCACATTAAAATCCATTTCCAGTTTCGAACAAAGATCAATTTTGCCAGCGCAAACATCAAATGGACTAACAGCACTTGTCACTATGTAATTGTAGAACGTATGGGAATTAAATTTTCCGAATTTTCCCTTTTTGCTTCAGAGTTTTCTGAAAATTTTCAATTGTCATGTCAAACTCACATCCCAAATTGTGCTTGATTAGTTCTCGAGTTATGCAGAAGTTTGTGTTTCGTTTGTATGGCAGCCCCCCTTAGAGAGGGGGAGGAGTTTATTCGCCATAGAAACGTTTCGTGCTCCGTGAAACCTTCACATGCCAAATTTGGCTCCATTTGATTGAGTAGTTTTATAATTATGCAGAAATTTGTCTTTCATTTGTATGGCAGCTCCCCCTTAGAGAGGGGGTGGAGAGTCTAACCACCATAGAAACATTAATTGCATCCTGAAACCTCAATATGCCTAATTTGGTTTCATTTGCTTGATTAATTCTCGAGTAATGCAGAAATTTGTGTTTTATTTGTATGGCAGCTCCTCCTAAGAGAGGGGGCAGGAGTATCTAACCACCGTAAAAACATTTATTGCACCCAAAAACCTCCATATGCCGAATTTCGTTTCATTTGCTTGATTAATTCTCGAGTAATGTAGAGATTTGTGTTTAATTTGTATGAAAGCCCCCCTTAGAGAGGGGAAAGGGGTCTCAAACTATCACGAAAACCTTCCCCGGCCCCGAAAACCCCTACATACCAATTTTCATGTTGATCCGTTCAGTAGTTTCCGAGTCCATAAGAATCAGACAGACAGACAGACAGACAGCAATTAATTCTTATATATATATAATCAAAAACTTCATTTATATATATTTATATAAATATAAATATAAATATATATATATATATATATATATATATATATATATATATATATATATATATATATATATATAAGTTATAAGCGAAACCAGGCTTAACCTTCAAAACCATCAACACAGAGCACGTGTTGTCGAGCGGGTAGTCATTGAACGAGGGTAATGATTTAAAGCAGGGTAGTTGAAAGTGTAGTCAACGGGTAGATTAGTCAAGTTCTCGCTGGATATAAAATATGGAGCAATGTCAAAATAAAGTAGTTCTAGCCTAGAGCTCAACCATCCAACATGTTCTTGTTCAACCATCTTTCAGAACCTTAGGTGATTATAACTTATATATATATATATATATATATATATATATATATATATATATATATATATATATATATATATATATATATATATATATATATATATATATATATATATATATATATATATATATATATATATATATATATATATATAAATATATATAAATGAAGTTTTTGATTTTTTTTTAATATTCCCTACAATTGATTAAAAACAATTTTTTTCTTTTCATTCGCAGGTATGCTAGAAAGAGAAAGAAAAAACCTTATAAAGTAGTACTATATAGTAAGTATATCCCTTGATTCTACCCCCGATTATTCTAGAGATGTTAGCGTGTAAAATTTATTTTCTTTACTTTATCGATAATCCTGATTTCGTACACCATTTGCGTAGAAATTGTATTCAACAAATTTTGAATCATTCATAATTATATATTAACGGTCAAAAGTGGGTTTATGATTACGTCAATCATGCACCATTTCTGCTGGTTTCATTCACCAATATTCACCAATATGCACCAGTATTCACCAATATTTCACCAGGTGAAAGCCATATTTGGGGTTAGAATCCTCGAAATAAATCCCTTCTTTTCACAAATGGTTTCGCGATGCTACATTTGCCAACCATTTTACCATAACTTTCAAACTTCCCCATGGTTAATTGCTATTCGGGACAAATTCAGCATTTCTGTCATTTTTTGTATTGGTTTGGGTCTGCATCGAACAACTCTTGAACGGAACTCGACATTTATAATACGATGGAAAACCAAGTTAACTGGCGAGCAATGGAAGTGTTAGGTTAAAGCACAATTTTCAAGTGAACGATCGTGAGCTCCATCGCAGAACCTCCATTGGTTGATTGAAATTTTCATGGCTAGAATGAACTTTGTGGTTTAAAGCATCTTCAACAGAAAAATAAATCAATCAAACAATTTTCATACATCAATACCACTGCGAATGTAGCTGAGCATAGTGCATCATCACATCCAAGTAAAAGAAGAAAATTAAAAAAAAAAACAGAATCATTCAATAGTGCGGCAAACCTCTAGTTGTTGCTCTACAGCCATGTGGATGGATCGCGCCCAAACCATTCGCTTCAGAATGCTCAGAATATGGTAAGTGTATAAAGGGTGTGTCACATCAAATTGCATCACGGAAAAAACGCTGTAGAAATTTAATTTTTAGGAATTATATCTTCAGCTTTCGCTTATAATCAGATAAGAGTGTATAGATCACGTTGGCCATGCTTCACTGTAAATTTTTCGTAAATTTGGAAAAATGTCATCGAACAAAAAAGAGCGTCGTGAATTAATCCTGCGCACTCATTTCGAGAATCCAGAGTTGTCACATCGGGACATCGGTAAGATGCTGGGAATCGTCCAATCCACGGTCAGCAGAGTACTAAAACGATACTTCGAGAACCTAACCATCGACCGGAAGGTGAAGAACGGCAAAAATGGATGCTCCGTCAGTGAAGAAGATCACAAGCGCGTAGTTAAGCAGTTTAGACGTAATCCGAGAAGTTCGGTCCGGGATGTCGCCAATAAGCTGAATTTGTCAAGTTCATTCGTCCAGCGGACCAAGTAGCGGGAGGGCCTGCGTACATACAAGGTTCAGAAGGCTCCTAACCGCGACGAAAGGCAAAACATGGTGGGGAAGACGCGAGCCCGGAAGCTGTACACCGAAATGCTGACGAAGCCGCATTGCCTGGTAATGGACGACGAAACCTACGTCAAAGCGGACTTTCGTCAGCTGCCGGGCCTGTTGTTCTTCTCCGCTGAGGAAAATTCAGCGTTCCGGAGGAGATTCGCTAGCAGAAACTATCCAAGTTTGTCAAAAAGTACATGGTGTGGCGAGCGATCTGCTCTTGCAGAAAGCGGAGCGCCCCCTTCGTGATGACCGGCACGGTAAACGGGCAGGTTTACCTTAAGGAGTGCCTACAGAAGCGCTTACTACCACTATTGAAGCAGCACGAGGGCCCGACCATCTTCTGGCCGGATCTCGCTTCGTGCCACTATTCAAAGGACGTGTTGGAGTGGTACGAAGCCAACGGAGTCACCTTCGTGCCAAAGGAAATGAACCCGCCCAACGCGCCGGAGCTTCGCCCAATAGAGAAATATTGGGCGATTATGAAGCAGGCCCTCCGGAAGAACCCAAAAGTTGTCAAATCGGAGGCGGACTTCAAGAGAAAATGGATTTCTGTTCAAAAAAAACTACAACCTGACGTTGTACAGAACCTTATGGACGGGGTAAAGAGGAAGGTGCGAGCATACGGGCTTGGGCTCAAAGTATGAATAAAAAGAAAATGCCAAAAGTTGTTTAATAGTTTTTATTTTACTGTCTAAAATTTTCAAAAGGATTGGTCTACTGGGCGAAATTCTACAGCGTTTTTTCCGTGATGCAATTTGATGTGACACACCCTTTAATCAGTGCACTGATTGTATTGACACCAGGACTCTGCATAGTCATAGTCAACTGAGGATAGTCAGCTGAATATCTGACTGACTATATCCGTAGTCAGTTAGTAATAACTTTTTGCTTCTTCACGCATTTATTCCATGCATTAATCTGATATTATAATGACGAGTTTTGGTAGAAGTACTAGGAAATTGATAGTAAAAGGTCTTTTTGAAGGGTTGATTAGAAGATCAATCAATGAACAGTTCTGCGATTGGACCCATGAACGTGCGCTTAGTGAGCAAACGTAAATGTTTGGTGGTATTGATAGCAAAAAATAAATTTTGGGCGAAACGAAGTTTGCCGGGTCAGCAAGTACAATATAAGTTTATCGGAATATACATAGCGTACAACGAAAATCATATAAAATGCAGAAAGCTGAAAATTGATTTTACATTAAGATTTTACATTGATTGAGACTGTCTGATTGAGTCGTATATCGGTGTAACATTTATCGCAATATCGTTATATACGATGTTATATACGTACATCGTATGGTCGGTGTTAAGTCAGACCGGACCATGTGACATTTTTCTGATTTCGAGAAAAACGAGCTTGATGCTTGACGCTATAAGGGGCTTCCATTGAGCATTCAAAACAATTTCAATACGTTATTCGTGCTATACGCGTGATTTTCCAAATCTGGTAAGTTTATTATGTAGCTCACGTAATGTTTAACCAAATGCAATCAATAACTCGAAATTTTTAATTTTGCGACTTGGTCGCCTCTGACTTAACACCGACCATATGCACTCTATATTTCATTGTGCCGAAAATCAAGGTTTGCTATTATTTCTCTTAGACTTTGTATATTTGTTTCTTTTTCCCAAAGTTTCAAATACTTATTGTTTTTAATTTTCGCAGCATGAATTAGGGTAATCTTAAAATTCGGTTTTTGCATATTTTGTGAATTTACCCGTTATTGAAAATTTGTTTCTTTCAAACCGCAAAACCTTTCCGATCTACTACATGGGCTTAAAAGTCCCGGGATTTTTCAACAGATGGCGCCACTAAAACGAACAAGATTCATTTCAAGAGCTACATCGGTCACAAACTTATGTGTAAAGTTTCATGATATTTCGTTAATTTGTTCACAAATTATAGTTGTTCAAGTGTCAGCACCTGAGCATTCGTATAGAAAATGGAAAAAGAGAATCGTTTTGATATTTGGGAGAAACTCCTGCAATGCGGTGGTTGTCGAAAAAATGTTCCACTTCTACTCCTTCGAGAACAACAGTTTATTGGTGGATTAGTGAATTTAAAATGGGTCGCAGATGCACCTCGCTCTGGAAGACAAAAATGCTACGAATCCAGAAATCGTTAAACAAGTACATCGACTCGTTTTGAACGATCATAAAGTGAAGTTACGCAAGTTAGCTGAGGCCGTAGGCATTTCAAAAGAACGAGTGGGATACATTTTGCACGACATTTCGGATATGAAAAAGCTATCTGCGCGATGGGTGTTGCGTTTGCTGACCGGATCTCACTCTTGAAATCAGAACGGAAACAGTGGAATCTAGAATGGAAAAGAATGGACAATCTGAATTTTTCTTTTGAAATTCAAAATCCGGTACTTGCAATCCACCGCAACAATCTGAAATACGAAACAAAGTTCAACAACGACGCAAATTGCACAAGCAATGCCATGGTGAAAATTGGAACATTCCCATTTCTCCATACATTTGTTCTGTCTATTTGTGTGCTTTCCCGAACAGAGCTGTCGATAAGGGGCAACTTATGCAACCGCTAGAATAGATATTTCTCTTTAAAAAAAAAAATGGGAAGACTGGATTCTAGTCTCATAGGTCTAGTCTAGTCACATAGGAATGTTGAACGAATACTTAAAACATGTTAAATTTGAAAAATCATATCACAAAAACGAAAAAATAGCATCTCTGATATCGAGATAAGTTATATAAAAAAACCTTAGCTTTCCAGGAAATATAACAATATAAAAAACAGGAAATGGGTTATATCTGTGGTTTAACCGCAAGGGTGACGTAGGACTATCGTTGACTTAGTGATCATTTGTTTTTAGTTGCATCTGAATCAATTCTGAATGAAAAAATGAATATTTGGGGGATTTCGAAAACGAGAGCGTTGAAGGCACAATATTCAGCAAAACAAGCAATCTCACGAAAGTTCTATAATACATAATACATTGCTTGTATTGTGACATGATTTGTTTTCCATTTCCAATAGACAAAATATCTGTTGCATCAAATCAGTCTACATAATTTTTGCGTTCGCTCATCCTCTCTCACAACACCCATTGTTGAGGAAACATCATTTGCAAGTGCGCGTAGAGCGGGAATTCCTTCTTAAGATTCATTGCACCTCTAATAAATTGCCGAAAAACGTGGTCTTACGTTGATCGCACTTGATTGAAAAATCACAAAACCAAATGTATTTGGTCGCAGTGTTATATGGTTAGAAAACATTAAAATAAACACTTTCGCTTGAATGTTTTTTTTCAATTCCCAGGGGAACTGGCAGATTATTAGAAACGAAAATAGTTCCACGCGTGTATGTGTGTGTGGCGGCTTCTCCGATGTATCCGATGTTTTTCGATGCTGATACTCTCTTGGTCGCCTTCTCTTCTGCTCCTGATGGATCGGCTTTCCTGTGCTCCCTCACAGTTCCAAACAAACTGAATGCGTTTCAGGTCAGGTATCGCTTAAGTATGCTTTTTGTCCGTGATTGAATCGAGAGATGGCGTGGTTTACGATGACAATTTGGAAGGCAAACTAGAGGCGAATGAACTCTCTGAATTTGAAACATTCAGCGACTGAGCAATAATCGATTGAAAATTATATGATTTTCGCGATGCGAAACATTTTCCATATCCTACATATTCTACTGACGGGGAAGAATAATCTTCAGAAGATTTTGACGATAACGATAACATCTTTCAAGATTCTCCTCGATACTCGAAGCCCACCAGTGGTTAATGCTAACTCGATAACCACCTGTTCATTGCACTTGATTGAAAAATCACGAAACCAAATGTATTTGGTCGCAGGGTTATATGAATAGCAAACATTAAAATAAACTCTTTCGCATGAATGTATTTCTCAATTCCAAGGGGAACTGGTAGATTATTTTTCAGAAACGATGACATCTTTCCGGAATCTTCTCGATGCTGGATGGTAACCAAACGAAAATAGTTCCGCGCGTGTATGTGTGTGATGGCTGCTCCGATGTCTCAAGCGGAACCGTTTGTGGCATCACTCTCCTCCTGATGGATTCCTTTCTGGCCTAAGGTGCACAAACAGGCTCTTGGTGACACCGATCATCAGCACTTTCATGATAAACGAGGTCAGCTTCACCACAACAGCCACAACATGCACCAATCGCTGTTCAATTATAGCTGAGTGGATTTCCGAACGGCGCTCGCTTATATACCGATTAGTGATTTCAATAGCCTGTTTTGAAAGCAATTGTAAGGCTATTGAAACAAGTTTTTGGATGAAAAAGTAACAAGTATATAACGCGTAGACATTTTATCTTTCGAATGATGTGTTTATCATACCATTTCGTTCAGTTGTTTAGGAGCTATTAACGCTCAAAATCTCGGTCTCCGGCGTAACGCTTTCGTTTTCGAAACTTGATTTTACACCCCGGTATAGAAATGAAAGACGTAGTCCTACGTCAAAAATATAGCGCCCTCTATCTTTAACCGAGAAAACTATGAAAAACTGACTCAATCAATAATTACAAAAAACGATAATCAAAATTTTTCCCAAAAGTAATATTTTTTCAAAGAAAATTAACTCATAAGTTTCAGTTTTATCTGACGATCATATGAATCGGTCCAGTAGTTCAGAAGTTATGAATTTTTGTAATGGAAAAAAGGTGTAAAAATTGTTTTTTCGAACCATCGGTTAACTTGGGAAAATCATATCTTAAAAGCAAAAAATCGCAGGAGGGTTGTGTCCGAGACACGACCGCATAGTTGTCGTAGGATTTCGTTAGGCTATCTGTTGATTTTGGATATGTTTGAAGAATTACATCGTTAAACTCTCTAATAATGATTTGGTTTCAATGCCCCTGTTAGGGAACACATTTCGGCAAAAAGCTCCCCCTACGCGTTCATGTATTTGCAATACCGATTTCCCCCAGGCAGCTTGGTTTAGATGTCTCTGTTAGGGAACACATTTTGGTGGGAGCAAGAGCTCCCCCAATTTTCATGTATTTGTAATGCCGATTTCCCACAGGCAGCTTGGTTTTGATGTCTCAGTTAGGGAACACATTTCGGTAGGAACAAAAGTTCCCCCTACTTTCATGTCGATTTCCCCGAGGCAGCTAGACTTAAATGTCTCTGTTAGGGATTCGTCGAATGTGTCGTCAATCTCGACCAATCAGAAGTCGATATTTCCGTTACGATAGGGGTTGAGATTTTTCAATTGTTCGATAGTTAGTTTCATGACATATATTATGTTCTTCAATATAAAAAATTGTTATGGAGTGCCGAAATTGATTGACGCAAAAATTTCATCAATCCATCATGAAATGACTGAGCAATAAGCGTTTGAAATTGGACAATTTCCACGATTTCCTCGATTTTCGATATCCAATTTGTACCCCAATATGTTCCCGAAAGACGTAATTCTACGTTAAAAAAAAGCATCTCTGATATCGTTGAAATTTCTGCAAAACTTCTAAATTTCGTATCTACACTTAATGTATGTGAAATAGAAACGGAAGAAGGGGGAAATAAATGCATGTAACTTAGCTTGATCGTAATCCTGTTGCTGATGGAGATGAGTCATCCGTAATCATGGTGAAAATATCTCTACGTAAGTTGGGAAACGGATTAATATTAGTCTGCTGCTACTAGGCTGCTTCGAAACAAACTTAAGTTAACCCACGCCCATGTAAAATACCGACACATATAAAAACACGAACACAAACTTGTACCGTTCATTTTCTCATTAATTCAGTTAATTACACAACACTGCACTAAATCCAGGCCCATCACAATACATCAATTTTAATGTTAAAAAAACAGGAAGTGGGTTATATCTATGGTATAACCGCAAGGGTGACGTAGGACTATCGTTGATTTAGAGATCATTTGTATGAAGTTGAATCTGAATTCATTCTGAATGAATGAATATTTGGAGAACTTCGAAAACGAGAGCGTTACGTTGGAGGCACAAGGTTTTATGCATCCAATATTGGATACGGAAATATCCTACTGATGGGGAAGAATAATCTTCAGAAGCTATCATGTTGATTGCGATTGATTGAAAAATCACAAAACCTAATGTATTTGGTCACAGTGTTACATGGATAGAAAACATTCAAATAAACTCTTTCACATGAATGTATTTCTAAATTCCTAGAGGAACTGGCAGATTATTTTCCGGATCTTTCTCGATCCAAACGGAAAGATTTCCGTGCGTGTATGTGTGTGTGTGTGTAGCGGCTGCTTCGAGATCTTCCCGGGGAACCGTTTGTAGCATCACTCTCCTCCTGATGGATTCCCTTCTGGCCTAAGGTGCACAAACAGGCTCTTGGTGACACCGTTCATCCGCGCTTTCATGATAAAGAGCTTCACCACAACAGCGACAACATGCTCCAATCGCTGTTCAATTAGAACTGAGTGGATTTCCGAGCGGCGCTCGCTTATATACCGATTGGTGATTTCAATAGCCTATTTTGAAAGCAAATTTAAGACTATTGAAACAAGTTTTTGAATCAGAAAGTAACAAGTATAGAACGCGTAGACATTTTGTCTTTCGAATGAAGTGTTTATCATACCATTCCGTTCAGTTGTTTAGGAGCTATTAACACTCAAAATCTCGGTCTTCGGCGTAACGCTTTCGTTTTCGAAACTTTGATTTTACACCCCAGTATAGAAATGAAAGACGTAGTCCTACGTCAAAAACACTGAAAAAGATAAAAATTATTTATCATTAGAAACACAACCTTCCAGTGATAACCCTATCCAAGGTCCAATGATAACAATTGTACTCAAAAATTTTCATCCAATTATTAGAGTGGACTAATTGTAAATGGAATTTTCATCATCCGATGCAGTGTTATCATATCAGCGAATTCGAAAAGGTGCGTTATTGGTACTGCAGCTACAGCCGTTCATGATAAATGTCGTGCTCGAGAACAAACAAGCCTAATATAATAGTGGGAAAATATGTGAAGAAAAGCTCATGAAAATATTTCAAAATAGTCACAATCCGTTTCCATATATTTAACCAGTAAACCATAACCTCTGCTCGATGAATGACTCCCAACGACTAGACACAGTGTTTTCGAGATGGATCCATTTTGGATACAGCGAGCGTTCCCCCGCCAGACAAAGTGTCTTCGAATGATCCCACTGTTAACTATGTTTTATTTTCGGAGAAGGTTCATATCAAAATATAGCCCCGGATGTCAGTTGATTCAGCCCCTTCTGGTGCAAATTGCGCACAGACTGGAAACAGCGACAGCACTTGTTTGCGTTATATCTTATTCAGAAGATGTCGAGCACGTGCGGCAGATTTCTCGGAAGGATTTAATGAAGGTAACGCTCAGAGAATTGGAAGCCTTACCAGGAACGGGCAACCAATGGCTTTCGAAAGCGGGTTTGGAGTTCTGTGAATTAATAGGCACTTATCTGGAGACAAGTTATTTCTCACAACGACGAACCTTCGAACTGTGGCAAACTACCAAACAAAACAACCGCATTGCTAGAGGAGAGTGTCAACGGCACCTCCCCGTAAATAAGTCGTCACTCGTCATCATCAAAACAACGTTTCAGTAAGCAAGCATCGAGTACGAGCAACTGCCGGTGTCTGGAGGCTATTGCATTTCGAGTACCATCTTTCACGGCTGCTTCGTACCGTTGCTCTCTAGTATTCCCAAAATGGAGAACTCGAAGAAACTCTATTACATTTCAATTAGCATTCCGGTGCTACCGTTGCGTGTTATTCGCCGGAATCCCTCGGATGGTATGCTCGTGCAATAGTTGAGTCCGTTTCTGTAGCAGCAGCAGTTGCTCAAAATGCGCATTTGTGAGAATTATGTGAGTGGAACTTCTTCTACCAGAATGCGGCTTTAGTTCATTCGAGGGGTGGTCATAATTTTGGTGGGAACGGAACATCATGTACTGCTGAATTCCCAACAGCGACCAAGGATGGATATCGTTTGATATGTTTCCGCTGTCTGGATTTCCACCGGTATAGGTTTGTGTTTCAAATAGAAAAAAATACGATGTCGGTTTCGGAAGTAATCAGAATGAGCAACGCTTCAAGGCCTACATGCCAAACGGATACAAATCTCAAACTTTTGGGCGGAAAAATAGTCCTCTCTGCAGCTGGATCTAGCAATCCTGTTTCTCTTTGCGCCACAACTCATCCACACACACACACACACACACACACACACACACATAGGAGTAACCCGTCGAGATACTTGAGACGCCGAAGGGTCCTCTGAACACACGATCGGACAAGAGAAGGAGGGACACCCCAGGAGAAGAAGAAGAGCTGAAAAAGGCCAAGAACGATCTGAGTAACGCGAAAGGAGGTGAAAGCAGTGAATGGCGTACTGTCGATAACCAGGCAGAAAAACGCAAAAAACAGAAGGAGAAGAAGAAAAAAGTTGAGCAGGAAAAGAAGAAACTCGGACCTCGAGTGGAGCGAATCAAGGGCGATGCTTTGATCGTTGAAGTGTCAGCAGGAGTATCGTATGCAGCTATCCTTCGGAAAGTGAGAGACGATCCGGAGTTGCAGACACTGGGCGAGAACGTCGTGAAAACTAGGCGCACGCAGAAAGGCGAGATGCTCTTCGAGCTTAAAAAAGATCCAGCGGTTAAGAGCTCCGCTTTCAAACAACTCATTGAGAAGTCACTAGGGGAGGAGGCGAAGGTGAGAGCTCTCTCTCAGGAATCAACCATCGAGTGCCGGTATATGGACGAGATCACGACTGTTGAGGAATTGAGAACTGCGTTACAGTCACAATGTGACCTTGGCGATGTGCCAATGACAATCCGACTGAGAAAGGCATACGGTGGGACACAAACGGCCTCGATACGGCTCTCGAAACAAGCTGCGAATAAACTGGTGGAGAAGGGTAAAATAAAAGTGGGGTGGTCCGTGTGCCCGATGAAAGCTCCCCCTCGTATGGCCAAGCAAATGGAGAGATGCTTTCAATGCATGGGCTTCGGTCACCAGGCGAAAAACTGCGGTGGTCCTGACAGATCGAAATTGTGCAGGAAGTGCGGGACGGAAGGTCACGTTGCTAGAGACTGCACCAAGCAACCGAGGTGCATGTTGTGCAAGGAGGAGGACGGAAACGACCACGTCACAGGTAGCTTCAAATGTCCGGCGTACAAAAAGGCGATTGCGGGTTCGCAGTAATGGAGGTCACCCAGCTCAACCTCAATCATTGCGACATAGCACAGCAATTGTTGTGGCAGTCAACAACTGAAACTAAATGCGACGTTGCAATGATCGCAGAACCGTACCGAGTTCCTCGCGATAACGGAAAATGGGTGGTGGATAAAGCAGGGATGGCTGCAATACTAGTGATGGGAAGGTACCCCATCCAAGAAGTGGTGGAAAGCTCACAGGAAGGTTTCGTGATCGTCAAAATCAACGGAATCTTCATGTGTAGTTGCTATGCACCCCCAAGATGGTCAGCGGAGCAGTTTCACGAGATGTTGGACGTACTCACGGATAAGGTCAGCGGCCGCAAACCAGTCATCATCGGAGGAGACTTCAACGCCTGGGCTGAGGAGTGGGGAAGCAGATGCACCAACGCCAGGGGGTACAGCCTACTAGAAGCCTTCGCAAAACTAGACGTCACACTTCTGAACGAAGGCACTAGCAGCACCTTTCGAAGGGACGGCCGCGAATCCATCATCGATGTAACTTTCTGCAGTCCATCACTGGCGGCTAATACGAAGTGGAGAGTGTCGGAGGGATACACACACAGCGACCACCAGGCAATCCTGTATAGTGTCGGCCAACGGAATCCCGCAGCGGTACGGAATACAAAAACCTTTGAGCGGAAGTGGAGGACAAAGGTTTTTGACAAGGAGCTTTTCGTCGAAGCACTACGCATAGACAGCAGAACTCTTAATCTGAGCGCCGACGGGCTAACAGGAACATTGGTGAGGGCATGCGATACAGCGATGCCGAGAAGACTGAACCCGACGAATGAACGACGTCCAGCCTACTGGTGGAACGAGACACTCAGCATCCTCCGCGCTAACTGTCTACGAGCCAGAAGAAGAGTCCAGAGGGCACGAACCGATGTAGAGAGAGAGGAGCACCGCGCGTCTTTCCGAGCGACCAGAGCCGCCTTGAAACGAGAGATACGTAGGAGCAAATCGAACTGCTATAGGGAGCTGTGTCGTGACGTCGACGCAAATCCTTGGGGTGAAGCATATCGAATCGTGATGGCGAAATTCCGTAGTTCAACGACTCCCATGGAATTATGTCCGGAAAAACTCGAGGTCATTGTGAATGGACTCTTTCCGCAGCACGACCCACCGACGTGGCCACCCACACTGTACGGTGAGGACGAAGCAGAGAACGCACAAGTCACCAACGAAGAACTCATCGCGGTGGCAAAAGGTCTAAAGTTGAAAAAAGCACCCGGCCCCGACGGAATCCCCAATGTGGCCCTGAAATCGGCGATCCTTGCTTTCCCCGACATGTTCAGGGTGGTGCTGCAGAAATGCCTGGATGACGGTCTCTTCCCTGCGGAATGGAAGATACAAAAGTTGGTGCTGCTCCCGAAACCAGGAAAGCCACCTGGAGATCCAGCGTCGTATAGGCCTATTTGTTTGTTGGATACTTTGGGAAAGCTCTTGGAAAGGGTTATTCTCAACAGACTGGTGAAATGCACGGAGGATGACCACGGATTGTCGAAAATGCAGTTCGGGTTCCGGAAAGGAAAGTCGACAGTGGACGCTATTCGGACAGTTATCGAGAAAGCTCAGGTCTCGCTTAAACAAAAACGAAGAGGCGACCGTTACTGCGCGGTGATTTTGATTGACGTGAAGAACGCCTTCAATAGTGCCAGCTGGGAGGCCATCGCCGAGGCGCTACACAGATTGAAGGTCCCTAGCTACCTGTACAGGATACTGAGGAGTTATTTCCAGAATCGGATCCTGGTATACAACACAGACAGGGGACAGATAGTGAAGAATATCTCGGCGGGAGTTCCACAAGGCTCCATCCTAGGTCCTACGCTTTGGAACACGATGTACGACGGTGTTCTAAGGCTGAAGCTACCCAGAGGTGTGGAGATCGTGGGCTTCGCGGACGACATCGTAACAACGGTAATCGGCGAGACGCTTCAGGAGGTGGAAATGTTGGCGACTGAGGCTGTAGACATGATCGGTAGTTGGATGGACAGCGTAAAGCTCCAGATGGCACATCACAAAACCGAGGTGCTGTTAGTGAGCAATTGTAAGGCAGTGCTGCGGGCAGAGGTATCGGTCGGAGGACATACCATCGTTTCGAAGCGGGCGGTGAAGTACCTCGGAGTCATGATCGACGACCGGCTGAACTTCAACCAGCACGTCGACTATGCATGTGGGAAGGCGTCAAAGGCCATCAACGTGGTGGCGAGGATCATGCCAAATAGCTTTGGCCCAAGCAGCAGCAAGAGGCGTCTCTTGGCAAGTGTATCTTCGTCGATACTGAGGTATGGTGGCCCTGCCTGGTTGGCGGCTCTGGAAACCCACCGAAATCGGAGGAAGCTGAACAGCACATTCCGACTCATGGCCATGCGAGTCGTAAGTGCTTATAGGACCATTTCGACAGAAGCTGTGTGTGTAATCGCCGGAATGATTCCCATCTGCATCACTCTGGCGGAAGATAGCGAGTGCTACAAGCGACGGGAAAGCAGAGGTATCCGGAAATTGATGAGAGCGGAGTCGTTGGACAAATGGCAGTATGAATGGGATACGGCAGAAAATGGTAGATGGACGTACAGGCTGATACCGGTACTTTCGACCTGGTTGAACAGGAAACACGGTGAAGTTAACTTTTACTTGACGCAGTTTCTGTCTGGGCATGGCTGTTTCAGGCAATATCTACACCGGTTCGGGCACGCAGTTTCACCCCTCTGTCCGGAGTGTGGAGATATGGAGGAAACACCGGAGCACGTCGTTTTTGTCTGTCCCAGGTTCATCGAAAGGCGCGAGGGGCTGCCTGCACTTCATGTCGAGAATATTGTGGAGGAGATGTGTCGCGACGAGATGATCTGGAATGCCGTGAGCAGTGCAATCACACAAATCATGTCGGAGCTGCAGCGAAGGTGGAGGGCTGACCAAAGTGCTGACAACGTCCGACGGTGAAAGGTGAACAACGGCGACGGCTGTTGCAAGAGATGGTACCTCACGAGAGTAGCTGTGACGGGGTGCGCGTTGTGTTGGAGGGCACCACCTAATCGGCTCTCCGCTGGGAAGAGAAATCCTGCGAGGGTGACTGTGACGGGGCGCGCGTCAAGTTGGAGGGCGCTTCCTAATCGGTGCACGTCTCGACAGGTAAACGGATACTGCCGCGGAGAACAGCAAAAGGCCTACCTGACAACGCCTGATCGTGGCCTGGATGGAGGAACACCGCGAACATTTCGAAGGAACGAGCATCAAGGATGAAGCCACGATCAAAATGGTGAATACCCCACGAGAGTAGCTGTGACGGAGTGCGCGTCAGGTTGGAGGGCACTGCCTAATCGGCGCTCCGTTGGGAAGAGAAATCCTGCGAGGGTGACTGTGACGGGGCGCGCGTCAAGTTGGAGGGCGCTTCCTAATCGGTTCACGTCTCGACAGGTGAGAAACCCCGCGAGGGTGGCTGTGACGGGTTGCGCGTCAAGTTGGAGGGCAATTCCTAATCGGTTCACGTCTCGACGGGTAAATTCAA
The DNA here is from genome assembly GCF_029784135.1 of Toxorhynchites rutilus septentrionalis. NCBI lineage: Eukaryota > Metazoa > Arthropoda > Insecta > Diptera > Culicidae > Toxorhynchites > Toxorhynchites rutilus. The sequence goes on from NC_073744.1 coordinate 53,470,312, forward strand.
AATGCCTGCGAAGAGGACATCAGCGCAGTGGAATTAATAACGAATGGAAAGAAAAAAATATTGAGAAAAAGGGAAGGACAACGCTAGTTTGCGTTGAAAACTCGAGAAGTGCATGAGCACAGCCGCCCCCTGAAGTAGTCGCCTAGATGTGGTCCCAGGGGGAATAAGGCAACGAGTAGAGGGCTTGGTTTTTGTGGGTGCGATCCCCACTCGACGTCTGGGTTAACCCTTCCCAGGTAAGGCTGGTAGAGCGTTCCTCACCTCTTTAAAAAAAAAAAAAAAAAAAAAAAAAAAACACATAGGAGTAATCGGAAACTTCACAACAAACAGCCAACATGAGTTATTCGCCGGAACAAGTTTGTCTTGTTTAATTCCGAGTTGAGTGAGTGTGGCACACAACACTGAGACTGTCTACTGCACAAGACCGGTATCAGTGGGAGAGCGAACAAATAAAAAATAGAGAAAAAAAATATATAAGTAGAAAAACACGAAAATGTTCCCCTTTGTTTCAAACGGAAAAGTTTTTCCATTTGAAAACGTTTTTGCTCTCCTTCCCACAAAATACCGCCTAACCGTACGACTGTCCCTAATTTGGATCGGTCGTGTTGCGCGGATTGTTTTTCGGAGTTATTTAGCGTACATACGTCAGAAGTTTCCCATCGACAACAGTTCTGTATTCCGGGATTTTTTTAATAGTGCTGTTTCAATACATAATTACGGGGAAGGTATAATCGGAATGCTTTGTGCCGCTTCGATAGCAGTTTTTGAAACTTTAGATCGAGACTTGGAAATATGATTCATTCCAATTGTAGAATATATTTCCATAGAATACAATTAGGGGAGGTTGGTACTGACCCGACTCCTAAATTACATAGGCCAGTAATACGTTCAGCCCCAATCAAGCTAGGGGACCGACAATGAACTTTCCATCTGGCCTACATTATTTTCTAACCTTATTATTGTCGTTCCAAGTGCCAACGATCTCCAAACCAGAAGTCCACTGTCGGTCCGATGAGATCAAATGATCGCGAACCAAACGGAAAATTCAGTGTCTATCCCCATGTACCGAAGCGGGGCTCAACGTGTTAAGCATTTGACATAATTTTTGACGAAGAACTACGTCTTTCAGGAAGGGTGCCAAATCAGAAAACAGGTCACGTTTTTGTGAAATAAAGTTAACGTTAATAACTATTTTCACAGCGAACAAATTTTGATACTTTGCACACCAATGGAATCAGAAATTCTTTAAGATTCGTTTAATAAAGGGTGTGTCACATCAAATTGCATCACGGAAAAAACGCTGTAGAAATTTAATTTTTAGGAATTATATCTTCAGCTTTCGCTTATAATCAGATAAGAGTGTATAGATCACGTTGGCCATGCTTCACTGTCAATTTTTCGTAAATTTGGAAAAATGTCGTCGAACGAAAAAGGGCGTCGTGAATTAATCCTGTGCACTCATTTCGAGAATCCGGAGTTGTCACATCGGGACATCGGTAAGATGCTGGGAATCGTCCAATCCACGGTCAGCAGAGTACTAAAACGATACTTCGAGAATCTAACCATCGACCGGAAGGTGAAGAACGGCAACAATGGATGCTCCGTCAGTGAAAAAGATCACAAGCGCGTAGTTAAGCAGTTTAGACGTGATCCGAGAAGTTCGGTCCGGGATGTCGCCAATAAGCTGAATTTGTCAAGTTCATTCGTCCAGCGGACCAAGCAGCGGGAGGGCCTGCGTACATACAAGGTTCAGAAGGCTCCTAACCGCGACGAAAGGCAAAACATGGTGGGGAAGACGCGAGCCCGGAAGCTGTACACCGAAATGCTGACGAAGCCGCATTGCCTGGTAATGGACGACGAAACCTACGTCAAAGTGGACTTTCGTCAGCTGCCGGGCCTGTTGTTCTTCTCCGCAGAGGACAAATTCAGCGTTCCGGAGGAGATTCGCAAGCAGAAACTATCCAAGTTTGCCAAAAAGTACATAGTGTGGAAAGCGATCTGCTCTTGCGGAAAGCGGAACGCCCCCTTCGTGATAACCGGCACGGTAAACGGGCAGGTTTACCTTAAGGAGTGCCTACAGAAGCGCTTACTACCACTATTGAAGCAGCACGAGGGCCCGACCATCTTCTGGCCGGATCTCGCTTCGTGCCACTATTCAAAGGACATGTTGGAGTGGTACGAAGCCAACGGGGTCACCTTCGTGCCAAAGGAAATGAACCCGCCCAACGCGCCGGAGCTTTGCCCAATAGAGAAATATTGGGCGATTATGAAGCAGGCCCTCCGGAAGAACCCAAAAGTTGTCAAATCGGAGGCGTACTTCAAGAGAAAATGGATTTCTGTTAAAAAAAAACTACAACCTGACGTTGTACAGAACCTTATGGACGGGGTAAAGAGGAAGGTGCGAGCATACGGGCTTGGGTTCGAAGTATGAACAAAAAGAAAATGCCAAAAGTTGTTTAATAGTTTTTATTTTACTGTCTAAAAGTTTCAAAAGGATCGGTCTACTGGGCGAATTTCTACAGCGTTTTTTCCGTGATGCAATTTGATGTGACACACCCTTTATACTATACAGTACAATCCATTAATACCTACACAGTTTAATTTAATGAAAACTGGAAGCATTTTCATTTTCCCATGCATTTTTTCTGCCGATTTGTGTGCATTCCAGAACAAAGCTGTCAATAACGAGCAACTGATATATTCGTTTCTGCCCGTTTTCAACCTATTTGGTTTGAAGCCACACCACTTCTCGTTCGGCGGTCATCGAAGCAACATAGTCACCGCAGAGCGTCGAGCGGGAGAGAATTGTTTTCTTCAAGGCGTCTCTATATACACCAGGTGAAACAATCATATGAAATGCACTTTCAGCCATATTGGAATTGCTGTCGGTATTGTATACAAACTGCATCAGAACGCTGCCGGCGGCTCTCTACAAACTGCTATGACGCCTATTAGAACGATGCCTACTATGTTCGGCTTTCGCGAATTTATGTGAAAAAGAAGGGGAACTACTCTCGCATGTATAAATGCAAAAATGGCGTATCCTAGCAAGTAGCTAGTAACAAAACAAACATCCCCCGCTCCACAAACCGTAATCCCCATCATATTGAAGTGATGATGTTGTTTCACCTATTATACATTGATATAAGCGCCTTGGTTTTCTTGTCGAGTGAAGGAGGAGTATGGAATAGAGTTTCTTTCCACAAGGGCCCTACTCAGGGCTAGAGGCGGGAACCAAAAATAGAATAGAATGAAAACACAGATGCGAGTAAGCACACAACGAGAATTTTGGAATATAGATAAGTTAACACCCACATCCCCATGTACTACACGAACAGATCAACTAACCACCGAACAACAGCGGTGACCCACTTCCAATAGAGCTAACGCATCAGTTCTCCGGGCGACACATGAACAAACAGCGCATCATCATTGACGGCGCATCGACCTGAATATTTGCACCGTCAACATCATCGATACCAACGACCCATCGAAACATTGACCTATCGTTCGATACACAATCCTAAGGCTCAGCGCTTTGGCCAGATCGAAGTCCACCACGATCGAGCTCACCGGAACCAAACTGGAGAATCAGCATAACCGTACGCCGCGTTAGGGAACTCAGCTCAGGCTAATTAGTAAGGAATAAAGTCAGTCATAATTCGATGTTCAAGTGAGGTAGTTCGTTTATAATTTTTTAAAAACCTTCCCAAAGGCCTAACTTCTTTAACTGATATACACTGCATTTATTTATATAAATGTATATTTCATGAAAGTATGCTTTCAAATTCCAACAGGTTTCTGTTGCATGTTGTGGGGTTCGATCACATCTCAAGCAGAATATGTGAGCAAAAGGGTTCATAGTTTGTTATCAATATCTGAGTGGGAAGGAGAAAGTCTGATGCGAGTTGAACCAAATAAACGAGGAGTGCTGATACCTTTCGACTCTACTCGACTCTTTCGAGTTTACTGAAGTAATAAAAAAATAAATAGCTTAAAAGAAATTACAAAAAAAATCATTCTAAAATAGTATCCGAAGTAATAATCAACTGGATTGAATAATATAATTCCGTAGTTCTACGTCGAAAACTGCGGTCGTATCCTAGATACAACCCATTACGTTTTTTTTTTTGACGACTTCGGAATTGAATCGAATAGTATGACTCTTTAACTATGTTTTATACTGGTTAGTGTTGAGTGTGAAAAACAGACAATCTAGTAGGATAAGCGTACCAAGTGTGGAGGACATATGTCACCAACTTGCAGAAATTGACGAATAAATTTTGTATTTTAGTTCAAAAGTATACACAAGTATGCTTTTTTCTTGCAGTTTGGACTCTGTTTTTGAAGATTCTCACTGATATTTCGATGATTATTTGACTAAATTGTATAAAAAAAGGGTGGGTTATATCTATTATATAACCGAAAGGTTGACGTGGGACTACCTTAGTTTAGCAATCACTTATTTGTACTGATTGAATTTTTGATTGAATGAAACAATTTCCGAATTCAATCGACTTCAATAGATTTGCTTTGTGAGTAATGAGTATAATGCCATGTAAGGTCAATTCATACATTGTGATATATTATGTTCTTCGGTACAAGTAAATTTAATGACAGTCCTTTTACGTTTGGTATGATTCCTAGGACAAAATATGTGAACGGAAGAATCAAACGATTATTTTACATCTCTCAAGTGTACGTACCTCTAGAACAGCGAATTTGCTTGATTTGATAAACTTCAGTCACTCAGTTTCGATTTTGACATGTGCGTCGAACGCATATTGTTTAATCAATAGGCGTTATCGCAACAAATGGTTATCAACATTTTGCCTAATCAGTCGGAAAAAAATTGCCCCCGACCTGCATGTATTTTCAATGCCAATTTCCCTACGCTCCATGAATTTGAAGTCTGTGTTAGGGAAACACATTTCAGTCGGAACAAAAATGCCCCCGACTTGCATGAATTTGCAATGCCAATTTCTCCACGGTCCATGGATTTGAAATATGTGTTAGGAAACAAATTTCAGTCGGAACACAAATACCCACAACATTCATGTATCTGCAATGTCGATTTCTCCAACGCTACTTGGTTTTGAAGTCTGTGTTAGGGAACACATTTCGGTGAAAACAAAAGTCCCTATACTTTCATGTGTTTGCAATGCCGATATCCCCAAGGCTGCTTGGTTATGATGGCTGTGTTAGGGAAACCGTAAATCAGGTCAATCAAAACGAGGCAGTTAGGGCGTTTAGATAACGCTTAACATTTTACAGTTATTCGATTGTTTATCTAAAGAAAAATTACGTTCCAGCAATTGCGATAGAAGTGTAGAAATATTTCCTATCAATTGATGTAAACATCTTTCCGATCCAATAAGAAATGTTCGAGTTATAAGCATTCGGAATTTTTCATTTTTTCCTGCATGCTCTGTGTTTAGGTTTTTCATTTTACCCCCCATATACTCCGGTTAGACGTAGTCCCACGTCAAAACATGTTTGAAAATGCCACTTCCATGTACCCATTATTGTAATAGTGTTCCTGGAATTTCGTAATAAGTGTACCCATTATGGTAACAGTTGCTATTATTCCCAAATCAGAAGGCAATTTTGAAAATTCCAATAAATTCTGTACAAGACTCATTATTTATTATTCATTATTCGGCAATTTTAGCCTAATTTAATAATAAATGCTTCTCGTTGCATGGGCTCTCTGCTAGCTGCCAGGAGAATCACAAATGCGTGAGGGTTGTGATGCTTTGCTTCTTTGTTTTTAGAAGGCTTTAAACTTTGCAGTTCATTCGCTCCAAAATCGGTTGTGATGCAGTTTTCGCTTCTCTTCAGGAACTGAACAAAGGATATTAACCCATTCACCTAAGATTTCATTTTCAACAGAGTGGATCAAATGGATATGCTTCGGTCGGACACGTATAGTGCTATTTCACTACACTGCTGGGCGTTCAAAGGTGCCCTATGATATGCAATTACACAGCGTGAAAACGTGAGTTACAACCATAATAGCATAACAACCATTACATAACAACGTACAATCATAATAGGAACAGGGCAGCTTTCGATATTGCAATAATTTGCACGTAGATGTAAAATTGAAACCGAAAATACATATTTATTTCTATAAAATCGTATAAATTGGTTGCAACATCTGGTTGCAAACTAATGAAAAACTCACCCGTATTACTATAATAGGTACTATTGCGATGATAGGTACCTCTACACTATTGGAAAAAAAATCTCTATGGCGCAGAAACCTCCCTTTCGGAATTTCTGATATGTTATGTAAAAAAGTATTCAAAAACATATAAAAAATTAGGGTTTCCATGGATGGAGATATCAGTCTACATTCATTTGAATACCTCATATTTGTTGTAAAAAACTAAAATCGATCACGCGATTCAAAAGCTACATTAAAAAAACGAAATCGAAATCGAAATCGGTCGAAATCAGCAAAAAAAATAGAAAGAAAAATATTTCAAAAACGAAAAAAGTCACAAAGTCTCAGGAGGGTTGTGTCCGAGACACGACCGCATAGTTGACGGAGGATTCCGTTAGGCTAAAGGGTGTGTCACATCAAATTGCATCACGGAAAAAACGCTGTAGAAATTTAATTTTTAGGAATTATATCTTCAGCTTTCGCTTATAATCAGATAAGAGTGTATAGATCACGTTGGCCATACTTCACTGTCAATTTTTCGTAAATTTGGAAAAATGTCGTCGAACGAAAAAGAGCGTCGTGAATTAATCCTGTGCACTCATTTAGAGAATCCGGAGTTGTCACATCGGGACATCGGTAAGATGCTGGGAATCGTCCAATCCACGGTCAGCAGAGTACTAAAACGATACTTCGAGAACCTAACCATCGAACGGAAGGTGAAGAACGGCAACAATGGATGCTCCGTCAGTGAAAAAGATCACAAGCGCGTAGTTAAGCAGTTTATACGTGATCCGAAAAGTTCGGTCCGGGATGTCGCCAATAAGCTGAACTTGTCAAGTTCATTCGTCCAGCGGACCAAGCAGCGGGAGGGCCTGCGTACATACAAGGTTCAGAAGGCTTCTAACCGCGACGAAAGGCAAAACATGGTGGGGAAGACGCGAGCCCGGAAGCTGTACACCGAAATGCTGACGAAGCCGCATTGCCTGGTAATGGACGACGAAACCTACGTCAAAGCGGACTTTCGTCAGCTGTCGGGCCTGTTGTTCTTCTCCGCAGAGGACAAATTCAGCGTTCCGGAGGAGATTCGCATGCAGAAACTATCCAAGTTTGCCAAAAAGTACATAGTGTGGCAAGCGATCTGCTCTTGCGGAAAGCGGAGCGCCCCCTTCGTGATGACCGGCACGGTAAACGGGTAGGTTTACCTTAAGGAGTGCCTACAGAAGCGCTTACTACCACTATTGAAGCAGCACGAGGGCCCGACCATCTTCTGGCCGGATCTCGCTTCGTGCCACTATTCAAAGGACGTGTTGGAGTGGTACGAAGCCAACGGGGTCACCTTCGTGCCAAAGGAATAGAGAAATATTGGGCGATTATGAAGCAGGCCCTCCGGAAGAACCCAAAAGTTGTCAAATCGGAGGCGGACTTCAAGAGAAAATGGATTTCTGTTCAAAAAAACTACAACCTGACGTTGTACAGAACCTTATGGACGGGGTAAAGAGGAAGGTGCGAGCATACGGGCTTGGGCTCGAAGTATGAATAAAAAGAAAATGCCAAAAGTTGTTTAATAGTTTTTATTTTACTGTCTAAAATTTTGAAAAGGATCGGTCTACTGGGCGAATTTCTACAGCGTTGTTTCCGTGATGCAATTTGATGTGACACACCCTTTATCTGTTGCATGCTGATTTTGGGTATGTTTGTTACAATAGATCGTTAAACTCTTGGATAATGGTTTGGTGGCCCGGAAAAGGGCCGTTTTGTTTGTTTGTTCACTCCACAAGTGTATACAACCGAGTGGTGATGACAGAAGGATGGTGATTATTCGTCGGATGGTGCGTATCAAGATAGAAGATGCCGAAGTGGAATGAGCTTTGATGAAAGCTGCATTCTGTGGCCCTGCACGAGATGGCTCCTGTGTTATGTGTGGATGAAAAAAAAAAAAAATCACTAATGTAATATAATATAATTTTCATTATCGAACACAATTATCAATTTTTTACATCAGGAAAAAAAAGTTACTTTATTATAGAGAAAGCAAAGGTAATTTTCTTTTATAAGTTTACTTTCTGAGTGTTTCATCAACCCATTTCCATTTTCGCTTCAAACCCAATGTAAAACGATGCTATATGCCTCAATGCGAACTTCAATTAGACTAACACCACATATTAGAACGTAGAATTGTAGAACGTATGGGAAATCACTTTCTAGAGTACTCCTTCACTTTTTCAATTTTTCTTCCCGCATGAACTTTCCTCGGGTGAAAATAAACACAACAAACAAAGATAAATTGGTTTTTATTTATGAAAATAGAAATAAATCGTTTCATATTTCAAATCACAAAATAACACAACCACTACCATATACAATTTTACACATACACTTGTGCTAAATGTTTCACAATGCACAATCGGCCATTGATATGAAATTTCACGAAGCAAACAACATTAAAGTTCCAAATTCAAATTTGCTAGCATTCATCGTATCTGTTACCTTACTTGCAATATAAAGATGCCCTCGACTATAATATCTTCTTCTTCTTCTACTTCTTTTGAATCATAGAGACTTTAAACTTTAATGTTCATTCGTCTCTAGTCCTGAAAAGGGTCCTTGTGAAGAAAAATACTTCAAACTCCTTCTGGACCTACCATAAGAAAGACACTTCATCATCGTTCAACACCCGTCAGTAAACCGTGTCTGCTTTCGAGATCACCAAACGAAACTCTGTTGATTAGCATATGTCTGTAGCGCAGATTTCCTCGGTTTTGAAATCTCTGTCAGGGAACACATGTCGGTAGGAACAAAAGACAAAAAACCCTTCTTTTATGTATTTGTAATGCCGATTTCTCCAGGTACATTGGTTTTATAATCTGTATTTTCGTAAAATATATAATTTTATTCATTTTCACTATAATGAACTGTTATGTAGTGCCTAAATGATTGATGCGAAACTCTCGTAAAACCATCAGAAAATGACTGAGCAATAATTGTGAGTACGAAGCTTGTATCTTCGATGTCGACCAATGTCGACCAATCAGATATTTCCATTTAGAGATTTCTTATAACATACTGTCCAATTCATAGTGATGGATTGTTATAGAGTGCTCGGTTAGATTGATGCAAAAACATCGTAAATCCATCAGGAAATATTCGAGCAATATTTGTTAGTAGATGAGCCGCCACTTATGTCGTCAATTTCGACCAATCAGAACTGGGTATGTATTTCCGATAGGATAGTGGTTGAGATTTTTCAATTGTTCGATAGTTTATTCCGTGACATATATTATTTCATTCATTTAAAAAAATGTTATGGAGTGCCGAAATTGATTGACGCAAAAATTTCATCAATCCATCATGAAATGACTGAGCTATAAGCGATTCGTTTTTCAGTTTGTAGACCCCCCCTATATGTTCCTGAAAGACGTAACCCCACGTCAAAAAACACTTTGACGATGATCATGTATAGTTGTATATCTATACATGATCGACTTCAAAGTGGTTTTTGCAGCAGTCTCAATCGTCATTTGAAAGCTTCTGCTTTCCAAAATGGAAAGTAAACGACAGCAGATATTAACGAAATAGAAGAACAGACAGAATAAAATGAATCAATCGAAATTGAGAGGTTGAAGTGCAAGGATCTTCTCTTCCGGGGGGCGCCTTTTTAAACGGTTTTACTTAGCTTGCCCTGTAACGTGTTTGTATGTTTGTAACGTGTTTGGCTGTAGCGTCCCACATTAATAGAAATTTGACCCCCTTCCTGTTGACCGATTGATCTGAAATTTGGAACACACCTCTATCTCGGCAGTCACTATAAAACTGCGTATTTCATGATCTTGAAAACCCAAATGGCGAATCACAAATTTTCTCAGAACTCCATCAATATGGGTATCAAATGAAAGGGCTTGATTAGTAGAACACAGTTATTTATGAAAAATGTTAATCCAATATGGCGGCCACTAGAACATGCCGGACTACGTATTCTCTAAAAATCCCAATAATATGGGTATCAGTTTTTTATGAAAACTACAAATCCAAGATGGTGGCCACTACAAATTTGCGATCAAATGAAGAGATTGACGAAATTATTTATTAGAAATGCAATCTCAAAATGTTCACCTTTACAAATCGGCAATAAATATATTATTTTTCAAACCCCCATCAATATGGTTATCAAATGGAAGGGATTGACCATTAGAACACAGTTATTTATAAAAAATGCAAATTTTAAAATGAAATATGTATTTAATATTTTTCTTATATATTATATATTTTTCTCAAAACCCAGTTATTATGGGTATCGAATGAAAGGACTTGAGTAGTAGATCACATAACTTGAAGACTCCAAATCCAAGATGGCCGCAATCACAAAATAGAAAATTACTTTTTTAAATGGTGTCTCCGCCCAGAGAGGTATCTGAGCAGAGTTTCGAAGCGGGATGAGTCGATGAGATCGAATATAGACAAAGCAGGTTTGATCTATACTGATCGATGAGTTTATTGCGACTGAGTTTTGTTCTGAACATTTCGTGCCCTATTTATATGATTGTTCCCATAGTCATTTGAATAGCCTATAATTGCGATTGATTCATTGGTTGGGTTCCTTCTCGAATGTTCGCTATAAACAATACGCTTTGTATAGCGGTTCCGTTTCCATGCGTTCCCTTGACAATTCTCTTGTTGTTATTAGTGATTGTTGTGATTGTTCAGATGTTGCTTTGTTGTGCTGTTGTGTTGTGTTTTGTAAGCGGTAAGTATTATGTGTGTTATGTTTCCGTGCTAATGAAGTAAAGTTTGTCCTATCAGTTTTTTTTCTAGGTATCCCGTCGACGATGTACAGGTAAGTGATAATAAATTTGAATGTTAAATACATAGACTAATTTCTCTTTGTTTTCAGGTGCCGTATTGTGTGTAAAGTGTGTTGTGATTGTAGTGTATTTGTTTATTTTGTTGTGTACAATAAATGAGTTGGTTACTCGGGCCGTAAGAAATGGTTTTATTTAGCTTGAACTCTATGCATGTACATTAGGGTGCTAATGAAAATGGTCATCTCGAATTTCAAAAAGTTACCCCATAAAAATGTTCACCACCTCGAAAAAACACCCTATGCCGAATTTCAGCTCAATCGGACTTAAGGGCGAGTGGCGCAAAGCGGTCAAAATTTGAGTTTTTTTTTTTGAAAATCGAAAAATCACCCAAGGGGAGAGTAAACGAAATCGGGGTTGATTTTTCGATTTCCAAAAAACTCAAACTTTGACCACTTTGCGCCACTCTCCCTTGATTCCGATTGAGCTGAAATTCGGCATGGGGTGTTTTTTCGAGATGGTGAACATTTTGTATAGGGTAACTATTTGAAATTTTAGGGTCGATTTATTCCCATACATTCATTGGCACCCTGATGGACTATGTCTGTAGGGTTGTCCCACATTAATAGAAATATGACCAATAGGAACAGACCGATTGATCTGAAATTGATAAAACACCTTTATCTCTGCTGATATTTTAAAACTGCTTATTCCATGATCTTGAAAAATGCAATTTGACCGCCGCTACAAAATATCAGATTCCATATTATCTCAAAAAATGTTGATTGGGATATGTGTATCAAACAGCGAACTCGACTTGGAGAACACACTGAGCCTGATTACGAACGTCACTTCACGGTGAAAACGGTGAAAATGAATTGTATGCAATTTGTATAGACTTCATATCGTTTTCACCGTGAAGTGACGTTCGTGATCAGGCACACTATGGGCCCTATTATAGAAATCGAGGCGATAAGAATTTGCTCGTTAGCTCTATTTTACCATAATAGAAATCGAGCAATTCAGTAGCACCGAGCGAGTGATAACCTAAGTGGTGCGGACTCAATCCATTTCAGTTTCAAGCAAATTCATGCATGTTTTCAAGCGATTTCTTGCAATAAATTTTCAGACCACCAGAGATGTCAGATTTACAGATATGTTTGTAAATTCACAGACATATCTGTAAAATACTTTTTTACTTTTGTTGTATACTTTTTGAATATACAGTAATTTACATTCAATGCGACTTTCATCACAACAAAGATATTTGACTCACCGTATGACATTTTTCCATATTTTTAATACATAAAAAAAAATTATATTTAGTTTATATCAATACACATTACGTTACACCAATTTTTTGAGTTATTCTTTAACACTTTGCCGTCCGGCGTAAACACAGTGGTTACGTGTGCAAACTAGCGCCTAACTGCCGGTGTCACCACAGTGGTGTCACCGCAGTGGTGTCTGAGCATAGTATCGCTCAGTGGCCGACGATAGTACATCAGTATCTTTTGTATTCTGTTGGTGTTTTGTTTTGTAACAATATCTTGTACACGTCAACGTTTTATGATTTCATAAGTACTTTTGCCCTGACATCATTGCAGACGAAAGAGACGATATGATTCTTCACGATGAATGAAAAATTACATTCATTTTCTATACATACTATACATTTACTATACTATACTTCGAAATTTCATGCTAAAAAATCATAACTTTTGAACAACTGAACCGATTCAGATAATCGACATATCAAATTGAAGCCAATGATAGATCTTCTTTGAAAAAATATACATACTTGCGAAAAATATGGATTTTCGTTTTAGTAATTATTGATTGTGTTAGTTTTCCATAGTTTTTTCGATTGAAGATAGAGGGCGCCATATTTTTACATTATTTTTTTTTTTGAAAGCTGAGGTTTTTTTACGTAATGTATTTCGAAACAAATGAAGTGTCTTTTTAGTTTTTGAGTTATGATTTTTCAAATTTAAGTTGTTTTCAGTATTCGTTCAATATTTCTATGCAGCTAGACTAAATATATGCGGCTGGAATCGCAAGTGCAATATTTTTTTTTAAATAAGACTAGCCCATTGGCTTCAATTTAATATGGCGATTAACTAAATCGTACCATTAGTACAAAAGTTATGAATTTTTGAAAAAGTAATTTTTGGAAGAAAAGGCAAAAAATGATTTATCGTACCATCGGTTCAATTTGAAAAATCATAACTCATAAATGACAAAAATCACATTTCTGATTTCTGAATATGTTATGTAAAAGACCTCAGCTTTAAAAAAAAATATAAAAAATATAGCGCCCTCTAGTCTGAAGCCATGAGAACATCAAAAATCAAATACAATCAATAATTACAAAAACAAAATAAATTTTTTTGCAAGTGTTTTTCTAAAAAAATACCATCTAATTTTATTTAATTTGATATTTCGATCATCCAAATCGGTTCTGCAGTCCGAAAGTTATGAATTTTCGAAAAAGTCATTTTTGGAGAAAAAAAGCGAAAAAAATAATTTTTCGGACCACCCTAAAATATAAATTAGCACCATAATGAAAAAATGGAAACATACGGGTCAAATGTTTTGCAATAAAGGACAAATCAACCACTTTTCACGAAAATCTGGAAATATATATACAGCCATTCCATGTGAATGCGATATAGTGGTTATCAAGGCGCAAAATGATTTTTCGAATCACCGGTTAACTTTGAAAAATCATATCTCAGAAACGAAAAAAAATAGCATCTCTGAAATCGAGATATGTCATGTAAAACGTCCTCAGCTTTCAAGAAAAATATAAAAAAATATATCGCCAATGAAAACAATAAAAAACAACTACAATCGATACGAAATGAAATTAAACGAAATTACGGAAATGAAATTATTTTTTTTCTACTAGCTCAATATTTTTCAATAAAAAGCTAGCTCATTGGCTTCAATTAGATATGTCGATAATCTAAACCTATTCAGTGGTTCTAAAGTTATGAATTTTTGAAAATGTCAGTTTTGGGAAAAAGTGGGAAAATGATATTTTGGACCACACTAAAATGGAAATGGTCACCCCAACGAAAAAATAAAAAATATGGGTAATGTTTTGCGATAAAGAACAAAACCACCACTTTTCATTGTAATCTGAGAACCACTATATCGGTTTGGCATGGAACGGCTGTATATATACAAAATATACATATACAAAATATATAATGATATACAAAAGACAATCTTACGTGCATCGCGATGTATAAAGTATTAATGAATCTTGTGAAAATTAACGTTAAAAGACATTTCTACAGATCCGCACATTTTTACAGACATTTTCACATTTTTAACAGACTTTCACATATTTTTACAGACCTTTTTTAAAAATCATCTGGCAACTCTTCGTTCCACTTTTTATCGAATATTTTCAAATCGCAGGAGTAAACATTTACGTGACTGTGACTTCGTTTGTTTTTATTTCGTTCGGAAAAACATTATATTAGGGAAAGTGGACATTGAAAATGCGTTGCTCAGTGAAAGGCTGCCCGAATACGAGTGAAATTGTTTGCGTAAGCTTTTATCGTTTACCTTCGGAAGAGTTTTTACAGACGCGCTGGGTCGATTTTTGCGGAGACAACAAACTAGTTCCGAATAAGGGTTCCCGTATCTGTGGAGTAAGTACGATGTTTGAATTATTGAAAACCAAGTGTAGCAAACCTTTCATACATATTTTCAGGAACGTTTTGTGATAGAAATACATCGTTTCGTTTCAACTGGAAAGGAAACCTCGTGAGAAACTGTAATGCCTTCCCAACAATTAAACCGGCATTTGACTTGGAGGATTACGTCCATCATCAACAAGAAGTGCAGATTGCTTTCGCGTTATATTCATCATCAGCACTAGCGGATCATAATTACGCGGATTCCATTCGGTCAGCTTCACTAGCAAGACTGTTTTCACCGACGTCAGAAAAAAAACATTTCACTTTTGCTATGTATTCATGTATCGAAATTCGCCAATGTTGAATTTGTTGATATCCTGTCAGGTTTTGATACCTTGCATTATGAGATGTTCTTTCAGAGATGCAATGATCAATTGAACAATTGACGGAAAATGTAGTTCATTCATTTTATAAGTTTAATTATTTTTGCCTTTGATAACAATACCTTTTTTATAGTGTTGATTATCATAAGAAAAATAACACTCCTGATCGTTGGATCTGTTTTGACATTTCAATTGGATTTTTTTTGACAGCCGTTTTGATTCAGTCCGCAATACCTAGGTGATAACTATCGATGCAAGTGTCAGAACTTTTCGAGTTGTTTGGTTCACTTGTTGCATATCTTCAGAGAATTATTTTGTTTTGGCTTGCATCCCTTTGGGAAACATTTCAGAAACGCTTCAATAAATGCAATTTGCAACACATGTTCTTTTGTTTTGATCAGCATTTGTTTTACGGTGCTGCCAGAATAGTCTATACAAGGTAAGTGTTCAATCCAGCATTATTTATATTAATCATGTTATAACTTACAATGCAGAATTTACTTCCAGCGCATATTTCAGTGGCGGAAGAAAAAAAACAAATCACCAGTTTGAACGGCTCCTTGAAACAATGGAAGCGAATGTAGACATTGCTCGAGGTTTTGTGGAGGCAGTTCTAACATAATCCCGGTGTAGGAAAAGTTGGAGCAATTCAGAGAGGAGCTTGATGCACTGAGACCACCAATGCATTTAGGTTCAGAATGGCAGAAAATAAGTATTTCTTTTACGATACACATAACTTTCATAAGTAAATTTTATCATACTCTTTGAATTTCTTTCAACCGAATTTCCTACCTAAAAATTGCTTACTTCTACTAGCATACATTAGTACGTTATTTTTGGCAGCAATTTTCTTTTTTATTGCTATACTATGCCAAACTATACCACTTTCACTACAATAGATCAAACTAATGGTCGGAGTGGTATAATGCTCTATAACATATGCTAAAGCTATCCTGCAAAACAATAATGATTTTATTTAAATTACAGGTTTGGACTCACATGAGGGGAAAGGTAAAGAAAACACTAGCACACAACAAGCGATAATTTAGAGCAACAGGTGGTGGCTCCAATACAATAAAGCTATCGACGCCGCTATAACAAGAAATCCACGCTAAAAGAGAGTTACATGTTCATTACATGAATACAACTTTTTTTTTGCTAAAAAAAGTGAAATTCGTGCATGACTCTTTACGGAATTCCATAGATTTTCTAATAATTATATTTTTTGTACAGCAAATTGTTCCACGCTGTCGTTTTTATTACACATGCATGCGTGCCTTACGCCTATTAAGCTTTATTCTTTGAGGGAATATCAATTTACTCCAAAACATAACCATATTAACACTTTTGGAAATACATTTTCATAGCAGATGCCTCAAAAAAAGATTTGGCATCCTTTTTATAGTGCTTCATGAAACATTTCAAACTTGTTTCAAAATATTTCACCACAACCGTTGACATTCGAGCTAATTATTATTTATTAGCAATTTCGAGCGACAACTGTTTGATTTGATTGATTGAACTATTCATCAAACGTATTTCATTGGCCATATCAGATATAATTGAATATCCATGTTATTATGCTGAGCTGCACGATGAATTACTTCTGTGTTCTGGTTAATTATTCCAGCCAATTGTGTTTGCTGATTTTCCAACGATTTCAATTCGAAGTTAAGTGTCACAAGAGATTGACACGAACTACAGCAAGGAAGTACATATGATTGTACGTCAATTTTCCTCTCCTTCTTCCTGAGAGAGCCTCGTTGGACAGGAACTCCCACGCAGGCAGCATGAAATGTGCGTGTGTAACCGACGCAGGTCTACATTACCGTGTCGACGGCGGAGTCCAATAAGCAGATATCGCAGCTCATTGTTGGAAAATAGCGAAGTGTTGTTGAAAAATAGCGATGTGTAAAAATAGCGAGGTGTACACACAGAAATTAATAATAATCGATTTCTATAATTCCAGATTTTACTCGGTGTGATAGTGATAGTGATTGTATCGAATCCTCGATTCGATTTCTATAATAGGGCCCTATGTATTTTTTGCAATCCACTCAATATTGATATCGAATGAAATGATTTGACTAATAGAATACAGTACAATGGTTTTATTGTAGAGATATATTCTAACGAAACAGATAATTCATCAAAAATTTTCAAATAAAATAAGTGAAAAACTTTTTAAGTTAAACGGTTTCATTGTATTTAAAAATAACAATGTACTAAAAGCCGGAAAATAATTCGGCAAGTAGCAGTTAGCAGTTATCACATTCCTTCCTTCATTAATCTAGAGCATTGATGATACTAAAATAAAATCGTGGGACACGTTGCCCCACGATTTCGATTGCGAAGGGCGCGAGTATAAAAAATGCCATTTGCGATTATTACATTTAATTTATCACTCATTCTCGCTTCAGCCAACGAGCACAAAACTGAGTGAATAAGATAGGACTGACCAATCTTAGTTTACTCGTTGAATTCAATACATTGAAATATTGCTGACAATCGGATGACAGGCATTATTTCGCCAAATAATTTTGGGTGACACAGTTTCATTCGGGACACCTTTTGCTCCGATGTATTACTACACAACCATAGCCCCTCTGTGCTCAACCTCGGAGTCACTGGCAACTCGTCAGCGCAAAAAAAGCTCTTAGATCACATAGAATCAACCTCAATCAAGCAGAACTCTGCACTTCCTGCAAACGGTCCTCATCTCTGTTTTCAATTGGGCCTCCGAGAGCAACTGAAAAGTTTACTTTTGTAGCATCTGCCACTGCCAAAAGCACGGCCCCGCTGATCAAGTGTTTCTCTCCCGCGTGAAATGTGTGTTCACCGGACTGGCATGACGCTAACAAATCCTTTTCAATATCTCTCATGAAATAATAAATGAACGAATAGTACTGCATTGGGTTGATCCGCCGCACGGATCCACTGAAAACCGGAACGCCGTAGCAATTCAAATCCGACGGCTCATTGATTTTCGCCAAAAGAGTGCCATTTTCATCAGACCCATTCGTTCGACTCGGCCTCACATACCGTTCACCAATCGTCGTCATCGCAGTCGCAGTCGCTGCTGCCACTGGGCCGATTTGGATGACCAGCGGAGATAACCCTCTGCGAGTGTGCACAAAAACCTATTGCTCTATACCGGGTATATTCAAGCTTCGGTTGGGTGCTGTGGGGTCCTCCTGGGGACTGGCTTTTTCCAGTCACACATTGTCCTGCCACAGCGCCATGTTCCGTGTGAGAGAAAGCGAAACGCGATGGAAAATTAAATTTGAACCATTTTTTCTTTCATCCCCTTCCAGCTCTCGCCATCACTCGAGGGGGGATTTCGGGAATACGGATGTGTGAGCTCCCAAGCTCCTAGCCCAAAGCTAATATCGATATAAATGCATGGAAAATGGAATGAAATTTACTCGCTCCTTTTGCTGACACTGGAAATGATCCAACACTGTGGCTAGGAAATTTCCGGCGAGAGAGAGATGAAGCGGATGACGAGTCCAGGTTGAATGTGACCCGATTCCGACTATATTGAACACAATTCGGGGATGACATTTTCGATTCCGGTCGTTGGAGACTAATCACCTTCATGAGGATTGAATATTAATACAACTGCTGTGTATCCCGGATTCGTCAAGTAAAACTAATTCGAATGTTGTCGGGAAAATTCCTTCTCTCCCAAGCTAGCTCCCGTTCTTATTCCTGTCATCAAAAAAAGTTCCATCGAATGCAGTCTTTACAGAGCGCTTTCCTTGCTCGGCAGAAGGAAGAGAAACGAGGGAATGTGCTGTGAAAAAAGAGCTTATCTATCAGTAATGTTCTCCGCCCCGTCCACAGTCGCTTAAAGTACATGGGAAAGCGAGGAAAAAAGCGTATCAAATGAGGTAAAACATTCCCACATGAATGGAGAAAAATGATCTGCTGATTCCGCCCTTCAAGAACCAGCTCAGTGGGCGACTGAAAAATGAGAAATTTTCCATCGAAGTACTTCTTTTCCTGGCGTTTTTTTTTTCCCTCAGATTATGCTCAACCCGCGAATCTCATTCCGCGAATCGAAAATGTGAAACCCGATTTCCTGGGATAGGATGGATTTAAGCGTTACATGTTCAATTGAAAACATACATTTAGTGCTGAGCAAACAGCTCCGTAGCGTGGCTTTTGTTTACTGTGGGAAATTGACTCGGAAGCACTTTCTCATTAAAAAAAAGAAGTGGTGTACAGACGATTCGTCTGCATACTTTGCCACGCCGAACTGAACTAATGAACTGAATCGCCCGACTGCAACGCTCAGCTGGAAGTTTATCCCCGCCGCGATAGCCGACCAAATTCCGCAAATGCCACTTCATTTCCACTCGGATAACTGTGCTTAAATTTACCCATGTACACCCTCCGGGTGAGAATTTTCATTAAAGAACAAACAACTTAACACTTCTCCGAAAGATCCACCCGTAATTAAGGAAGCGCTCCTTCCTTCGTGTTTGATAAGGTGGAATGCGGGTGGATTAACCTACCACCCCACCCCACTCTTCAGCTTGTTTCGACAGTGTTTCTGGAAAATTAAAACGAAAGGTGGAACGTGAATGGGGCACCCATAACATGTCTTTGCTCGTCGATTATGATGACAAGAGAGTGCCACTCGAGCGGCGAAGTGGAACACAAATTGCACTTTTACGTCATCTTTTCTTCCCAAGTACGTACACATCCACAGGAAGTGTGTTGTGTCGTAAAAAGTAAAACTTTTCAAGAATTTTGGTCCACCTCCAGAGAAGATGCCGGGGAGAGGCCAAATGGGAGAACATTGTGATGATGTTCATCACTAGCATCACCATAAACCTGGCTTGTAGACGACAAGGGATGGTTCCATCCCTCCCTGATGACGTAATCACTGGGATATGATGTGAAATACCTGCACGACTGGGAATGAGCCTCCCGGGTGGACGGTAGGAATGTGTTTGGGATAATTAAATTGTATCGGGCGCCAGTTCTGGTCCCACAAAAGGGCGATTCAAGTTTAGGTTTTACTTGCTCGGGCCAATTCGCCTTGGTGTAATCATTTTAGTACATAACAGTACGAGTCCTCCCTGTGTGGGTTTATGGAAAGTAACGGTGTACTCGAGCTTCATCCTAATGACACATAATCTTCTTCCGTCAAACCTATTCAGATTCAATTTTCAAGACGTTTCTCGCATTTGTGATACAAAGATTCAAGACACATAAAAGTTCCTTCACCGCTGCATGATTGGGCGCCAATAGGATGGGCTATACTATTGGATTTTAATGTTCCGAAAGGTAATGTAGCAACATGAATTTTGATTCATTTGGCATAGTGTAACCAAACGTTGGGTTACAATAATGAATTTGGTGGGAAGGCCAACAGTGGGTTTGGACTTTACCGATATTGTAAAAAAAAAGTAAAATATTTGTCTACTTGTCATTTGAGAAATCCACAGTCCATGTTCACAATTCGTGCTTGACTCAATGTAATTTCTCAAATGAATAAATAGAAAAAAAAACGTGGTATTGGGAGTCTGTGATTAACTGTCGTAGAAAAGAAGACGCATGAGTCCAATTTTTGAAATAAACCAAATAAACAGTTAATCGCAGACCCCCAGGTTGGTGTTTCACAAAGAATTATTTTTCTTGTTAGTTATTTTTTTGTATTTATTTATATAGTAGTAGGGAAGAGAGATGTTTATTTATTTAGTTATTCATTTATTCATTCATTTATTTATACATTCAATTATTTATTTATTTATACATTCATATATATAATTACTATATTCATATACAATTGCTTGTTATGCTTGTTCAAAGATTTTTTATTTATTTATTCATATATGCGGAAAGCAAGTGTTAGGTTTAATTGTCCAAGGTATAGCATGCTACCTTACATGTTTTGTTATTAGTCGTGACACCAACCGAACTAAAATAGGTTTAAGTTGAGTGTGTTTGTCGGAGTTGTCATCTTGTCCCTCGTCGTCGCAGCGAAAGAGCGATGGCTGGGACGAATTGGAAATGACCCTTAATGGAGAAATACCAGGGAACCTGAATAGGGTCGGGAGATTCAATTGTTGGACGGAATTTGAAAAGGAAGAATAAGCGTTGAGAGGAAAAAAATCGAGGAGTCTTCGCGAAGATTTCATCACGGACGGACGCAGTTGCGATTACTGAGAGTATTTTTGTAATAAATCCCGGAATAAAAAATTGTGAGGGGTTGTATCTAGGACACTACCGCATTTTCGACGTAGAACTACGCAACTATATTATGTAATCCACCTGTTTATAACTTTAAATATTATTTTAGAATGCATCGAAGTTTTTGAAATATTTTTTTAGTTTTTTTATATTGTTACTACTTCAGTAGTAAAAATTTTCACTTGAAATCCAAACACTTTCTGGCCTGGTAAACTGATAGAGAATAATATGCTATGCTACTATTATAATATGTTATCGCTACCAGACTGTAGATTTACATATTAGATATATATTATATTAATATATTACATTTACGATTAAACAGCGCTGCCAACCCGCAGAAGAATTTCTCATTCCCACTCAGATATCGATCACAAACTATAAACACTTATGCCCCTCTGAATTTATTGCACATATCATATCATGTTATCATGAACCGCGAAAGTTTCTTCACTTTTAGTATCTGAAATGACGATTTCCCAGAATTCTCAGTTTAAAAATACGTTTTAGGGAAACATTTTCCGGTTTGCATAACGACAAGCGAGTACAAAAGTACTCAACACCAAAAATATCCCCGACTTGCATGTATTGGCAAAGGAAGGAAGGAAGGTATTGTATTATACAGACTTTAAACTGTTGCAGTTCATCCGTCTCTATCCTTGAGAAAGGCCCTTTGAAAACTCTACTCTACTGTACTCAGCGCTACCACCTCCACCCTCTTGCCTTGAGAAAGGCACTCGATCCCTCGCCGTCCAGCTCGTCCAGCAACGATGTTGTCCAGTCGGTGTCCACACAAAGAATGGTATTGGCAAAGCGGATTCCCCCAGGCACATTAATTTTGAAGCCCATATTAGGGAAACACAGCTCAGTGGAAACAAAAATACCCCTGGCTTGCATGTATATTTGCAAAGCGGATTTCCATAGGTACATCGATTTTGAAGTCTGTGTTGGGGAAACCGTAAATCGTGCCAATCAAAACTTGGCAGTTAGGGGGTTTAGATAACGCTTGACATTTTACAGTTATTCAATTGTTCATCTCATGAGAAATAACATTTTATTAATTGTGATAGACGCGTAGAAATATTTCCTATCAATTGATGCAAACATTTTTTCAATCTATTAAGAAATGTTCGAGTTATTAGCATTCGAAATACGGGTAGGGTTAATACACAAATCGGCAGAACAAATGTATGGGAAAAAGTAAACTCTCCAAGTTTTCATGAATTTAAACCGTTTAAAGATTAGCGAATTGTAGTGTATAGCATATCAAACAAATCTTAGAGAATTTCCGATTCGATTGGTATGCAAATCATGAGAATTCATTCACAGTGAAAATAGTTATTAACGCTAACTTTATTTCATAAAAACGTGACCTGTTTTTTGATCTGGCACCGTTCCTGAAAGACGTAGTTCTACGTCAAAAAAGGGGTTTGTCCTCCGTGTGTGAGCTAGACACGTAAAAAGGCTAGTTCACAGGAAAATTGAAGAGTTTTCGGTTACCGACTTCACGGTATTCACCGTGTGTGTGCACAAGTAGTGTTAGTGTGATTGTGAGCACCGTCTCGTCAGCCTGCATACGAGGTACGATTGAGCGTGTTTGGAATACGTGCAGAGTGGATATTCAGACACTAGGGAGGCGATTGTCCACTGAACGTAAGAACTTTTGATAAAAACTCGAAAAAAAAATTATCATTAAAAATTCATTTTAAGTCTGATATTTTTGAAACTCTCACACATAAACACATGATTATATGTATGCCATACAAATGAAACATAAATTTCCGCATAACTGCGATAATCAAGCAAACAGAACCAAATTTGACATGTGGAGGTTTTAGGAGGCAAGAAACGTTTCTAAGGTGGTTCAACACTCCTCGAGAACTAATCAAGCAAACGGAGCCAAATTTGGGATGCGAGGGTTTTTGGGTACGAGAAATGTTTCTATGATGGTATGACATCCCTTCCTCCGCTGGAAAGGAGAGGGGATCCCATAAAACAAATGTTCATATTTCAACTAAACACGATCATTGAAAACTTTTGGGAAAACTCTGAAGGAAAATGGAAAAATTCGAAAAATTCAATTCGCATGTGTTCTACAATTACATATTGACAAGCGTTGTTAGTTCATTTGATGTTTGCGGTAACGAAATTGATCTTCGTTCGAAAGTGGAGATGAATTTTAATGTAATGAAATGCACTCCTCTATCGCCTTATATCTATATAAATAAAAATCGATCGCCGATCGAATCGATGTGTTGATAAGAACAAAACTCGAGGAAGAAATTGTCCGATTTAGGGCTGTCTGCATTCTATCACATTTCCTGTATCAAACATTTATTCCATGTAATGGAGAAAAATGTTATTTGCAAGTGGATGGAAAATCTTGCACGAGAAATGTGTCTGAAAGTAATCTGATATTATAATGTCGAGTTTTGGTAGAAGTACTGAAATTTTGTAGTATAAAATAATTTGGTAGATTAAAATAACTATCAATGAACAGTTCTGTGATTGGACCCATGAACGTGCGCTTAGTAAGAAAACGTGGATGTGATAACAAAAGCTAGTGTAAAATAAATTTGCAATGCCTCCCTCCACCTTCCTACTCCTTGCCGATTTTTGTTTTTGACATTTATCGTTCGATCGATCCAAGATGTATTTACCTTAAACCGATCTTTCTTTTTCGTACACACTCAACTCATTGCTATTTTCTCCTGCTTACGAGCTCCACTCCGAGCTCGATACGACTGGTGTTCAGTTCAGTTTTCAGTCGGGTTTCAACTACCTCATGTCCAACTCGTTCGATTCGTCGGTGTTTTGTCGGAAATTTCATAAACGAAGAACTTTCAAGAATGCTGGAAACTTATGAAACTACAGGGTCTTTCAGATTGAACGCTCATGCAACAGATTTTCATAACTTCTACAAAAGTGAACCGATTTTTATTTAAAAAAAAAACATAATAAAGCTTATTTTAGGACATTTTCGATGTGACCACCAGGGTTGCCATAATTGAATCTGTGTTTTTGGTCTGAGAAAATCTTTTTATTTAGATTTTTCTCAAAAAATCTGTATTGAAATCTGTATAAAATTCATTAGTCCAATTTTGAAGCATAATTTTAGCTTCTGTATCATGGGTAGACATAGTTATCATTGATTAGACGATGTTCATTGTATCCACGTAAAACCAACAGGTATATACACTGTACTAAAAATACAATGCAACACAATTGAGGTGTAATGGGAGTTGCGTAACATAAAAATCTTCATTATAATATATTTTCAGTGCATACAAAAATGTAAGGGTTGTAATGAATTAACAATTGAAAACTTGAGAAACGGTAACGCTTGGAAAGGGGTCATGAATTCACTAAGTTAGGATACGGATAGTACAGGAATTTTCCATTCTAAATAAATTAAATGGTATGTTTTTATTTAATTTCCATTTTTTATTCAAACTTTCGTCGATCCACCATTTGATGATTCAATAGGTGTTCCTAAAAGCTATGATTTAGTTCTCGCCCAGTTCAGCAGCTTCTGTTTCTACAACTTGAATTTTGTAATTGTATTAAAAAAGATTATTAGAGAGTGTTCAAATCGATTGTTTCACGAACGTCATGAATCTATCATAAAATTTCTGAGCATAAAGCACTCAAAATTCAACAATTTTTGTGACGCTACCGAGATCTTTTTTTTTTTATTTGTGTGTGGCTGCCC
Organism: Toxorhynchites rutilus septentrionalis; assembly: GCF_029784135.1. Lineage (NCBI taxonomy): Eukaryota > Metazoa > Arthropoda > Insecta > Diptera > Culicidae > Toxorhynchites > Toxorhynchites rutilus. The sequence continues at coordinate 53,495,229 of NC_073744.1, forward strand.
GAAAACGTAATCCTTCGTCAAAACGTCTTGATGGTTGTTTTAGATATTTTCAATTCTCAAAAAAGAAGTTTCAAAAAGAAAACGTATTTCCACGACAGCACTTTTGAAATTTACATTCTCTTCAGATCTTACTATAGTAAGAAAAAAATAAACAATGTTATATATAGGGTTGGAGAAAAAGAAATGTCGTATTTCTGATCGAATTTTGACGCTTTATTTAACATACTTAAAATTGTCCAATTTAAGTCCAATATGCGCCGTTTTGTTCGCAAACTTGTTGCCATTTAGAAGGCAACTTCATTATCCCCCTCTTATAAAACCCCCCTCCTTATTTGCAAAAAACTCAGACAGCCAGTTTTCGCAAGCCTCTTTTGAGGCCAACTTAGTATCACTAAGAGTGTTTTGCATGGACCGGAAGAAATGATAATCACTTGGAGCCAGGTCCGGACTATACGGTGGGTGTAATAGGACATCCCATCCGAGCTCCCGTAGCTTCTGGCGGGTCATCAAAGATGTGTGAGGCCGAGCGTTGTCCTGGTGGAAAACAACACCATTCCTATTGATCATTTTTGGCCGCTTCTGGTCAATCGCCTGCTTCGAACGGTCAAGCTGCTCACAGTAGAGAACCGAGTTAAGGGTTGGCCATAGTTGAGCAGCTCATAGTGAATAGTGGATCCCTTCCAATTCCACCAAACACACAGCAAAACCTTCCTGGCCGTCAACCCGGGCTTGGCGATGGTTTGGGCCGGCTCACCGCGCTTCGACCACGACTTTTTTCGCTTTAGGTTGTCGTACGTGATCCGCTTTTCATCACCAGTCACCATCTTCTTCAAAAATGGGTTGAGTTCGTTCCGTTTCAGCAGTGCATCGCAGGCGTTGATTCGGTCTAAAAGATATTTTGCGTCAACTCGTGTGGCACCCATACATTCAGCTTTTTTTGGAATCCAATCTTCTGCAAATGGTTCCAAATGGATTTATGGTCTATACCCAGTTACTGGTCAATCGAGCGAGTGTTCACATGCCGGTCTGTTTGGATGATTTCAACGATTTTATCGGTTTCCACGACGCCTACCAGTACGGGGTGTATCTTCGACAGCCACTACACCAGAACGAAATCGATCAAACCAACTCTGTGCTGTGCGAATCGTTACAGTATCGGGCCCATAAACTACACGAATTTTTTCGGCTGCCTTCGTTGCAGTTTTACCTCGCAGGTAGTAAAAACGTAAAATATGGCGAATTTCTTGCTTAGCGGACTCCATCTTTGACGCGCTATAACTTGAGACTGAAAAGGACAATCACAACACTGACAAAACGACGCTTGTAGCACAGATTGTTGTCTTTAAATAGCCGTATAGTATGACCCGATGCGATAAGTACAACACAAGATATGTTTAAGTGTTGCCATATATTAACAATATACGACATTTCTTTTTCCCCAACCCAATATTTATTATAACGCTAACCGATACCGCAGACATTTGCATAAGAAATCAACAATTTCAAAGGCTATATGAAAAAAAAGGTAAGATTGGAAAAAATATTATTAACATCAAACTTCAATTATTATTGGAACGCTGTTTTTAAAAATCTGTATATTCAGCGTGAAACTAAAAAAATCTTTAATCTGTATCTATAGATTCTTGGTTTCGAAAAATTCAAAAAATCTGTTGAAATACAGATTATTCTGTAGATATGGTAACCCTAACGATCATCCCTTTTTTCGATAATGCGTTTTAAACGGTGAACAAAATTCTTCATGCACAACTCTAACATTACGACTTCGATGCTGCTGAAAATCCGAGTTATTTCTTCTTTAAGTTCCTCCACATTTTGTGGCCTATTAACATAGCAACGGACCTTCACGTACCCCCAGAGGAAGTAATTGACTACGAGAAATGTTGAAATTCTTACCATAAGAGGACAAAGTTTCATTAAGGCTACGGTTGCTCCAGTAATACGATTTCACTGAAAATACACGTTCTTGTAAATTGTACATCTTGACACTAAAACCATTCGATCAGACTGAACGAGTAGTCGAATATTGTCGTCCCGATGTGGGGAATGCAGTGTTACCATCGACGGAGCGAAAGCAAATTTTATAAGGAACTATCCGATTTTTTTTTTGTGTGAGCGTTTAATCTGAAAGATCCTGTATTTCAAAAACATTGTATCGCTCAACTTTATCTTACTTATCAGCCTACCCAAGCAGTAACGTGCTACATGTGTCTTTGATTTCATATGAATATCAGATGTTCTAGGTTCTCCAAAACGTTCTGAAGTTCAGACCAACTGATCTAGCATTTCATCTATGACTGGTGTAATGTTCATAGCGAGAAAAATTACCCAAAATAGTTCGTAGAGCCCGCGTGCTATGCTGGCTTCGAGTTTATATAAACGTCAGATGTTATAGATCTTCCAAATCATTCAAAAGTTCAGATGGTCATAGAGTTTATGTGCTCCATTTTCAATGTTAATTAATTAATATGAATGAAAACCCAAGTAACCTTGCTTCTGTTTTCATCAATTGGATATTAGTTTCTCATGTTCACTCGAAGGATTTTCAGTGTTCTAAATAGTAAAGGGTGTGTCACATCAAATTGCATCACGGAAAAAACGCTGTAGAAATTAAATTTTTAGGAATAATATCTTCAGCTTTCGCTTATAATCAGATAAGAGTGTATAGATCACGTTGGCCATGCTTCACTGTCAATTTTTCGTAAATTTGGAAAAACACGCATTTCGAGAATCCGGAGTTGTCACATCGGGACATCGGTAAGATGCTGGGAATCATCCAATCCACGGTCAGCAGAGTACTAAAACGATACTTCGAGAACCTAACCATCGACCGGAAGGTGAAGAACGGCAAAAATGGATGCTCCGTCAGTGAAAAAGATCACAAGCGCGTAGTTAAGCAGTTTAGACGTGATCCGAGAAGTTCGGTCCGGGATGTCGCCAATAAGCTGAATTTGTCAAGTTCATTCGTCCAGCGGACCAAGCAGCGGGAGGGTCTGCGTACATACAAGGTTCAGAAGGCTCCTAACCGCGACGAAAGGCAAAACATGGTGGGGAAGACGCGAGCCCGGAAGCTGTACACCGAAATGCTGACGAAGCCGCATTGCCTGGTAATGGACGACGAAACCTACGTCAAAGCGGACTTTCGTCAGCTGCCGGGCCTGTTATTCTTCTCCGCAGAGGACAAATTCAGCGTTCCGGAGGAGATTCGCAAGCAGAAACTATCCAAGTTTGCCAAAAAGTACATGGTGTGGCAAGCGATCTGCTCTTGCGGAAAGCGGAGCGCCCCCTTCGTGATGACCGGCACGGTAAACGGGCAGGTTTACCTTAAGGAGTGCCTACAGAAGCGCTTACTACCACTATTGAAGCAGCACGAGGGCCCGACCATCTTCTGGCCGGATCTCGCTTCGTGCCACTATTCAAATGACGTGTTGGAGTGGTACGAAGCCAACGGGGTCACCTTCGTGCCAAAGGAAATGAACCCGCCCAACGCGCCGGAGCTTCGCCCAATAGAGAAATATTGGGCGATTATGAAGCAGGCCCTCCGGAAGAACCCAAAAGTTGTCAAATCGGAGGCGGACTTCAAGAGAAAATGGATTTCTGTTAAAAAAAAAAACTACAACCTGACGTTGTACAGAACCTTATGGACGGGGTAAAGGGGTGCGAGCATACGGGCTTGGGCTCGAAGTATGAATAAAAAGAAAATGCCAAAAGTTGTTTAATAGTTTTTATTTTACTGTCTAAAATTTTCAAAAGGATCGGTCTACTGGGCGAATTTCTACAGCGTTTTTTCCGTGATGCAATTTGATGTGACACACCCTTTAATCATATTACGTATAATTCAAACTTTCCTATTTGACTCACAGTTCGCAATTAAAAGAGATAATCCATACTTAGCATAAAATGCGTGTGTATCATAGTGTTTATTTTGCAAGTATTCATACTATGCATATTTAATAAAATACTTTCTCGAACAGGAGAAAATATTTCAATATCATTTAGATTTGATTAATTTGTACAAGCCTGTTTTCGACTTTCTACAAGCCATTTGTTACCAGTAAAGTTCTTGATTTACCAGTTACAACTTAATTGCACTCATTTTGAACGATTTTCCAAACAAAAAGTTGATGGGTCTGAGCCTAGGGGCACGGACGGGATCTTGACATAGGACTGTGATTGTATGTAGTAATTGCATTTAAATTGAGTTTTTCATTGTTCAAAATCTGTATCTTTTTCTCTTTTGATACATCAAATGGTACTTGTATCCTTCAAACGGGTTAGATGACATAACGTGGTAGAATTTGGTACCGCATTCTGTTCAAAAATGTACACAAAAATACCATTAAAGCCATTACTACCCTTTTCTTCTGTTTATTTAATCATGCAGAAGAAGACAAAGAGTCATCATGTATCATTTTTAAACACAAGTCTAAATAGTTAAGACCTACATAAGTATAAGCCTGAGTCAAATGAATCTATGACTACAAAAATATATTATAGATAAAAATAGCATTATCTTCTTCGTTACCACGTTGTCTGGAACATTGTTTGTTATAACTTTATAGCCCTGTAATATCACGACTACTCAAGCTATCATATGCTGATTTACGTGGGTATACCCTTTGGATCTTCTAAATCAGCAGCCATTTAAATTCATTTATTGCATTTTTACATAACCAAACAACATACTCGATATTATGACATCCTGGACCACAATTACACAAATTGTTAGTAGTGAGACCTACACGATAAAAACATGAATTGAGCACAAATTGATTGGACAACATACAATATAATATAAAATTAATGCCTATTATCGGTAAATGGAGAATAATTCATTTTACGCATCAACTCGTATTACGAGCTAACGCCCGAATTTAGGCAAAAAGATTGCTCGTTGCGTCGGGAAGGAAGCGAGTGGATAGTGCAATCGAAAGAAAACATACCCAATTAAATCGTCAAATTGTTAACTTTTTTCATTATATTCACTGTTTATGTTTCAAGCAAAAAAAAAATTCTGGATAAATTTCCTGTCTAATGATATATAACACAATATATGTCGCAATAACCATTTTGAGTAATATGCGTTTGAAAACTCTTAATAAATCGTTACATTTTTCGTGGAGTGACCCCCCTATATAGAAATCAAAGACATAGTCCTATGTCAAAAGTAGAAAAAATTCGAACACTTTGGGTATATATTTTACATCTATGTAATGGATTAAAAATCAACAGTGATTATCCTTTCTGGCTTAAACAGTAACGTGTTCTTCTGTGCAAAGGCAGATAAACGACTGGAAATATTTAAAAAAAATCATAAGAATGAAGTATGCAAGCTGGGAGCAGTAGAGCTAAAATGCGGAAGTGAGGAGTGTTGTAAAACCTTAGAAGGAAAGCTAAGTTCACGTTGAATGTTTCAAACGCTTTCAATTTATAAAAGAATCATAATTTCAAATAACTTCAACTAAGCGGAATCCTTTTGATGTTGGGGAATCCTCAAAGCTCTCAAAAGTCTCCAAAATCGACGAAAATAGCGAAAGCCCGAAAAAACGGGAATCAAACGTAGTTTTCAGAAACTTCAAATGCTTCAGTGCTCATATGAATACTCGAAGCAAAACTTTTTCATCCATTGTGAGTCCAACTTTTGCGCGTTGCTTACTTACCTCATTCAGCGCGGATCCAGGATTACATTCCACGTGTGCAAGTTCATATTTACCTGCCACATAAACTCGACGAACGTTTTGCAGCCGCTGAAAAGTTTCGATAGATTTTGCACGACTATAGAGTTACGAAAACTTCCGAACATAACCGCAATGCTTGAGGGCGAATGACGTGAATGAGGTGAAAGAGTTGATGATAGCTTGGATTCGGGTCTGAACTTTGATGCAGGGTTATATAGGTGCTGCTCGGATATGACTGTGTAGATTTTTTTCTCTCGGCTCACGTTTCACGACACAACTATTTTTCATCTTCTTTCATCTTGTGAATTTCAAATTTCCCTGCATCGCGCTGTATGATGATGCGTCGCAGCATAGCTTCTGATTTCATTAATTTTGCACCGTTTCCCGTGTGGGTGTGTGGGTGGTGGTGATGTGGCTCCTGAGATCACAGCTGGTTAGCGCATCCTAGCGGAACCAGAAAATAAACATTCTCTGCATCGCGCGCAGATGTATATCGCGCGGATATTGTGGACCACCAATATGCACCATTGCTCACTATATCACCTCTCTCGAGCAGTCCCCAGAACAGACGACAGCGGCAAAGATAAATACCATCCTCGTAAAAAGCCAAAAGACGCTTATAAATAAATACCGATCTATTTTCCCCGCCTTGAAATATTCAAAACATCGTTGGGGACTTGCAGCAGATAATTTATGTACGAAGGTACAGGGAGGAAAAAAACGAACCCGCGCGTCGTGGGCCCGCAGGATAACGGGAAACCATTGCAGCGCCAACGCGGAGGGTTTTTAGCTGTGGTTCGGTCGTTCTGGTCGGTGATGTTCATCAAGCCACGATGATTCCCTGTGTGCATTATGCTTGCAAATTGTCGCGCTTTGCAGGGGTGCCAGATCTGCGTATTTTTTGGTTTATGGAAAGGCGGAACCGTACAGAAAATCTACGGATTTTAGTGAACATTCTTTTACGGATTCATAAGGGCTTATTTACTTATTTTCGGTTAGTGAAGAATTCATTTGTCCTTTCTTGAATCTAGGACTTGACAACAATATTCGTCGCAGTGAGCAAGATCCGCGGAATAAGGATGGTTTGCCACTTCAGTTTACCAAGAGCCCTTGTAATTTTGTGCGATGTGTGGGGGTGAGCACAGTTTTGTTGCAAGGTAATTGGTAACAAGCCCCATAGAGAATAAAAATTGATCCACGTTTCCGAAAAGCTTTAAATGCATTCGAATTGAAACACTGGCTATTCCACCATGGGTTGACGGACCATCGACGAATGGTGGAACCTGGGATAGGTTTCGTTTGAGTGCGAACTGCTCTGTCATGAATCAAACAAAAAAGGAAGTTATGCTTCTCCAATGGAGATAAACCATCTCTGGAATTGATGACTAGAGCAATCGCGTCCGCATATTCTTTCCTGTCAATGTATCTTGTGAACATCCCACTCCCGACATTCTTCCAAAATGGAAGGTAAAAGTGACGGGCCAGTCCAAAGTGTTGAAAGTTACTCTAATAGCGGAAAAAAAAGAAAAGTTCGATCCAGTGGTGACAGAAATCTTGATTAGCAAATCATCACTACCTTTGGGATTCAGGATTACATTCCACTTGCAATCTAACGATACTGAATTCAAGCAAAGCGAGGGGTTAAGAGCACTTGGGTTAGCAGGAGGTTTAAGTAAAAGTGTTGTTTCCCCAGTGTTCAAAATAGTCATATTGAAGCTGTTACATAGTCATATATCAACAATGAACGGTTGTTGTCGAACTATTCCCCCCAGGCGGTTCCGTGGGAGTTGAAGTCTCCCAAGATCAATCGTGGCTCAGGTAGGGGTAAGCTCATGTCAGCAAGTTGATTGCGGCTAACTGTAATTTCGGAGGTCAATACAAGTTGGCAATGCAGAAGTCCTTGCCTCTAATGTTTGCATAATAAGCAACAGCTTCGATGCCTCAATAGTTGGAAGGTCAATTTTAGAAAATGAGAGGCACTAATTGATCCTCAAAAGCACTCCTTCGTATCGGTCACCACGATCCAAGCACATAATATTTATAACGTGGGAAGGGACATTATCTCGCGAAGGAAGTCGAAGTTTCGAGTAAAAACATCACAAATAATGGTATGAATCAAACATTTGAATGTATCTAATTTAGGGATAAGACTACGACAATTCCACTGTTAAAGAGTATATATTCGAACTCTCTATTCAAATTGGACATCGAGAGAGACAATCATTGCAAGGAGGCGCCATGTTTGCATCAATTGCTGCAAATAAGTCCTTACTACTGGAAGCATTGCGGTGACAATATTTTATCCACGATGTCATATAACCGATTGGGAAATTGAATTTGACGGAAAAATTTTGCATATTTGCATTTTTGCATTTTTGAACAAGTCATGGACTCTGGCACGAAGATTCGCATCGGTAGCCTCAATTTGTTCACCATAACGTAGTCAGGCTGTTCAAGCTCATGCCATAAAGCTCAATACTTGTAATTTGATTTTGGTCCACCACTGCCACCTGTCTAACGATGGAGTCAACTTGCTGCCAATATCCAGCACCGGTAAGAGGTCTAGAGTTCGTCAAATGCAACGGTCTCTGCCAACATTTGACTCATATGAAATGTATTGGTTGGAAACGAGCAAATCTGGATTTTCTTAACCAAAATGACAACTTGCTTCGGTTCTGCAATGACGGCATACAAATACTGGATTGCGTCAAAATAACGATACCGTAGCAGACGTGCAGGATGTGTTAGTGAGAAAGCTCGACGACTCGCATAAGCCTGTTTCAACCGAGCTTGGGACAGCGCAGTCACGACATCAGCCTGGCTCAGTATGAAACGTTCTCGCGCTGAAGTAAACGGAACTCCTACAAGGAAGCATACAGCAGCTCTGCGAATAGAGACTATGTCTACAGCACCCACTGCCAAGGCTATCGTAACTGCTCCCAAGCCAGCTTCGAAGTTCGGGATTTATCTCTCGCGGATTGATTCGCAAGTCCCAGAAGAGGACGTAGCCACGCTGTTACAGGACTGTCTCGTTTACTTAGAAGCCGTCATTGCGAAAAAGCTGGTGAAGAAGGAAACCGACCTGACAAATCTTCAGTTCGTGTCATTTAAAGTTGGAATCGACCCGAGCCCGAAGAACATGGCAATGGGCCCTTCCATCTGGCCCGCTGGAATATTCTTCAGGGAGTTCGAGGATGTTGGTCATTTCCAGAATTTTCGGATGCCGAGTACGACAAAGCTGCCTCGTCTGGACCAGACCACTCCATCCGATGTTCGGACACCTCAGTCTGCTCAACTGTCGAACACGCTATCTCAGTGATGGATCTACCGCCGGAGCATATTGATGTAAGTCATTGTTTTTAAAAAGAACCATTTCAGAAAAAAACAACACAATGTCTGTGTCCCATAGCTTATCACCTCCAGCAATCCTGTAAGAGGATTACGTACGAAGACTATTTAGCTCCGATTGATGCTCTCGACTTGTGACTACGACGCTCTAGTTTTCACTGAAACCTGACTCCGAGCGGACATTCCGGATTGTGAACTCTCCGCAGATTATCAGTTCTTTCACTGTGACCGATATCGAGCTATGAGTCAATTTTCTAGGAGAGTTAGTGTAATTATTGCGGTAGAATCAACTATTCGTGTGCTGTAGAACCACTCGAGGACTGTGGCCATCTTGAGCAAGTGGCTGTGCGCATTAATCTACTACACAGATCACTCTACACGTCTCATACTAACGCGCTACAGAGGATCATAGGGGATACCGAGTACCGATGTTATCTTGACACTAGACGACTACAACCTCGACGAGGACATGAATGGTTATTTACCATAAAACGCATCTACGGAACAGGAACTGGTTATCACCGAACCGATGCTGACTTGGGGATTAATTCAAGTGAATTCGCTATAAAATTCAGACGATAGACTTCTCGATTTGGCGTTCATCTGTGAACCGGACATTGCGAATCTCCTCGAGCGTCCGGTCCCGTTATTAGCAGCCGATGATTATTCAGCCCTTCGTCTTGAACATGGACGCCCTCTCCAGTTCTGCCAACGTCTCTGACAATGTGACTCTTCCACCTGTATTGAATCTCAGGTTATGCAACATTGACTCACTGAACACTATATTATTCTCTATCAATTAGCTCGAACTTCTGGACGGCTCGGTCGAAGCTGAACGTTCTATGACAAACTGTATGAAATTCTCTACGTGCAAACTCCCCTCCAGCATGTGTCGCGAAACCAATTCGGGCGCAACCCTGGTAGATCCCCAATTCACGCAAGTTACGGAACGTACTGCGGAAGTTATTTTAGAACTAGATCAAAAGATTAATGGAAACTAACTACAACGCCTTATTGAGGTCCAGCTACGAAGAATACATACAACGAACTCAAGCGAATTTGAAGCAAACCCCATTTGCATTTTGAAAGTATGTGAAATCACATCGCTCAAGCAATCGCATCCCGGATACAGTGGAGTTCAACGGAGTCGCTACCGGTTCCCCAGACGATGTCGCTAAACTGTCTGCGAGCTTCTTCCAGTCATTGTACAACTCAACTTCACCTCCTCTGCATGCTGCAAGTTTTGATCGCATCCAGGAGCACAACTTGAATATCCCAACATTGAACTTCTCTTCGGGTGAAGTCATGAAAGCTTTGCATGATCTAGACGCATTAAAAGGGCCTGGAGTGGATGGCATCCTCCATCTCTGCTGACACATTGTGATCACTCGCTCGCTTTTCCAGTGTCTTGCCTTTTCAACCGTTCGTTGAGGAGAAGAATTTTTCTCACTGTTTGAAAAAAAAAAAAGCTTCAATGATCCCAATTTACAAAGCGGGTAATCGGAATCGCGTGGAATATCACTTCTCAGTTGCAAGTCTTTGAAACTGTAGTTCACAGCGCTTTGAACAATGTCATTGTTCCAAGTTCCATCATGATTTCGTCCAGCATCGATACACCACAACGAATCTGCTTTGCTACATAAACACTGTTTCGCAAAGCCGAAACCCGTCGACAGGTCGACTCCATCTACGTCGATTTTTCTAAAGCGCTTGACACCGTGGCGCATCTGTATGCAGGTAAACAATTCAATTGCTATGGGATTCCCAAGTTGGCTGGTTGATTGAATCTTTTCCTACTCGACCGGTCGCCAATGTTTTGTGTCGATCAGTTCTGCGCGCTCAGCAGTCTTCTCAATCACTTCCTATGTTATTTGTTTTGTACGTCAACGGTTTGTGCCCCCTAATTTCATTTTTCAAGCAAACGTTTGCTAATGACCTTAAAAATGTATCGAGTAATCGTGACAACGACCTTCTCGTCCTTCAAAAGGTCATTGACGATATGTTACTGTGGTGCAACGCAAATGGCATGATAGTCAAGGTGATTTCGTTCACCCGTAAGATCGCCGCCGTAGAACATCAATACACCATTGAGTCCGCGTGTTTAAACAATGGGTGAAATAGGAGTTACTATTGATTGCAAGTTGAGATTCAACGAACACCTTGCGCTAAAGTTTCTACGGTTCTTGGATTCATACAACGCTCTACCTGCCAGTTCACCGACATCTACGCCCAAAAATTATTGTTTTGCGCTTTCCGAAGCATCCTGGATTATGCTGTGGGCACCTTACCACGCTTCGTTGGTCATCAGAATCGAACGTATACAGAAGCACTTCATTCGATTTGCCTTGCGGAACATTCCATGGAACGACTCTTCTAACCTGCCTGATTACTCAGCACGCTGCACGTTGATCGGTATGGAAACATTACATGCGGGGCGCACTGTCATTCAGCAACTGGTGGTCTTCGACATACTGCGTATCAACATTGACAGTCCTCAACTTTTGGAAAATGTTCCTCTTCATGTCCCATCACGGCAGTTAAGTTCGACACAGTTCATCTCTGTGCCTGCACATCGGACCGGTTATGGCTACAACAATCCTCTGGACTCTTGCCTACGGGCCTTCAATGAAATCAGTGTATATTTTGATTTTGTGACAAGCAAAACTGCTTTCAAAAATAGCACACTATTCCCACTTTCTATAAAGGCACCTCCAATTTTCAAAGAGAATTCATGATTTGTGCTTATTTCATAAAAACCGGTTCCCACTTTCTATAAACGCACCGGCTGTTTTAAGGTGTGGAACGTTGTATTACTCAATGGGTCGACAAATTTCTGCATTTCAATAGTGAGTTGGTCTTCCGCCACGCTCGATCATCTGGAAAATCCGGTTGGGCATGCTTTTGTCCAAGTTCTTTATAGTTTCCATCTCAAAATTTTCCCAGGCCGCCGAAATTGCCAGTTTTCGTTCAGCAATGCTGTTATACTGCTTTCCGTTGGCGTAGATTCGTCGCACGATTATTCCCCAGATGTACAGGATTCAGATCCGAGCTGCGGGCTGGCCACCACATCAGTTCAATTTTTCGGGACTCAAACCAGGATTTTGTCACTGAACTCGTGTGAATACTAGCATTATTTTGCTGAAACACGAATTTTTGGCGACGATACTTCGCTTTGAATGGAATCAGGCTGTTTTCCAAGACCTCTATGTAGTCTGGCGAACTCATTTTGCAAGATGTGAATGCCAAGTTGAGCTTTCCTTTTGCGCAAAATCCGATCCAGACCATCAAAGATCTTCCACCAAAGTTCCGTGTTGAGAAGTGCATCGGTTCCTTCCGCAAATCTCTCCAATATCCCGTAAATCCATCGGGGCCATCCAGATTGAATTTTTCCTCATCAGAAAAAATAACCTGAAGATGAATAAATAAAAAATCATAAGCTCTAATAGCTTGTAATCGCATTGTAACATTTTTCTGAGAAAAATACAGGAAATAACGAAGACTTTACCGTGTCCCATTGACGAGCCATGTTCACTTTTGCGGAATCCAAACGTTTTTGCTTGTGATCTGGTGTTAGATTCGGAGCCTTGTGCATTTTAGATCGAATTATGTTGGGGCTGGAGTGCAAAACCTTACGAATAGTCTCGGAGCTCAGATTTGATCTTGGACACCGATATTGTTGAATTCGACGCCAATTTCACAATTCTTCGTTCATCCCGCGCCGACAGCTTTGATTGTGTAGCCTTTCGTTTGGTTGTTGCATACTTTCTCGGATTCTTCAAGAAATTTCTTATCACCGAATCTGAACTACTGAGTCTACGGGCAATTTCGCCAAGAGGCACCTTTTTTCGTCGGTAGGCTTCGACCATTCCCCTTTCTCTTTCACTTAGAACACTTCCTTTTGGCATTTTCAAGCCATACGATCGAGAAAATTTATTCAAATTCAAAAGTTTGCCTGCATTTGCTCACTGCGTTTATAAAAATGGGAGCTTCGAAAACACAGATGCAACGAACACACTATCACTATTCAATGTGGAATATATATGATTCACTAATACTTACACGGTAGCATATGGTACACATGCTGATTAAAGCGTAAACATTGTTATTTGCGTAGTGGGTGCCGTTTATAGAGTGTGAGAATAGTGTTTTAGAAATATAAGGTATAGTAGTTTGTGCGAGTTCTATCGAAGACCAAACAATAATAAATAAATATTCGGACAGTGCAATATTTGGAAAACATGGCGGGTGTGCAGGGGTTTCCCGTTCGAGCGTTTTCAGGCTGGTTTGACTGGGTTCGGCTACGCAACGCCAAGCGTTGTAATGCTGTAGAATTATTGTCCCCGCCCAGATAGGTTTCTGAGCTGAGTTCCAGAGAATAGTGAGCAGTAGACTTGCTATCCGATGATTTTTTGTTTCTGTATTATAGTGACTTTCAACATTTTTGGCTAGTTCGTCACTTTACTTCCATTTTGGAAAAATGTCGGGAGTGAGAAATGAACTCGTAGCTTTAGCGTGATAGGTATGTATGTTAACACTACGCCAGATCACCTCCACACTACTGGATGCTTGATCAGAGACGTGATCGAATATAGGCAAAGCTGATCTATACTGATCTATGTTTTAGTCCCGACTGATCCCTCTGAACATCCCGTGCCCTATTTATACGATTATTCCCATAGTCAATTGAATAGCGTAATTGTTATTTGAGTTCCGTTTAGAATATTCGCTACAAACAGTTACTCTTTGTATATCGAAACCGTTTCCATCCGTTGCTGTCCTTTGACAACTCGCTTGTTATTGTTTGTGATTGTTATGATTGTTTATATGTTGTTATGTTGTGCTGCTGTGTTCTGTATTATGCGTAGTGCAAACAAAAAATATTTTATCAGTTTTTTGTTCCGCATGAATAACGTGGGTGACTGATATGTCATATCATATATGCGTTAACTGTTCTTGCTTTACAGGTGCGGACTCAGGGTGATTTGCTGCGGATTTTGATGGGTCTATAGCGTTTTTTTTTTAGTTTTTTGTGTCAATGAAGCAAAAAATATAGAAAAATGAGCATGACTGGGCAGTTCCAGTGTCGTGGTTTTCTGCTGGTTGTTGTAATGAATTCGTTTTTCATAACCCGCCATGATAAGATGTAGAACCGTCTTCAGTTTTGCCGCTGGAGCACTTGTTTACTAATGTAAAAAATTACGTTCAACATCCTTTGGTTTCAAATTGAATGTCGTCACTATATCCAATTACTCTAGCGCAAAGCATGAAAAAATCGTAGACTCTGTAGAAGCCAATATTAAATCTGGCATCCCTGGCACATCGACGGAGGGATTGGGTTGATTTGCATATAAAGAATAATGTTGCGGTTTGCGTCGTTTGACGAATTGTTCGAATCATCAATGTGTCGGCCGTCATTTGAACTGTTTTCATCTGGTAATATCTGCAAGTATAATTTCATGAGTTCTGTGCGCAGCGGTGAACATTGAACACAGATTCGTCGCATTTAATCTGCAACATCACAAAAACCCAGAATCACTAAAAGGTTTTTTCTCTCCGTTTCAGATCACGTCAATAGGCAAACATGTAAGTATCGAAAATGGTTTCACTCTACTCTACTCCAGATAGTGGCATAACATCCGATAATAGGCAGTAAATCTGCATTTCTCTGATTTTCAATTATAGCTCTGAATGAACCCTCACTGAGTGGTGTACCCATTTCGGGCAGCTTTTAACTCCCCCCTAAACACAAACACATATTCGTATCTCGCCCTTGCCATCCCCAGAGAAACCACTCGTAGTTCAAACTATGCATTGGCAAATTTTTGGAATCGAATTAGTTAGCCTCGGGGAGGCAAAAACTTTTCTCCCATCAGGTGAGTAGCAATCGGTAGAATCGTTCGGTCGTAACTACTGTTGTTGCTGCCGATTTCCGCCCGCCCCAATTTCAGCCCAAATGTTTCGATAAAAACTAATTTCTGAAATTAGGATTTTTTTTTCGAAAACGACGCAAGGCAACGGAACGAATAACTTCTTCCATTGCTGCCACTGGAATTTTACACATCCATGTCCGGGATGGAATCAGGACTTTCGTTCAAAAATGTCACTCTCAATTATTTTCGAGTTCACAATATTTGCTACAGCCGCACAACATAAGACTCGTCCCAATCGAATCCGATTCTTCGGATTCGGAGAGCACAATTTTCCTTCGGGAGTGTGATGCAAATTTGACTCTGCTTTCGTGACGAGCAGAAGTCAAACAGTTCTCACCAGACAGATCCCCCGCCTGAGGGCATGTGCTCTTTTGTCCCCGTTCTATTGTCCCGTTATCAGTTCAAGTATTGCTCGCTAGCTGGCTGCTACAGGTCATGATGATGATGATGACGATGCGATCCTTCCTCGCACATCGTGCACTCAACTTTTCCCTGGCGAAAGTAGGATCGTATTTCAACGAGATTAATGCACGAGTTTCTGTCGGTTCTCCGCCACATTCCGGCGATAGTTCTCATGTTCTCCAAATGTAGTACATACATTCAATATGTGTAGTATATGCTTCGATGTCTGTTCTCGGCGAAACGGCGGAACTTTGAGAAGTGGATTCGATTTCGATTGCAAGGAAGGGTTGGTGGACCGGCAAGGGAGAAGAAAAACCAGTTTTCAATACTGCAATTCGGATTCAGGTTGTGCACATACATTTTTAATGTAGCACACATATTTCTCTCGCACTGTTCCGATGCTCGTGTCGAAATCACATTTTGCCTCCGGGCAATCCTCTGCTTCGCTATGGACAAGGACTTCAGATTCGTCCATCGACCGCCACCATCGGGGGCTGTTTGGGTGTTTCGAATAAAATCTCATTAACTGGCAAATTGCGATAACCATGAACTTTCTTCTCGCAGTTCGTGTGGTAATAGCAGGCAGTATATCGCAATTTCCGCACGGGTTTTTTCGTTCAAATTCTTAATGAGTGAAACAGAATTGGTGTTTATTTTTCTTTGATCCGGTGGGATGTAATTTGGTTTAATATAATCATAACGGTGAATTTTACGAGTTATCATGTACATGTATCATGTATCAGATATTGAAAATGATCCAAGCCAATTCTCAGGTTAATTTTACAATTTTTTACGTGTTCTCAAATTGAAAGAAAATGTAAACCACTCTGGATTTTTTGTTGTTAGAAAACCCTCCAAAAATGCTCGATCGGAGTTATGTCTGGCGATAGCGACGGTAATCTTTTCCTTGAAATATGTTTGGGTTGCTTTCTCGGTAAAAACCTCTGAGGTCTCTTACGATACCTTTAAATCGAAGTATTGAACCGGTACCGGTTCAACCTATATAAAACTCACGAATGTATCAGTGTTAAAATTCATACAACTGTTCGGCTGAAAAGTTCATAAGGTTGACGTCTAGATGGCACCTCTTGCAAAAATCTACTTGACTATCACAAAGCACCATCGTTCAATAGATACGTGTCAAAATTTGACAGCAATCGGTCGATTGGATCGTGAGTTACAGCATTGAGAGTGAAGCAACTCTTGTTATTGTGAAAAAAATGGAAGCATCACAAATCAAGGAAAACGATGGCAAAATTGCATAAACTGGGCTTCGAATTGCTTCCGCATCCACCGTATTCTCCAAATCTGTCCGTCAGCGACTATTTTCTGTTCGCTGACCTGAAGAGAATGCTCGCTGGCAAGCAATTTAAGACCGATGATGAAGTGGTTGCAATTTAAGACCCATTCACTCGAATACCATTCATCCGAAACTCGTTTACCCGAAGCACAATTATCCGAACATAACAAATGCCCGAATGCAACAGGTACCCGAATGGGCATTCACCCGAATGTGACAAATACCCGAATGGACATTTACCCGAATGCAACGTTTACCAGAATCCTACAAATTCCCGATTGAGACATTAACCCGCATGCAACATTTACCCGAATGGAATGTCTACCCGAATGAAAAAGGAAAAATTGCGACAAATCAGATTATGAGTTTTGTCGGATATCCTGTTACGCAGTAAAATGAGAAATTGTAATGAGAAAATTCGAAAAAGATGTTGTCATTTAGAAGTTAGTGTAGGCACAATTGGCATGTCGTCTTCTTTCCTTACCGTTTTGCTCTTTAAGGCCAAAAGATCATTCATAAATGAGCATGGATTATGTAATATTCCGAAAATTAAGCAGGTAACTTTACCATAAAAAATTAAATGAAAATGTGAAAAGTAATAGATAAGATAAAAAATGGTACTTAATGGGAGCGAAGTCCCCATTAAACGATGGTAAGGAACCGAGGCGGCACCAAGCCTCCGAGGTGACGCAAGCCGAGTCGGCTTCTCGCAAGGAAACCTGTGTTTCACCGTTTGAAACATAGGAGACGATCCTTTAGACGGATTATGTTTACCTGGTGCATTCTGTTTGCCCGGTTAATTATGCATGTCATGTATTATGATATCAGAATAAATTTTATTGCGAAAAAATAAATTCATAATCAAAATTGCACTTCAGTGCCATAATACGTATGTACCAAAATTGTCAGTTTTTTTTAAGTAAACGGGCTGCGTCATCCATATGAATGAATAAACTTCATAATACGTTAAAAAACTGCATTCTTTAATTTTTCATTATTTCGAAAAGGATTATACTATACGCCACTATTTTTCAAATTGCACTACCCACGAAAAATACTTTTTGATTGGGAATGAGTACGAGACAAATATGATCTTCATACAACACTGATCAGAAATAAATATACAAATTTGCGTATTATTCGAATATATCCTTCTTTCGGGTAAGATGTAACATTCGGGTAGCTGTCGCATTCGGATAAATGTTACATTCGGTTGAGTAACTGTCTTTCGGGTGAGTGGGTTTTGGGTAAAAATGACACAATCGAAGTGATTACCGACACTGAGGCCTATTTTGAGGAATAACCGAAAGAGTAGGGTAAATGATCTTGATTTGTTCAATTTAGGGTGTTTCTTCTCAGTGTATATTTTTTCCAAATTAAGCCAACAATACTCTATAACTCTTTCTAACACACTATTTCGGTACGGCTCATATTTTTTGAGATATAAATTATCAAAGATTTCTCTCACTCAAATCGATACGCCCTTTTCAAAAGTTACGCTTGAGTAAAAAAATGAACCATGATGATGTATTTGGAAAAGTTGTTGGAAATTATAAGCAAATTCATAAAATTTCATGAACATGACGGTATAACACGACAAACATATTAAAAGGGATTATTTACTATAAAAAAGACAATAAATTAGAAATATTTTTAAAATATTTCGAGAATGGCTACATTTAGAAGGAGTTTTATGATACCCTTTTTTGTTTTAAATCACATCAGGATTTATAATTTGTGGCTAAAATACATACAAAAACACATACAAAACATACAAAAATTCGAAGTTTCGAAAATTCCTAAAAATTCGATGTTCCACAAAGTTCGTCAAAAATAATTTTATCATCTTGGGCCCATTTAAAATTTTCTACTTGACTTCTATTTTATATGAAAAAATAAAAAAAATTTTAAAATATGTATTTTGGATATTGCAAATTGAATTTTTGTTTGTAAATAAAAAAAAGAGTACTATTTTTTTTCTCAGTGTGGATTTTTTTCATATTCAACCATCAATACTCTATAACTCTTTCTAAGACACTATTTGGGTACGACTCATAGTTTTTGAGATATAAATTATCAAAGATTTCTCTTACTCAAATCGATACGCCCTTTTCAAAAGTTACGCTTGAGTCAAAAAATTCCCAATTGCTGTGGAAAACTCATATTTCCTCTAACCCAAACGGAATCGCACTTTCATTCGAATCAAAAATACTCATGTTTTGTCCTTTGTCGATTTCATTTGGAATTACTCAAATCAAAGACGTAGTCTAACGTCAAAATAACAGCGTGTTCAGATTTTAAAATTTGCATCGAACTTTACGCATCTTTTACATATTACATTCTGGGACAGAACCGGATTATTAATGTTATATTGAAAATTATGCTTCCAGAAGATACTATCTATCGGTTATCGTAATCCCGATTATAAGTTCCTGTTGATGAGGAGCACTAGGCACTCCTCCCAGTTGAAGTCTGGCTGTCCGACCCACGACCATTGGCTGCGACCGCCTGCCAGCTTGTTTGCTTGCGTGCTTGCTAGGCCTCATTTATTATGTACATGTTAACATTCTCATTTGGCCCGTGAGAAAGCGGAGAAAGGGATCGCTCAACTCTATCCTAGCCCAGGCGGAAGGATTTCTGGAAGTGGAAAAAGTTGTTAAGTAATGGAATAATAAAAATCTCTGCCTCCGGAAATTTTAAGTGATGCTACCATTTCGTCTCGGGCTTGTTTGTTCTAGGTGGAACATGGGTATACCTCCCTCCCGCACACGCGGGGTCGCTGGTCGGGGTTGTGGAGGATTAAAAGCGAGGAATGGAGATGTGACACTTTAATGGATCCATCCGTTTTTATCGTTCTTCCCCCGGAAAACCCGGTCGGTGTGGTGTGTGATACGGTTTTGGAGGGCCGGGGCGTGTAAGCCCCGAAATGTGAGATTGTGGTTCCGATAAAATATTCAATAAAGTGCTGGAGATGGAGTGTAAATGTTAGCATTAATGTTGACGAGGTCGTGAAATTTTATTTTCATTTAAATTTATGAAGCCGTAGCCGGGTTGTACCGAAATTGAATTGTAGTTGCACGTTTCAACGCGCGATTATCGAAGAGATGGATATTGTACCAGATCATTATAAGCTGCGTCATTACCCATCATCACGGTATTAACATTGAATGAGAGGACAACGCCACGAACCGAAATTTCAATTAGAGCACGGTGTTCTTCCCATCACACATTGTACGGTTAGCAAATCCACCGCCCGAAAAGGGGTAAAGAAAATTGGGAAAAAGACCAGGACCCGGGCAAACCAGAAAATACCGTATAAATTAGAATCGGTTGTTCATGCGGCGGAAGAGCTTTCCGTACTGAAGAAATGAATTTATTGAATCGTGCCGAAGTAGGGCTTCGAGGCTTCCGAATAGGGTGCACACACACACTCATTCCGTTAAGGATGCAGATGCAGGCGGAATTTTCTGTGGTGTTCAGCTGGCACCACATCCAATCCTCTCGGGGTGGCTCCACACGCCAGAAAGAATAATTAATTAAGTTCGCCAAAATTGAAAGCTCGTGTTCGCATAAAGTGCAATGTCATATACGCGTTCAGTGAAGTGTTTACCGAATTGAAAACCCACTCACAATTGTGGGGGGCGACGTTTTTGCGGAAGCTTATGTGTGAATCGTCAGCTGTTATCCTTTCTGCGTCTAAACATTCGCTCAGACGTAGAAATAGAATTTGTTTACAATTCAATTTTGGATTTGAAGATTATAATTTCGTGTGAGAAATGTACAAATATATATTCCACACACCGAACACGTTCAGGAGAGGGTGGGGCGTTGCTCTCCAACCCAGTTCCCATTCATTTCACACGGTTTTTGCATCAAACGATCCACCGGAGCTAGCTCCGTTTCAATGAAACCATCCGAATAAACGAGAAACTGGAAAGAATCAGACCGATGTCCCGCATTCTGAATCCAATCGTATAGAACCGAATACCACACAGCTGGTGGTATACGCTTATCACCCCGCCCCCTATTCCATGGGAGCAATTTCACTTGGCACGTGTACAACAGCGCATTAAAATGTATTCCGTCTTACAATCAATTTAGTTGCGGCTCACAGACGATTTTGGTTTAGGCATCCTTGCCGTCCGCCGACGACGAGGACCGGCGTCCCGTTCGCAATTGCCGGCCCGAATGAATGGCACACCTCAAGCACAGACGAAGGGACCCTATACGGATGGTCCTTCGTCTCGTCTTTCCACCAGTTTGGGGTTTTTCTCTCTCGAAAGCGAACAAGAAAACGCCATGGAAATCCGACATAATCGGATACCGTTTCGGTGGTTCGACGACGAAAAGGGAACATTGTTTTGTTTTTTCTTCTTCTGTTCGGTGCTCTCCCTTCCTCTTGTCAGATGGCGCTTATCAAATACAACACCCACACGTCGCATCACGTTGGAAGCAGTGGCGAAGGAATGGCACGAGCTTCCCGGATTTTATCGCGACAAAATTCGCACATTTCATCTGTTGGGAACGAGGCGGGTAAACTCGGCAGATGTGGGTTCCATTTCGCTCCGATGAGGATGGAAGCAAATTTTGGAATCAAGACGATTATGTCAGTTTTGGTGAAATTGAAAACAAAGATCTGTTGTGCTCCACATCGAAACACTGGTGCCGGATGATGAATTGCTCATTGTGATGCTCAGAAATGTGAGAAATACTGATTTGTATGGAATTACCTTTTCACCGACATTGCACACAACACAGGAGGATTCGAGAATTGCGATAAATGGTACGGTGTTGTCATCGGTATCCTTCCTGGGAACCGGGGATACATTTCTTACATTTATTTTCTTGTAAAAAACAGCTAACATATAAAACCAACAGCGAGCTACGAATTCTCTACGGAGAAAATCGAAATGGTCGTTTTTTCTAGGAAGCACGAACCCGCCCAATTCCAGCTTCACCTATCCGGCAAAGCGATCAGGCACTCGATGTTTTTCAAATACCTTGGAGTATATTTTGACTCTAAATGTACCTGGGGAATACACATTGCGTAGTTGAAACAGAAATGCCAGCAAAGAATCAATTTTCTCCAAACAATAACCGGAACATGGTGGGGCGCCCATCCAGGAGACCTCATTCAGTTGTACAAAACAACGATATTATCAGTGTTAGAATTGGCAGTTTTTGCTTCCGATCAGCTGCCAGGATTCATATTCTCAAGCTGGAGAGAATACAATATCGTTGCTTGCGTATAGCCATGGGGTGTTTGCATTCGACACATACGATGAGTCTCGAAGTTTTGGCAGGAGTACCCCCGCTTACTCTTCGGTTCACAGAATTATCCTACAGATTTCTCATCCGTTGCAAGATCATGAATCCATTGGTGATTGATAACTTCGAAAATCTACTACAACTGACTCCTCAGTCAAGTTTTATGTCTTTATACCATGAGTACCTTACCCATGAAGTGCACCCTTCACCGGGCATCTCCAACCAAGTTTGCTTCCCATACTTTTGCAATTCCTCTGTCAATTTTGATCTGTCCATGCGACAAAAGATCCATGGAATCCCAGATCATCTACGCTCCGATTATATTCCGGAGATATTTTCGGCAGAATATGGGAAAGTTAGATCTGATAAAATGTTCTTCACTGACGGTTCATTCATAAACGGGTCCACCAGCTTCGGCATCTTCAATGAAAATTCCAGTGCCTCTTTCAAACTCAAAGATCCTTGTTCCGTGTATGTCGCTGAACTGGGTGCGATATACTACGTCCTAGGGATCATTGAAACATTGCCCATCGACCATTATTTTATTTTTTCAGACAGTCTCAGATCAATAGAGGCAATCCGCTCAATGAAAGTTGATAAACGCTCATCTTATTTCCTAACAAGAATAAGACATCTATTGAGTGTTTTGGTCGAAAAATTATTCAAGATTACCTTAGCCCTCTCATTGCTCGATTCCGGGGAATGAGAAAGCGGACTCGCTAGCTAAGGTGGGCGCTTCAGAAGGCACACTTTTTGAAAGGCAAATTGCTTATAACGAATTTTTTCACATTCCTCGTCAGGACACACTCGTTAGTTGGCAGCGCATGTGGAGTGAAGATGAGTTCGGTCGTTGGTTACACCCGATTATCCCTAAGGTTTCGACGAAAGCTTGGTTTAAGGGATTGAATGTCGGTCGTGATTTCATTCGCGTGATATCTCGGCTTATGTCCAATCACTACAACCTAAACGCGCATCTCTATCGCATTGGGCTCGCAGCAAACAATCTTTGTGATTGTGGCGATGGCTACCACGACATCGAGCATGTTGTCTGGTCGTGTATCCGGTTCCATGCTGCTCGCTCTCAGCTCTCTAGAGCACTAAGAGCACAAGGCAGACAATCGGATATCCCCGTCCGGGATATCTTAGGTAGCCGTGATCCTGATCTTCTGCCTCATCTATACCTGTTCCTCAGAAACGCCGATGTCAACGTTTAATGATGTTTCCTTCGTTGTGTCCCTGTTTCGTATCCCTCCTATCCGATCTATAAACTTTTACTTAGTCGCGGCAATACATACACACACTCTTTACAGATACACGGGCCAAAGGTTGTGCAGTCCACTGATGATTCAACAAAAGCCAAAGGTTGTACCGCTCATGACAACTCTACACGAGCTGATGATTGCGCCGGCTAGTGACCATTCTATCCTGGATTCCTCGAGAAGACGCACCACGCTAGATATGGGGTACAGACTAGGGGGGCGTTGCTGATTAATGGTCAGCTGCATCCCAATAGGAAGTATCCCGTGTCGGGCACAGGTACAGATCGTTGAAGACAGCAACATCACAATTACGAAAACACTTGTAATACTAACCTCGAGCCAACCGCGAGTAATCGGTTACATATTACTAACATAGTTATAAGGCAAACATTGTCGAAATATTGAACTCCCGGCCCCGTCAGGTTGACGCCATATGAGCCTTAATAAAAATATATATTTTGGATAAAAAAAAAATAAAACCAACAGATACAATTTCCTTAAACTAACTTATTCATAATACTAACATTAATACAATTACTAAAGGAACATATCCAATGGTCTGGGTTGTGTGAGCTCTATTACCGAGGAATCACCCAACGCACTCTTTTTTGCAAGACATTTTATGTGAAAATAATGTTGACGTCGGACTACATCTTTCATTTCTATACTGGGGTGTAAGTTCAAAGCTTCGAGAACGAGAATGTTACATTGGAGAAACAGGATTTTGAGCAATAAAACCTCTTCGCCGGTTGAATGAAATGGTATGATAACCGCTTCATTCGAAAGATAAAATGTCTACGCTTTAGATGTAGGTTACTGATTGATCCAAAACTTGTTTCAATAGCTCAAAAATTGCTTTGAAAGTAAGCTATTCAAATCACACAAATCTGTATATAAGCAGGTGCCAGCTCGGAAATCCACTGAATTATAATTGTACAGCGGCTAGATCATTTTGGAACAGTTACTGCTGCAAAAAACCAAACTTGCTGCTGTGAAGAAAAAGGCAAGAAGAAAGCTGCTGCTACTGCTGGTGTGGCTGCCCGAAAGCAAACGTCAAACAAATCCTCAAAAATCAGCAGCAGCTTCGAAAAAAACTACCATCGCCACACATAACGTACAACACGAGAGAAAACAAGATAGTGTTTTCAGCAAATCAAATCCAGTTCTTTTCAGAAAGAGTTTATCAAATACTGCGGTCAAATATATTCTTTTTGTAATTTCTTCGATCAAGTGCGATCAACGTAAGATTACATCTTTCGAGCACTTATTAGGGGTACAATGAATCTTGAGGAAGACAATTCATTCCTGCTCGACAATCGCACAAACAATGTTCACTCATCAATGTCACAAACGGGAAGTGGGTGTTGTGAGGGAGGGCAGAGTGAGCGCAACATTTATGTAGACTGATTGGAAGCGACAGATATGTTGTCTATGCTGCCGTGATATCACAAAGTGACGCAAGCGCCAAAATTGACATTTTACTTTTTATGTTATAGATCGATATAGAATACCAAATCCTTTCAAACGGCTACGAAGTTTTATAGAAATGTGGAAAAATAACCCCGTAAAAACTTGAAAACGGAATGGCGTAAGCGCCATTTCCCTTTTAATGTGACGTAATTTGAATCTGATGCGATGTGATTTTTAATCCGTTCTGATGGCACATAATGAACGAGAAGGGACAACAAATTTCAAATAACAACATCAATCAAGAGACAAATCATCTTGACGATGTTCACTTACCTCACTTGCTCAATGTCTTTTTCGGATGAATTAAAGCTGATAGTTGATCGAAGGGTAAATGTCGGATTTGCTGAACAGCTGCACTCTTCTAAAATCTCCATCGAAACGCATCTTATAACAAAACTCAGAACATCCTCGCATAAACTGTATTTGCTTCACATCGGATAGTTTCGGACGGCATTATCTTATTCAACACGGATGTTTTCAATTGCATTTTAGATTGGAAAAGAAGGTGCTGTCCATAGTAGTTACAATCGGGTTCTCAACTACATTGACTCGCTCGACACACGCTACAAAGACGGAAAATGTATAGAACTCTTCTCCCTGATGCTACCTCATGCTCCACTCAACGGTGGCATGTTGTAGAAAATATTTGGAAACAGATTCTCCCATACTTGGATGGATGAACGCCAATCGGCTGTGGAAACAGCGATTAAATTTTTTTTAAATTTCCACAACAAACTGGCGTTGATAACATAGCTTAAATAAAACTGCATTTTTTCAAAAATCGAGCCGATGGCAATGTTTTTCCATCAATTGTACACAATGTGTACAGAACAGATTTTCTTAATGTACGCGTATGCTGATTATTCATGAAATTTTGCGAAAAGTCTCGTACTGAAAATTTCTCCCTCTGGCGCTTGCGTCACTTTGCGAGATTACAGCAGTATGGGAAATGGTATACAAATTATATCACACATAAAGGGGAGAAAGAATCTTGACCCTTTTAGTTTTGTGGACAAGACTAATTGATCCACCTTCACTATCGGTCAATTCGATTGGATCTTCAGTGATACTATTGTCTTGATTAGCGACCTGCATGTCATGTTTAAAATTTGCATATGAGTGGTCCAGGAATATCATGGAATATCATGGCAAAGATGACGAGAGACTGGTACGATAATTCTCATCTTCATCCGAATCGTGATCACTGCCTGTTAAAAATGCAGGCACAGCATCCTTTTTAGTCACCCTATTATTATTTCCATCAGACACAAACAAAATTCCCTCAAAATGCACCTGAGAGAAATTAATGTTATCAATGATTCATTGGAAGATTAGCACTTATTTTATATATTCCACATACGCTGCATATTCAAATTGCATCGGAGAATATACAGTCATCGCCCACATTGCAAAAATCGATTCAGTGAGCTTGCAGCAATAGATCAACCTGGAACCAGTGAAAGAATGAATGAAAGAATGAAAAAAATTCGCGAAAACTGAATGAACTATCGGAAAAAGTCACAAATGAGCCCAAAACAGCCATAAATTCACACAAAATCTTCACCGACAAACAAATCATAAAAGTCAGTTTGCTTCTTATTTCGGATATTGTTTTAGAAATCATCGAAATAATTCTTTAGGACAACTATATCGAAATTATCAAAAGGAAAAAAAAATTGGAGGGGTGGTATCCGAGACACGACCGCTAAGGACGCAGGACTACGCAATCTTCTTTTTCTTTGAAATTTGTTGGTTTATAATTTCGGATATTATTTGCGAATACGTCGAAATTTCATTAACAACTCTTTAGTAAAAAGTTCCGGGGATCCTGAAAAGGTTTAATAAGTTGCAATGTCAATGTACTTCAAGTGAAATATTCGCTAGCGTTCACAGCTCGAGGTGAAACATAAAAAACAAAACGAGCAGAATAAGCAACCTTTGTTGTTTGCAATACTTGCAATACTTATACGCTAGCGACAGCTTACTTACTATGTAAGGGTGGGGCTTACTTCGCAAATATTCTCTTTTCGCTATTCCTTTTCGTTGTTTCTATTCTAGCGGCGGCATAAGTTGCCCGTTTTTGACGGCTCTGTTCGGGAAATCACACAAATGGACATAACAAATGTATGGGAAAACGGGAATGTTTCCAATTTTCATCAAATTAAAGCTTATACAGACTATGGGATTGTAATGTATAGCATATAACACAAATCTTAGAAAATTTCCGGTTCGATTGGTATGCAAATCGTTAAAATCCGTTAGCAGCAAAAATAGTTATAAACATTTACTTTATTTCATAAAAACGTGACCGGTTTTCTGATTTGGCACCCTTAATGTAAGACGTAGTCCTACGTCTAAAATGTGGCCGATGCTACTGGAAGCCATGATGTGTGCTGACCTGGTACATCTTTTATTATTTTCTACATGATCAGTGGTCAAATTTTTTACCCTCTATATATTCCTGTTAGACGCTGTCCTACGTCAAAAATCAAATCGGGGATAAAAACGCACAAATGTACTCACAAACCAAGGTTCACGTCAAGTTTGAACACTTTTCTCATGAATGAATGACAACAACTTGCTTGATTGAAATTGCCAGATTTTCTTGATGAGAATGCGTAAAAAGAATAAGAAGAAAACAAAGATTCGCTATCGACGAAATTCTTCGCGGTCATTCCGAACCGTTATAAACAAAACCATGCATGGTCGATTCGATTGATTTTGAAAAATGCAATCACCTGCGTCATCCAGTCACCATCCCGACCTGCTGCCGAACGAGAATAACAAATATATCCTACGAAGATCTGCTGATGGCAGTATGTTGTGGATATATTCAATATGTTTTAGTAGAATATTTGAACCATCTTTGGGATGTATAAGCTTATTTATGAGATTTAACTAACAAAATATCGAGTCAAGTTCTGTTCTCCATACGGTCGTCCCGATCCGCAAATGTTTTTACTTCCATTTTTACACAGCATGGTCGTCCCGATTCGCACTCTTATCATTACCGTTTTTTCATACGGTCGTCCCGATCCGCACTCTTATCATTACCTTTTTTTCCTACGGCACATTCCGAATCGGCCGCCGACATGTCGTCTGAAGCAGCGGCCTCTCGCACACAAATCTGTGTTTCACCGATTGCCCGGTTTGCTTGGAACATGGGAGAAATTTATTAATTTAGGCCCGATCGAGCTTGAGCAAGCGCTTCAATGCGCTTTTTCAACTTACTGCTCAAGCGAGAGGTTGATAAATATGAAACAACACTATCAATGAACACCAGTGGAATGAACATCAACATCAGCTTGCCATGAAGTTAATTTTTCATTTGCTTTTTCATTTTCGTAATGATATTCGGAACGTCGAAATTATAGATCATTGCGTATTAGTGAAAATCGAAGCATAAAATTGAACGTCAACCAATTGAGAGTGAAATCGATTGAAGGTGAACATGGCCATTCATCACTCAAAATTCTTGTTTTTGGCGACTTCGGCAATAGAATGTATAGATAACTCTTGCTATGTTTTGACGTAGGACTACGTCTAACCGGAAGATATAGGGGGTGAAATGGAAATCTAGGCACTGAACAAGTAGGGAAAAATGCAAGATTTGGAACGCTTATAACTCGAGCATTTCTCAATAGTTCGCAAAGGTTTTTGCATCAATTGATAGGAAATATATCTACGCATCTATCATAACGAATAACATTTCATTTTTTCTTGAGATAAATAATTGAATAATTGTGAAATATCAACCATTGTCAAAATGCACTATGTGCCCATTTTTGATTGGTCCATTTTGTGCTCCTCATATCGTACCGACCAAAACGGGCAACCAGAGCAGCAGCGAAATAGAATGAAGCACGATTGGAAAGGAAAAAGAAAAAAATGAACGAAACATTGGTCGCAGTCTCACACATCCGTAATTCTCGAGCCTGCTAGTCAGCTTAAAAATCCCCGCTCCGCTGCCGTAACGATCACATTCTTTGTGTGGACACCGACTGGACAACATCGTTGCTGGACGAGCTGGACGGCGAGGGATCAAGTGCCTTTCTCAAGACAAGAGGGCGGAGGTGGTAGCGCTGGAGTAGAGTAATAGGGTAGAGTAGAGTTTTCAAAGGGCCTTTCTCAAGGCTAGAGACGAATGAACTGCAAAAGTTTAAAGTCTCTATAATACAAGACCTTCCTTCCTTCCTTCCGTAACGATCATTCTCATTCAA
This sequence comes from Toxorhynchites rutilus septentrionalis, assembly GCF_029784135.1. Lineage (NCBI taxonomy): Eukaryota > Metazoa > Arthropoda > Insecta > Diptera > Culicidae > Toxorhynchites > Toxorhynchites rutilus. The sequence continues at coordinate 53,524,122 of NC_073744.1, forward strand.
ACGGTACACCACATCGGTTCGCCTAGCAGGCGACCTAGCAGGCGACATATAGTTTCGGCCGCCGATGTTATCGAGTTAGCTGGCAAAGCTGCTCGCGACGATAATAAAACCCGCATTCGGAACAGAACACATTCGGTTCGGTGGACATCAAGACAACAGGCAGTTGCAGCGAGTGGCGAGTGGCAAACGCAATCGCAAAACGGCATCAGGTAGCAGAAGAAAAAAGTTTGTTCTTTACACAATCTGCTTTGGTGGCAAATCCAGAACAAGGCGGCATCGAGGGCGTTCGAAATGGGTTTTTTTTTTCAAAACCACGAGTACTAAGTTTTCTAAATTGGAACCATTCCATAAAACAAGGCGCTTTTCAGGGCCATTAAACCTTCCAAAAAAGAGTTTAGGAATTACAGTTCAATGCTTTCTAAAACATTATCCATAATAATAATAAAACACAAATTGATTTTCATCATTTGTTTGCCAGGATCTGATGAGTATGTGAATTTGGCAGTTGTTCTGAGCTTATTAATAGTTGGGGACTTTCCTGATTATTCAATTTTCACCAATTCATGAATTGTTCCCAGATTGAAAGTACAGTAATTTACAATTAGTTCGACATTTAGCTAATTGGACGGACATGTAATGCGACTTATTTAGTTGGACATTTTTGTAAACATAGAGTGCAAGGTCCAAATTATGACCCCACATTGAAAGTCGACACTGTACCACTCTTCGCAAATGTTCAATTACAGGTTAAAATCGCCTCCAATGCAACATTGAGTGGCGCTTCGGCACGTCGCATTGAATGTAATTTACTGTACAACATGTCACAAAGCTGGATGGGAAGAAATTTTCCAACTGTGAAAGCTGTGGCGAGTGGCAACAAATCGCTAAACAGGAAGGTTTAGCCGAACAAGATGGGAATATCGAGTGATAACAAAACAATAAACTCTTTAGATTGAAGATAATTTTGTGATCCTGAAAAGGACCCTTTTTAGCCTTCATGTAAATCCAACGAGCGAACAAATCGTAATGAATGTATTTTTTTGTCATCGCTCCCTTTTAACGCTCATTCGTTCGTCTCGTTGGACTCGCCCCTCTGGCTGAGTCTGCCGATTTGTCTCTATACTGTGAGTGTGTACCGCTAGAGTATAAAACACGCGGACCCTAAAAAAATATCTTATTTTCTTTCAAACCGTATACCCGTGTGGTTGTACGGCATCGGCATCGTGGATGTAACAAAGGAGGACAAGTTAAGGGAAAGGCAAAGTCTCACTCGAACCGTGCAGGTCTCCAGTTCCCTGTTGGTCGCATTCACTGATTGCTCCGCAAGGGTAACTAGGCCGAACGGATTGGTGCCGGAGCACCAGTATACCTAACAGCGATTATAGAGTTTCGGCCGTCGGAGTGCTCGAGTTGGCTTGCAAAGCTGCTCACGACAATCAGAAAACCCGCATCAAGAACAGAGCAGCTTCGGTTCGGCGCTCATCAAGGCAACAATTAGTTTCAGTGAGTGGCAAAGTGTTTCTCCGGCACGTCGCATTAAATGTAATTTACTGAACACAAGTCACAAGCTGGATGGGAAGAAATTTTCCAACTGTGAAAGCTGTGGCGAGTGGCAAACGCAATAGCTAAACAGGAAGGTTTAACCGAACAAGATGGGAATATCGAGTGATAACAAAAACACAACACAAAAGGTTCTTTTCAGAACCATCAACATATTCATAAAGAGTAAACAGTAAACTAATCCATTTTTCAGGTGGATAGGTAGGTATTCACGTAGAAGAAGAAAATAAAACAATATATTTAAAATATATATTTAACAAAAGTTGTCCCCTTTGTATAGTCCTACGTCACTCCGGTTATGTCCCCGACATTACCCACTCGTCTTTTTTATGAATTTACTCCCGATTGGCCGGTAATGGTATACACGTCCTATTACATGGGCAATGGGTGTAAATAACAATGGACAATGGGTGAGCGGAAAACGAACATAATATTGTTTTGATTTCCGGTTTAATGATACACTCAACACCGAACAACGGTCAACGCTCAACGAAAACTAATGTTGCCTTTTCTGGAATACTGGTCCTTTATTTTGTTCTAAATATGGAAATAAAACACGTTTTTAATAAAAATTCACTGCAAGTGATGAAGATCAACTTAACTTTCGTGAGAATCACATGAAATTATTGACAGTATTGAAGGTGCCTGAATGTAGGCTTTCCGAAATTCGTTCGTGCTGTTTTCGTTAAATATACCAGACAAAGTTCACGCGTCTCGACTCATGTGTTATACTCATTATGACAGAAATGGTGTTGAGTTTCAACAGAAGAGAATTCATGTGACACTGAGAAAAAGCTAATTCTTGCATTCGTGAACAGATTTTGATAATTTGTGGCACTGGTTACACCAAATGAATATACGAAGCGGGGAACAAAACCTGATGATTGCATATCCGAGCTCATCGCACACCATTTTCGAAGCCTGCATACAAGTTTGAACCGCATATATCGTCTTTTCCTAGCTATAGCGAATAACCGTTGCACAGACAAGTGCAGAGCGATAAATGATGCATTACTTCATCATTCGGTCATCATTTGCGGAAAGTGACGAATGGGAAATGAGCTTAAACGAGAAAGTTTTTGTTTCTCACTGGAGCGGTGTTGCTAGTAATACTTTGCGATCTATATGAATGAATATATTGCAAGGGATAACAGCGTTAAAAATGTAAAATATACATAATCTGACTACTCTCCCCTGATAATCTAGCTAGCTAAATATTCACATAGTTTGCACTCTCTGACCATTATGGGTAAGAATCTTTTACAGTAAATGAATATGAATCATTCGCTTTGTGTAGTAAAATGCTCAAAGTTTTAATTTTTTTACCCTCGAATATCTCCCAAGGGGGGGCAGTACATGATATTAGGAACATCTAAAAAATGTTTTCGATGCCAAAAATGTTTGTTTCGAAAGAAATTGACAAAATTTACATGGTAGGTTATTGAAATTCGATGATGATTTTTTCCATACATCCATTGCCACTCTAGGGCGCACAAATGGGCAAAACGCATGTATGTTTTCATTTAATTTCAATAGTTTACTGAGAATGGAATCATAATGTAGAGCATTTCAAACAAATCTTAGAGATTGTCCGATACGATTGGTAGGTAAATCATTAGAATTCGTTCGTAGCGAAAATAATTTTATTATTTTAATTAAAAAAAACGTGACGCAGTCCTACGTCAAAATATGTGTGAATAAGTTTGATACAATTCAAAAGTAACGTGAAACTCTCACACACGCACAGAATAAGTAATGGATGCGTCATACGAACATCTTTTTCTACTCGAAAAAGTTTACCATCTAGGCTGACGTTTTTAGTTATTGACCATCTAAAGTTTAAATCGCCGAACGATGTACCACTAACATGAGTTGATCTTCCTCGATGGCAGTTATTCGCGAACCCAACTTCGTAATCTCTCGGCGAGCAATATCCTGAGTTTGTTCAGGCATCGATGATTATTCTGCGAAGCGGCAAAACTAACATTATCGCGGCGAATAAAACGATTCTCAGTTGCGTATTATGGCTGTGGGAATATAAGACTATCAAAAGTGTGATTTGGGTCAATCATCAGTTCTAACTTCGCAAGATAAACGCTTGCTGGGGCCGATCTGTATCTGCTAGAACACAGTTCGAAGAATATGCTTCATTTCGATTTTACGGGTTGAGATGAAGAAGGAAGAAAACTCCCATCGAACACACTCCCGCGCTCCGCCGCGCGCCGTGATCTATGGATATGGATCTATGTCTTCTTCGATTTCATGGTTTTTTTGTTTCGTTCGGTTTGCACCGAATCGAAGGTCCTTCTTTGTGTCAGCAGCCGAAACGAGCGGAGCTCCACAAAGAGGAGATGAATGAGCCGAAGTGAAGTGGGTCTTGATGATAGCCATTTATTCTGTTAATTAAGATTTCACCGGAAACGGCGCGGTGGCGTTGTGTCCGGGAGAATGTGGGAGCTGGTCATTGAGACCTGGACGGGACATCAAGTTCGGAGGTCATGATTCTTCCTTCGCAGCATCGGAAGCATACGGTGCACCGCACCGTTCCGTTCGGGTTGTCTTTTTAGCAACTCTATCGATCGATCTAATTTCGGAACATAAGCGCTTTTTAAAACCGTAATCAGACGGGGAAATCATTCTCTGGATGTGCTATTTTTTAACTGAAGAGGAAATTGATGTGATTCTGCACACGTAAGCGGAATGGATGGCTGATTCGATAAGCGTTGTATCTTCTTTATTTCATTCCGCGAAACACTCTCTGTTATACCGAATTTACCGAGTCAGGAGTTAATCTCTGATAAAATTAATTATTCATGAAGAGAGAAGTTAATTATTTCTGTTTAATTTACTTTGCTTGGTACACAGAGGCGGCTCGGTGAGCATGAGCGCACTGGAGGACAAACTCAGAGCCCACGTTTGCTCTCCTGGGCATGCCGCACTGCAGGAAAATCGTTGTCGCGCGAAAAGCGTAAACGTGAAGCTGAGTTCACACGGCTGGCAGCGCCCTGAAAGTGGATTCTGCGACAGATGGTGAACCGGGGGTTTCTAGGGTTCCATCGAGCGAGCTTCCGTGCGATTCCTCAACTTGCTCGAAGCTGTTCGCGGGCCGCTCAGACGAACCACCCGAACTAATTATCCCGCAACATAGCCTGGCGAGGACCTTTCGAGGCAAACAGGTTGCGCAAAGTCTAGAGCAAACATAGACTGCGAGTTCAGTCGGAATAGACTTTTGATGTTATGAACGAGCTCTTGTTTTTGCTCTTAGTTTGTTGAACACTCTCAGAAGATGAATTGTTGAGATTCGGAGCGGATGGGAGCCAGGAGATATTGGAAGTGTACAGATTTTTTAGCCAGGTTTTCTTCAATAATCTGCATATGCTTCGAAACGAATATGTTTTCCATTTCTCAATTCGATGAGATTAGAAGAATTTAAAAAAATATACTCTATAAGTTAGAAAGCGGCTACCCAGCAAACTATCATGTATGCAGCATCATATACCCCATATTGTTGGCGGTATATGATGTTCCTGAATAGCATTTGAAGCCTGTTTCAGTTATAATTTGATCGCAAAAAGTAGGGCATTTCTCAGCATAGGAATAACGTACAAAAAAGGGAAGGATGTCATTTTGTAGGTTTTTGACGTAGAACTACGTTTTTCGGGAAGGGTGCCACATCGGAACAACATTGTTGCCGGTGAGCATCGAGCGGTAATGGATTGTCTTCCCCAACACTTTGCCGTCCGCACGTTTCGTGAAAATTTATTCCCTTGGCGCCGCTTGGCAGCGCAAATTCGCGAGTTGGCAGCGCATTTCAATCGTAAAGTAAGGACAGAACCAAACGACCGAAAAGCGCTGATAGCTTTTGTTTTATCAGACATATACCGGCAGGAGCCGACAAAAATGGTATATCTATACTGTCAGACAGCCGATTCTCAGTACGGATCTGCAGCACAGACGGAGCGGAGATATTTGGTTTTGAAGTGAGAAATATACCCGCGTTGACGGTATTGAGCTTCCTATCACTAATATGTTTTATATCTAATTTGTAGATTAGGGTGCCAATGAATATGGTCATTTCGAATTTCAAAAAGTTACCCCATAAAATTGTTCACCGCCTCGGAAAAAAACACCCTATGTAGAATATCAGCTCAATCGGACTTGAGGGAGAGTGGCGCAAAGCGTTCAAAGTTTGAGTTTTTTTTTGAAAATCGAAAAATCCCCCAAGGGGTCCTGCAAAGATGTTGTCTCCGCCCTGAGAGGTATCTAAGCAGAGTTCCGAAGAGTGTTAAAGTAGACTGGCTACCCGATGATGTGGTGAGATCGAATAAAATCAAGAGGTTGAACTTTAGTGATCGATGAGTACAGAAAATGATAATTATCAGGGCTTGGCATAGTCATAGTCAACTGAGGATAGTCAGCTGCCTATCTGACTGACTATATCCGTATTCAGTCGTAATTGACTTTTGGCCTCTTCACGCAGTTTTTCCGCCAAAACAACTAAACAGTCAGTCGGGCGTTTAGTCAATTTCCCCCTCTACGCCTCGACAATCTCATTTCATTCTTCTCAAGGCTGATTTAGACGATGCCAGTCAGCGCTCTAGTTGAAGTATCCAGTGAATAGAGAACATACACTCTGTTCAAGTTAGAGGTCAATTACTTGTTCGATACTGGTAAAAGTAACTTGAACAGAGTGTCTGTTCTCTGTTCACTGGATACTTCAACTAGAGCGCTGACTGGCATCGTCTAAATCAGCCTTCAGTCAAAATGTCTTCATTGCATTTGGGAGTGACTTCCCGCGAAGCGAATTCGTTCCTCTCTCTCTCTCCTACAATAAACCGTCCATTGATGGAGTCACATCAATGTCTCAGGCCGAACACATAAAGAAAAAAGATTCGTACCTGGAAACAAGATCAGGAAGTACATTTTACATATAAGAATTGTCATTGTCACTTACCTTTTTATCGCCGTCCGCGGATACTCAAAACAATCACCTGAAACTTTAATTATTTAGAACACAATTGCATGACACATAATACTTACCTTTGAAGACAACACAACAATCAAAACAATCATGTAAACAATAACATCCAAATTGTCACGGAATAGGGAGCGCATTGAAACGAACCCGCTATACAAAGCGTATTGTTGATAGCGAACATTCGAGAAGGAACCCGACCAAAGAATCAATCGCAATTATAGGCTATTCAGATGACTATGGGACCAATCATATAAATAGGGCACGAAATGTTAAGAATACTCGCGTAATTTTTCAAAAGGTCCTATGTAACATTCACATCAACTCGAGAAAAACAAAGTTGAAGATCGGAACATTGTTCCGCGAATTGTTTTATAAGGAATCGATCTTTATCACTACTCTTACCACTAGCGGTCAATAATAACTCCGCAAAACCAATCGTAACTGTTGTTATGTGATTTTAGTTTGATATTGAAACATCCGAGCGAAAAATGTTACATTGGACGTTTAGACTGACCGCTTCGTACATTGGACAAATTACGTTGTACGATGACAATTTGCAAATAACTACTGAACAACGATTAAAAGACGGGTGGGTAATGTCGGGGACATAACCGGAGTGACGTAGGACTATACAAAGGGGACAGCTTTTGCTAAATATATATTTCGAATATATTTTTTTATTTTCTTCTCCTACGTGAATACCTACCTATCTACCTGAAAAATGGATTAGTTTACTGTTTACTCTTCATGAACATGTTGGGGGTTCTGAAAAGAACGTTTGGTGTTGTGTTTTTGCGTTTTTTTTACAAATTTGATTCTTGTTTTTTTTTCTGAATCCTTTGTACTTATTAAATGTTCAACGCCCGGCATCTTTCGGCGTATGCACATATCGTACAATCAAAATGATGGCTGTGATAGGGAATGCATAGGTGGTTATCAGCTCATTCACTATCATATATTTCACTATTGAGCACATTACCGTACCTTAAACTGTGGTTTCGGAGACGAATGAATTGTAAGATTTGTAGTCTCCGCAAACAAAGTAAATAAAAATGAAAAAGAACTGAGGTTATGGAGACGAACTCTACGATATGTCGAGAAATAAACGAGCTAGAAGCGTTTTGAAAAACCAACAGTAAATACAGGGACGGATGACCTTCGGATTAAAGTCCTTTAAAATAAGAACAGCCAACTCGAGCACTCCGGCGGCCGAAATTCTATAATCGCTATCAGGTATACTGGTGCTCCGGCACCAATCCGTTGATGCGATGTGATGTGAAATGATGCCATACAACCACACTGATTTACGGTTTGAAAGAGAATGACATATTTTTCAGTGGATCCGCGCGTTTCGTACTTTAGCGGTACACGCTCACAGGATATAGACAAATCGGCAGACTCAGCCAAAGGGGCGAGTCCAACGAGACGAACGAATGAACGTTAAAAGGCAGCGATGGCAAAAAAATACATTCATTACGATTTGTTCGCTCGTTGGATTCACATGCAGGCTAAAAAGGGTCCTTTTCAGGATCACAAAATTATCTTCAATCTGAAGAGTTTAATGTTTTGTTATCACTCGATATCCCCATCTTGTTCGGCTAAACCTTCCTGTTTAACGATTGCGTTTGCCACTCGCCACAGCTTTCACAGTTGGAAAATTTCTTCCCATCCAGCTTGTGACATATTGTACAGTAAATTACATTCAATGCGACGTGCCGAAGCACCACTCAGTGTCGCATTGAAGGCGATTTTAACCTGTAATTGAACAGTTGCGATGACAGTGGTACAGTGTCGACATTCAATGTGGGGTCATAATTTGGATCTCTTTGTTTACAAAAATGTCCAACTAAATATGTCGCATTACATGTCCGTCCAATTAGCTAAATGTTGAACTAATTGTAAATTACTGTACTTTCAATCTGGAAACAATTTAAGAATTGGTGAAAATTGAATAATCAGGAAAGTCCCCAACTATCAATAAGCTCAGAACAACTGCCAAATTCACATACTCATCAGATCCTGGCAAACAAATTATGAAAAAATCAATTTGTGTTTTATTATTATTTTGGATATTATTTTAGAAAGCATTGAACTGTATTTCGTAAGCTCTTTTTTGAATAGTTTAATGGCCCTGATAAGCGCCTTGTTTTATGGAATGGTTCCAATTTAGAAAACTTTGTACTCGTGGTTTTGAAAAAAACCATTTTGAACGCCCTCGATGCCGCCTTGTTCTGGATTTGCCACCAAAGCAGATTGTAAAAAGAACAACCTTTTTTCTTCTGCTACCAGCTGCCGTTTTGCGATTGCGTTTGCCACTCGCCACTCGCTGCAAATGCCAGTTGTCTTGATGTCCTCCGAATGTGTTCTGATCCGAATGCAGTTTTTTTCATCGTCGCGAGCAGCTTTACCAGCTAACTCGATCACTTCGGCGGCCGAAACTAAACACGGTTCGAGCGGGATTTTGCCTTTCCCTTCACTTTTCCTCCTGCCATGTCCAGACATGGCTGCTTGGGTTGGTTTGTTGATGTGTTGTGATGCGAACTGATGTGGTGTACGGTTTGAATGAGAATGATCGTTACGGTATGGTAGGAAGGTATTGTAGTATAGAGACTTTAAACTTTTGCAGTTCATTCGTCTCTAGCCTTGAGAAAGGCCCTTTGAAAACTCTACTCTACTCTACTTCAGCGCTACCACCTCCGCCCTCTTGCCTTGAGAAAGGCACTCGATCCCTCGCCGTCCAGCTCGTCCAGCAACGATGTTGTCCAGTCGGTGTCCACACAAAGAATGATCGTTACGGCAGCGGAGCGGGGATTTTTAAGCTGACTGGCTGGCTCGAGAATTACGCATGTGTGAGACTGCGACCAATGTTTCCTTCATTTTTTTTTTCTTTTTCCTTTCCAATCGTGCTTCATTCTATTTCGCTGCTGCTCTGGTTGCCCGTTTTGGTCGGTACGATTTGAGGAGCACAAAATGGACCAATCAAAAATGGGCACATAGTGCATTTGGACAATGCTTGATATTTCACAATTATTCAATTATTTATCTCAAGAAAAATGAAATGTTATTCGTTATGATAGATGCGTAGATATATTTCCTATAAATTGATGCAAAAATCTTTGCGATCTATTGAGAAATGCTCGAGTTATAAGCGTTCCAAATCTTGCATTTTTTCCTACTTGTTCAGTGCCTAGATTTCCATTTCACCCCCTATGTCTTCCGGTTATACGTAGTCCTACGTCAAAATACTTGCATTTCGTGCTAAAAGCAAATCATTATTGTTATAACTCGTTGAATTGCACTAAAAACGATATCAACACCCGAAAATAACAAAAACTCAAAATGTCCGAAGTGCGACTTCGTGTTGTTATTGTCCCCCATTTTTTTTAGCCATATCTGCCATTTAACGTCATAACATCAGTTTGTTCAGAAAAGTTTATGACGAGTTGGACTCGTCATGTCCGTTCAAGGGGTCAATCCGACTCAATTACTTATCATCTAACGTTTACAGAGTCAAATTTCACCTTAAAATAAAACTTATTTTCTATATAATCAAGACTAACAATTTGATTACAACTAAATCTAACACTAGATTGATTGAACAAGGTTAGAATTTAGGACTAGGATGGAGCAAGTGAGGTAGTTTGGTTTGATGAGGAGGGAAAGAATCAAACAGTGATATAATTTCTTTTGAGAAATTGATGAAGAGGGAGCAATAGGTTGAGGTCGCGACTAGCTAAGATATCTCTAATCGGAAAGTCAGATTGCCTTCCTAGTGCCCTGAGTGATTCCGATAGATGAGCCCTGGCAGAATAAAAGTTCATTCAGAATGATGTCCATGATAATCATCACCACAAACGCAAATATTACTAACAACGATCCCAATGTGACACAGATGTGTATCTTACAAGAAAATATATAATTGAATGAAAAAGTCACAGGAAGGTTGTGTCCGAGACATGACCGCATAGTTAATGTAGAATTTCGTTAGCCTATCTGTTGCTAAATCGTTTCATATTTCAAGACATTTTAACACAACCGCTACTATATACAATTTTTAAACTTACACTTGTGCTTCTTCTTCTTCTTCTTCAATGGCACTAACGTTCCTAGAGGAACTTCGCCGTCTCAACGTAGTATTACTTGCGTCATTTTTATTAGTATTTTGTTGAGATTTCTATGCTAAATAACACGCCTTGAATGCATTCTGAGTGGCAAGTTCTAGAATACGCGTGATCACAGTGCAAGTCGGAGGAAATTTCTTTGACGAAAAATACCCCCAACCAGAACGGGAATCGAACCCGAACACCCGGCATGTTAGTTATGACGCTAACCACTCGGCCACGGGAGCACACACTTATGCTAATTCCCCGAATTAACCAACATTAAAGTTCAAAATTTGAATTTTATTTGTTAGAACTAATCGTATCACGCACTTAACTTGCAATATAAAAATTCCCCCGACTTGCATATATTTGCAATGTTGATTTCCCCCAGGGCACCATGGTTTTGAAATCTGTTACGGAACACATTTCGGTGGGAACAAAAGCTCCCACTACTTTCGTGTATTTGTAATGGCGATTTCCCTCAGGCACCTTGGTAGTCTGTAGTTTAATAAAATATATAATTTTAAACATTTTCACTGTAATAAATTATTATGGAGTGTCCAAAATGATTGATACAAAACTCTTAGAATTCTATCAGGAAATTACTGAGCAATAATTGTGACTACAAAGGGAAACTTGTGTCTTCAATTTCGACTAATCAGAAGAAGGTATTTTCGTTTGGATAACTGTTTGAATTTTTCAATTGAATATTAATTTATTCAATTTAAAAAAATGTTTTGGAGTGCCGAAATCTGTTGACGCAAAAATCTCAATGACAAATGATGAACGTTTGAAATTGGACAATTTGTTGATGTTCGTTTTTCAATTTGTACCCCCAATATGTTCCCGAATGACGTAATCCTACGTCAGAAATACCGTACATCAATGTTAATGAACTGAATTCACTGTTACAAGTACAGAGGAGGAAATGTTTTGGCGGCTAATATTCGAATTCACTATTCGGGGCTCAAAATTCTCCAAACAGACGATGAAATGGATTGACGTCCTCCTCCAAATCATTCCAATACATTCCTAAACCCGACGACATTTTCGTCGTCCCGTTCTGTATCGATTAGTGTTGTGCTCGGTTACGGTTGGCCGCCGCCGCTGCTGCAACCCGGGCGCAAATCGACGAAACCAAACCGTCGCTTCGGAACATGCTGAGAGGAAAATCGAACATGAAGTGTGTGGTTTCCGGCCGTTTGGAAACGTAATAAGCCATCGATAGCCGCCGGGTTGTCCGTTGCTGCCCGTTGCTACACGCAGCGTGTGCTGTCAGAAGGTGGGACCAATGGGAGCCATTGACCAGATATCGATGTCCGGAAGAGCGAGTATCCCTGGCAGCTGCTGCGATTGGACCTTCCCAATCACGATGGGATCACTTTGACGGATTTTGGTAGCTGACGAGAGCTCTTCGGGGTGGATAATATCGATTTATAGCTACACATCCGTTGGTTTGCGGGTTAACTTATGTGTATTACGGTGCCGTGACAGGTGGCGCACGTTTGCAAATTCAGATATTGAGATTATATTGTAAATCAAACATTTGAGCTCTGCCGCTGTGAAACTCTAGAAGACGATCGGTTCTCGTTTAACTGAGTCACACATGTATTTGACTTAATTTAAACAACTGGCGTCTCCTCGAGTGCATGGAAGAAATACAAAATTGTACCAATTAAGGAAATAATATGAACGGAAGACGATTGGAAAATTGCTGTTCATTGGTATTATTTGTTTTGACGTAGGATTACGTCTTTCGGGAACATAATGGGGTACAAATTGAAAATCAAAAATAGAGCACGTTGTAAAAATTGTCCAATTTCAAACGCTTATTTCTCTTTCATTTCATGATGGATTGATGAAATTTTTGCGTCAATCGATTCCGGCACTCCATAACAATTTTTTATATTGATAAAATAATATATGTCATGAAACTAACCATCGAACAATTGAAAAATATCAACCCCTATCCTAAATGAGATAAAAAAACAAAAAACCTTATCCTAACGGAAATACCCACTTCTGATTGGTCGAAATTAACGACACATGCAGCGGTTCCCTAACAGAGACATCTAAACCAAGCTGCCTGGGGGAAATTGACATTGCAAATACATGAAAGTAGGAGGAGCTTTTGCTCCCACTGAAATGTATTCAATAACCAAGCTGCCTGGGGGAAATCGGCATTGCAAATACATGAAAGTAGTGGGAACTTTTGTTCCTACCGAAATGCGTTCCCTAACAGAGACATCAAAACCAAGGTACTCGGGGGAAATCGGCATTGCAAATATATGCAAGTCGGGGGCATTTTTATATTGCAAGTAAGGTGAGTGATACGATCAATTATAGCAAATTTGGTACTTTAATGTTGGTTGCTTCGTGAAATTTCATATCAATGACCGATCGTGTATTGTGAGAAATTTAGCACAAGTGTAAGTGTAAAATTGTAATCAGTTGTGTTAAAAATGACTTGATATATGAAACAGTTTATTTCAATTTTCATAAATAAAAACCAAGGGGTGTTCCCGCTCGAGAACAAGTCGTTCGGTTTAAGCTGTCTGTTCATTTTCACCTAAAGAAAGTTCCTACGGCGAGAAAAGTTGGAAAAGTGAAAAAATATTCGAAAAAGTGATTTCCCATATACTCTACATACACAGTATAAGGTGTTGTTAGTACAATTACAATTCGCATTGGGTTAAATAAACTCTAAAGTAAACAATATAAAAGAAAATTACCTTTTCCATTTCAAATATGTTTTCTCTATATTGAAGTAACATGTTTTTACTGATGAGAAAAATTGATAATTGTGTTCGGTATTGATAATTATCTTATATAACATTGATGAGTTATATAAGGTTTTCATCATATCTCATTTCACTTCGCCATCTTCTATCGTGATACGCACCATACAACGACTAATTACTTCTATCATCAGTGTTGTAAACACTAGTAGAGTGTAGTAGAGTGAATAAACAATACCCAACAACCAAACGAACGGCCACTAAATCATTATAAAAGAGTTTAATTTTTCAAACATATCCAAAATCAACATATAGCCTAACGGAATCCTACGTCAACTATGCGGTCGTGTCTCAGACACAACCCTCCTGTGACTTTTTTTTTTAAAAGGATTAGAGAAAAAGGTTCAAATAAACATTATGCATATACAGCATGGTACATAAAGCACGGTACCAAAACAGCAATGTTTAAGGTCATTGATAATATTGACTTTATTCCCCCATGGTCCCACAGTTTTCTCATTTTATCAGATTTTCCTGAAGTTCGACACAAGATGCAGCACAAGGTGGGACCTATTTTGTATTCTCTTAATTGAAATGACCTCCCTCACGAAAATAATGTCGATTTTTGACAAACATTTTTTTTTTTCGAGATGACAGTAGATTAGTAGGCCTTTCATGCAATTTTACGACATTTGGCATCAATTCTTTTTCGAAAACACCATTTCCATGTACAACTAACCAACCCAATAGAAGATTTTATCGAGCCTTCTTCTTGAAGTTGAAATAGCTAATCAAATCACACGGTTATATGCGACATTATTCACTCTCAACATACACTGCATAAGATCGAGTCTGTATATAATCGGTATCAGTGTATATCAAACAATTCTATGAGAATTTCCGATTCGATTGGTAGGAGGCAAATCAACGAAATTCATTCGTAGCAAAAATAATTATTAACGTTGGAACTATTTCATAAAAACGTGACATGTTTTCTAATTTTTCATCCTTACTGAAATACACAGTTCTACGTTAAAATATTTATTTATTTAACTATTTATCAACAGGTGTCAGGTGTCGCAGAATCTATTTTTGAAAGATTGGTTTGTTTACAAGTTTTAGATGAAGGAACTATGAAATTGATTCATAAAATTCAAAATATTCGGCAAAATAATGCAGTTTAATAATGTTGATTTCAAGCATTTTTAATTTACGTTTTTAATGGTAAATAAAAACAATAAACATTCGATCCACATACTCGCCGATTGTTTGGACTGATTGCATTGAATCGAACATTCACTTCACCGTGTAGCAGCACATTCGTCACAACATTTGTCGATTCATCGAGTCAAATGTTTGAGTCCAACATTCGACGAATGTCGACGAATATGACGACGTTGGACGAATCGTGTAGCGCCCGCATAAGAGGACGCAAACAAGTTGACTCATATTCACTACACATGCCTGTCTTGAAGAAGAAGAAGAAGCCCGCTGTATCCAAGTATGGAACACAATAAAATAGAATACATGTAAAAAAAATTGCTTTGTTTTTGAAGCCGCTTAAAAATAATGAACGGAACAGAATTATTTGTCTAGAGGCGAATGAACTGAAAAATTTAAACCGTCTTAAAGCCAAAAAGAGGAGGAAGAAGGAATAACTTGCTCACTTCTCGTTTCGTGGTAATCTAAGCAACATCGTTGCAGGTGAGCGTCGAGTAAGAATGGATTGTTAACAGGTGGAGCCTCGCGTCGGTCCCGAGGTGCTGACGTTGAGGTTTTTTGGGAGAAAAGCGCTGACTGACTGGGACTGATAGTTACAAAATAAGAAAATCAAAATTTATTAGTTTTCGGATGTTTTACAAAATGTGACTGAACACACTTTCGAGATGAAAATGATGAATGGGAAACAACTTTTCAATATCTAATATGTAATCTTCTCTTCTCTCTCTCTCTCTCTCTCTATATATATATATATATATATATATATATATATATATATATATATATATATATATATATATATATATATATATATATATATATATATATATATATATATATATATATATATATAAAAATATATATATATAAAAATATTTTATATATTTTTATATATATATATATATAAAAATATATAAAAAAATCTCGTGTCACGATGTTCGTGGCCGAACTCCTCCGAAACGGCTCGACCAATTTTAATGAAATTATACTCAAAAAACTTGGTAGGCCTGGATTCGCCTAAAACCAAGCGCATTTCCGGCGTGCTGGGAATGTTATTGAATGAGCACAATCAATTATTGAATTCTTTAAATCACATATGCTCGGATTGCAAAATGACAATCGTGCTATTGTTCAAAATCCTGACAAAACACCAACTGGAGAGCATGTGTGCAGATCCAATGCGCATGTTGTTGAAGACACTGGAATTGTAGTAGGCGATTGCACAGTGACGCGAGAAATTGTGATTCAATATGGAATTTATCGGCGTAAAACACCGTTCATATGAAGCTCTTCACCATCTTCTTCAATGGCCCTAACGTTCATCTTCTCAACGTAGTATTGCTTGCATCGTTTTTATTAGTACTTAGTTGAGATTTTTATGCTTAACAACGCGCCTTGAATATATTCTGACTGACAGGCCTTAGACTATATGAGACCGCAGTGCAAGTCAGAAGAAAATTCCTTGACGAAAAATCCCCCAGCCGTTCTGACTTCATTTATATGAACATTATTTCTTATTTTGAATTAATATTTATGAACATGCGGTTAGAGGAGATGAAACAAACAAGAAGGTGAAGAGAGCTTGATGCGTTTTCATATGTATCGTATGATGATTCGACGCGCCAGGACACTGTATGTCGTGAGCTGTACCAACAGTTCATGGTCGACATGTGCGCAAAGGTAGAGAGTAAACGACTACGATTCCTACGACACAATAAACAGGAGCGGCGTAATGAAGAATACACTTACTTGCGAGACGCTATCATGAGCAATGCCGACACAGCCTTTGCTATCGCCAGATCAAAGCGCAATACACATGACATTGCAGCACGATGCTCAAACAGAAAATGAAGTATTTAATGAGCTTTATTATAACATTACACGTATTCGGTAGAATGACAAACGTGAGGATTATCTCATACACACATTTTTAGTTTGGTTAGAGTAAAAAATACGCTCGCGGAGATCGATAATGTAATTTTTTCGACTCCTGATCCTTTTACTGAACAACTACTCACCCGTATTCTTAAATCCGATCGAGTCAAAATTGCCCGAACGGATCGCAATTTTGCATTCTAATCAAGTCCATCCGAGACGTGCAAATGTGGCTACTTTGCCACGCTTTTATAACAAAAATCATAAATTAGAATAAGCTATCCCGTATGTGTACAATGTTATAGAGTAACACATTCATTGCAAGTGGAGAAAAATTTTGAACGAAAGTTGTGTCTGATAATGAGTTTACATTATGGATAAAATTTTGACTGAAATGTAAGACAATTTATAGAAAAATAGTTAAGTCAGGGTCAGGACTGTGTCTTCTAAGTACAATAAGTTACATCTAATGTGACAAATTGGTTGTTTTTTTAGTTTTCGTCGGGGTTATCGTCTACTGCACTCCATTTCTCTGTATGTTATAGATCCCATCCCCAAATATTTGTTTGATTTCCATCAAAGAATGGACCGTCATCATACTCGAGTCCGGAAAGATAACGTCATGAAATGCCTTATTGCACTGATAATTCTGAATTGCTTCACAATGATATAGCGATGCGACATTTTTCTTCTCAAAAAAAAAAAAGGTGTACGCAAATGAACGTTTTTAAGACACTCCTACTTGTACATTTTGGAGTCCGGGTCCTTGTTTGTCACGATAACCTGGGTTTTTTGTTAGCATTTGGAAAAACATTACCGGATCATGAGCTTTCTTGCAAATTTATCACAGGAATCAAACTGCTGCCAAAACGTTCCAAGTTCGATCAATAGGGGCGCAGCAGTAAAATGAAAAGTGCGTTTAGCTAGTTACTGACTCGAGCTTTACTGTTGATCTGTTACTATTACGTCATGGGTAAGATCCAAAACGATGGAATATGGGTTCCACACCCAAACTAGCGTTTTTTTTTATCCCATTTATTTATTTAAGGCTCATTAGCATTTTAGCTGTAACAGAGCCGAATTTTAATCGTGTACATGTCACATGGTTATCATATCTATAATTAGCACATTACACAGTTGCCATTCGCCAGTATTCCTTCTATACCATTACATATGGTACATTCACACAGTAGCCATTTAGGCGTAAGGGTATTCTTTCTGTTCTTCCATTATCCAGTTGGACCACCGGACAGCGGAGACAGTTGATTGATCATTGTTGAGTTATTTATAGAACAGTAGCCCGATGTGTCTGGCAGAGCAGAGCAGTTGTATGGATGAATCGATTCTATTTCGACCGTGGATCGATCTCCATCGCTGATGATTGTTGCGTGGACGTAGTTATTCTATAACAACACAAAGATGGTCAATGAGGGCCCTGAGTTTTGAACTCACGATCGATCGCTTACTAAGCGAACGCGCAACCAATGTGGCTACGGAGACCCCCCCAAACTAGCTTTGTCAGAAAGCATTTAATTTTCGACAGAAAACATGCCATTTCGTGCCTTGAAGCGTCAAATAGGCAAATAATGTCATCTGTCCCCCAACGCTTTAAAATGTTTGTTTGTATGGAATCAGACATCTCATTCTTGTTTCTTTTTTTTTTTTTTTTTTTGGGATTGCATCCAAAAAAAAAAGTCCAAACAAAGACAACGGGGATCGAACCAAGGCCGGCTAGGACGCAAGACTGTTTTACACGACCACGCTACCCACATGAGTAATGATGCTGTTCAGCAAATGCGTGATAATATTGCACCTGATTATAAAATGAAGTTGGAAAGTGTTTTCTAAGAGTAAAAAAAAGAGGGCATGAAGGAGAGCAATATCTGTCTCGGCCGTTCATGTGACAAAGTATGCGGAAAGCTTATTTGTCTTTTGTTTCGCTCGCTCGTATTAATCTTATATTTGCTGTACCATGTATATTATACAAATGCTTACCAGTATTCGAGAGTCATGACGTTTTATGTTATGTTATGTCTCATTTAATGTAATAAATCGGGATGACAAAACATGAGCTAAAAATCAATTTTGGGTGCACATTAATTGTCTGTAGGTGCCATCCACAATACTTTCAATATCACATTTCCATTGTTTTCCTGGCAATAATGAAGAATTTTCTTTGGCTATTCTCACACTTGTCAACGTCATGGTCAGAACGAAGTGGCTACGGTCATAAGCTAATGCTTTGCATTCAATGTGATCAGGTAGGAGTGTTATGTCGATTGAAACTGTTACTGTGATGTCTACAAACGTTAATCTTAGTGATGAGATGTCTCGAAAAAAAGAAGGCTAGGTAACGTCGGGGACATAACCGAAGATCGTAGGACTGCAACAAGGGCTTTCAATTTAATTGACTAATCGAAAATCCGAGTAGTTTTTCTGTACCTATTGAAAAAAATTCATCTCCAAAGGTCCCAAAAACATCATTCCCAAACAAATTATTCACAAATTATAATATTCACCATCTTTCGCAGAGCAGAAAAAAAAACGAAATCGATTGTGTTGTTGGTAATTATAGCAATAAACATAGCTCTCTCTTTCGAAAAATTTCTTCTTTCCATCCGACTTGCAATGCGTTGTACTTTGAAACCTTTTTCAATTCGGAAGCCATGTATGAATTCATAAAAACTGAATGATATATCGTAAAGTCCCCAACCACCAACAAGCTCAGTCAGTTTACATATAATATTAAACGATGGGTTACGGTTGTCTATTTGCTAAAAACTCGGTGGTCGATGCTGATGATATTCGTCGAATAGCAGACTGCAGGCTTTTTATCGTCCAATAAGTTGATCGGCTTCTTGATCAGTACGGAGAGATATGCATGCAGATATGCAATGCATCGATTCAGTTGGGTCGATGTTTGTACTAGCACTTTGCACCGTATGAAACTATAAGCCTATGTTTGCAGTTTGCGGAGGCTCAACTGCAAACATAGGCTTCTGCCACTCCTGCCACTCCTGCCGTTACATGCTAGAACGATGGCCTTAGCACATCAGCTCTGCTTCGCGGTTAGAAAATGAATGATGTTTTTGGAAGGCAACCACCAAATTTATTTCATTTGACTGGCGGTAGAATCACAAGGGGTGTGGCTTACAATATAATTCTTTGCATGTATCCAAATTATGTTCCGTTGTTACTTTGGTTGCTCCTTTTGGTCGGACCCATTTGAGAAGCACAAATTGAACCAATTAAAAAGAGACGCATAGTGCGTTTGGACAATGCATCACATTTCACAATCATTCAATTATTTATCTAAACAAATTTGTTCTTCATTGTGATGAATGCGTAGAAATATTCCCTGTCAATTGAGGTAAGGGGTCGGGCACAAATTACGTAACGTTAAAAATCCGGATTTTGGACGACAACGCTCGGTCGCACACTGAACTCTGAACACCGAAAACACCGTGGAAACACTAACGCAGGTCGAATTGGAGCTTATCCGAATATATTTAGACATGGTGTCGTCTGATTACCTGCTGTCCCGATCGATGGTTCTCGGTTTGTGTGATATGGAAGTGTGTACCTTGATCGAAATGGTTCTGTCGAGATGGTTATCGGAAATATGGAAAAAGAGTCGTAGAAAGTGATGGAGAACACTTTCATCGAAATAATTTGCGCTTTTTTACAATAAATGGTGTTTCTCAGTATTTTTCTAGCGGATACTAAAATAACTAATTAATTGCTGTGCAAATACGTGCCACTTGTTACACAGGTCTTCTGGAGACCTTTCTGGAGAAAATGGAAAATTACGTGTGCGTGAGCTAATAGTGAAATTTTTTACCGAATACCAGTTTCTACTTGCTTAACTGTGTAAAGTTAAAAGTATTGAGCCCAGAGTGTGAGTGAGTGTGAAGTATGTGATATTATTCGTAAGAATAAACAGAGAAGACAAGACAATGATCTGGCACACGCAACCGTGATTTTTTTGCACTGGTTAAGGTCCCAATACATCTGGAGTGTAATTCAATCATCCGAGCTCGATTGAAATTTCACGCTTCATATGCGACTTCCACTGTCGATTAATTCATTCTTTAATCAACTAATTTGAATTGTTGAATTTCCATAATGGAGACACCAATGAAACAATATTCTGTCAGATCGGTGACCGAACGAAGACTTCTTTTCTTCGCCGAACAAAAAGTTGAATCGATTGTGTATAAGCGAGAATATTCATCTTTCATTTTATCTCGACTCTATATCATTCAACCGCTCATTGCCCGTTGACGGCGGCGAACATAGAAACCCTCCATCGAGGAACTCTTCCTTCAATATTTATGTACGCCACCAGTATCGCGCCAATGTGAAGATTATGAGATTTCAGATTATATTTTATTTGCCCCCTTAGGATCCTCTCGATGCGCATTGCATTGTTCCAGTTCCAGTGAAGCACCCAACACAGTACGATTCGGTCTTCCCGCCATCCTCTCTGGTGATGTTCAGTAAAATTTGAATCTTCGAATCGGAACAAGTGCGTACTCACTCTTCAAAGTCGGACTAAATTCTTGACGTTCCTCGTTCCTCGGAATCGGAATCGTAGCGAGAAAGCGCAATTCTCTGTCTAGTCTGGCGTTTTCCGGATTTGATGGCGAGAAGGAATTTCCTCCTCGAAAGAACACGCACACACACACACGTACGCTCCCAGCAGCACAAAACGATGATACATTTGAAGGGAGCTCTATGGAATTATCTTGTTATCCCGTTGTCATGCCATATAGCCATTAAAGATGTAGGATAGCAGATTCTCTCTGTAAATTTACCCAAGATTATGGCTTCTTTTTTCGCGGATGTTTGTTACTTAACATCCATACGGCTTCGTGTTTCATTAGCCGCATACTCAAGATCAAAAACATTGCGGAGTTTGTCTTCATTCCGTACATAATTACGAAATTCTCGAAGCAAAAAAGCATCTTTTTTGGAGAACCCACGCACATACTGCAGCACCATTCGAAGATAAGTCCATAATACCCCCACCAACACATACACACACACATACATACACACGGGAAGATGTTGTGTAACAGTATCGAAATAATGAAGGCCCATTCAGGTCATCGAACATTGGGTATGATTATAAATCGAGCGTCTCACACAAACCCCTATCCAGCCAGAAGGGGTCGCATTGCCAAACGTAAACCGAAGGAACAGATAATCCCACGGGTCGGCATGGCCTTCCACAGTCCGGCCTCTCATTCATTGTTCCACTCCTTTCAGTCGATTTATATGTCGGGATGGCATGAATCTAAACCATGTGCACCTAACCCACCCCCCAAGAACCTTCTTGAAGATCTTTCTTGGTGAAAGAGACAGAGAGTGAGCGGAGATAACGCTGGAAGCATCCAAACATACTATAATTAATCTCCAGGGTGCTCTGTTTGGGAGAACTGAATCTTTTCCAGTGGAAAGTCATCATCAACAAAAATAACGATAATAACGATGTTGAGGATGATGATGGTGGTGGTGGTGGTGGTGGCAGTGATGGCCTTACATCAAAGCTTGAAGTACACACAATCAATCCAAGGTTTCGCGTCCATACGACGTCATCCTCTCCCAGCAAACACTTTCAGCTTACGAAACGTTCCATATTCATACACCTATCTCTCGTGTGCCCCCAGTGCGTAACCTTTGTGTAGGACAAAGTCCCAAAGGGTTTCTGCCGACTGAAGCCTTTTAAAATACACCTTTCTCGGAAAATCAATTTAACTTTTCCATCTCTCCCGGGGGCCAGGAAGCGATTATCTCTGGCGGTGAGCGGCGCAGAGAAACGTGTAAAAGGGATGCCATCTGTAAATTATTGAACAGAATGGGTATTATTGATGTTCCGGGTTCGAGAAAAAAATTAATGAAAACTCGTTTTTGTAACTCTATGTCAAGTTGCCTCTGTTGTTTTGACGCCGAGCTTTTGTAGATTTTCAATCGCTCTTATTAGCTATTCGTTCATTGGACATTGATCATATCTTTTCACCAAACCCCAAACACATCTACTTATACAGTGCTCCCCAATAGGTATGATATGATACCGATAGCTCAGAGCGGTCATCGGAAACCCGTCTTTTCGGACGAGGCGCATTTCTAGCTGAGCGGCTTTTTCAACAAACGAAAATGGCATTACCGGTGTGAGTCACCCCCATGACAGATTGATGAACCAACATTACACCCAGAGAGAGACTCACGGTTTTCCGTGTATTTTGGTACGGTGGTATCATCGGACCGTATTTTTCCAAAAACGCTGTAAGTCAAATATTTACTATGAATAGTGCGCGATGATTGTGCGTTCGAAAAAAAAAAATCCTAATATTGGAAGAATCTTTAGTCGTGACATGTTCTTTCGATAAGCTGGTGCCCCATGTCACACATGGATGCGATGTTAAGTGTACCGCAATTATTCCTCAGAAACGTCTAAAAATATTACTTCTGCTAAGAGTGATTTAGTGATGGAATACAGTGGTTTTTGAAAGTCTATGGATGTGTATGTAATTCTACAGATTTTTTAGATTTTTTGAGACCAAGAATCTGTAGATACAGATTACAGATTTTTTGGGTTTCATACAGAATTTACAGATTTTGACATAGGACTATGTCTTTGATTTCTATATAGGGGGGGGGGGGGGGGGAGTTGTCACTCTACGAAAAATGTAACGATTTATTAAGAGTTTTCAAACGCATATTACTCAACATCGTTATTGCAACATATGTTGTGTTATATACCATTAAACGGGAAATTTATCCAGCATTTTTGACGTAGGACTGCGTCTTTCATTTCTATACCGGGGTGTAAAATCAAAGTTTCGAAAACGAAAGCGTTACGCCGGAGACCGAAATTTTGAGCGTTAATAGCTCCTAAACAACTGAAATAAATGGTTTGATAAACACTTCATTCGAAAGATAAAATGTCTACGCGTCCGATATTTGTTACTTTCTGATCCAAAAACTTGTTTCAATAGTCTTAAAATTGCTTTCGAAACAGGCTATTGAAATCACCAATCGGTATATAAGCGAGCGCCGCTCGGAAATCCACTCAGTCATAATTGAACAGCGATTGGAGCATGTTGTCGCTGTTGTGGTGAAGCTCTTCATTTATCATGAAAGCGCGGATGAACGGTGTCACGAAGAGCTTGTTTGTGCACCTTAGGCCAGAAGGGAATCCATCAGGAGGAGAGTGATGCCACACACGGTTCCCCGGGAAGATCTCGAAGCAGCCGCTACACACACACACATACACGCGCGGAATTCTTTCTGTGGGATGCCATTCAGCATCGAGAAAGATCCGGAAAGTAATCTACCAGTTCCTCTGGGAATTTAAAAATACATTCATGTGAAAGAGTTTATTTGAATGTTTTCTATCCATGTAACACTGTGACCAAATACATTTGGTTTTGTGATTGTTCAATCAATCGCAATTAACAGGATAGCTTCTGAAGATTATTCTTCCCTATGAGTAGGATATTTCCGTATCCAATATTGGATGCATAAAACCTTGTGCCTTCAACGTAACGCTCTCGTTTTCGAAGTCCCCCAAATATTTATTCATTCAGAATGAATTCAGATTCATCTTCAAACAAATGATCTCTAAATCAACAATAGTCCTACGTCACCCTTGCGGTTATACCATAGATATAACCAACTTCCTGTTTTTTTTGCTCAAAATATGAACAGTCAAAAAAGTAAAAAAAAAAGTTAACAATTTGATGATTAAAATGGGTATGTTTTCTTTCGATTGCGCTAACCACTTGCTTTCCTCCCCGACGCAACGAGCAATCTTTTTTCCTAAATGCGGGCGTTAGCTCACAATGTGAGTTGATGCGTATAATGAATTATACTCCATTTACTGATAATAGATATTTATCAGTTATTGTATTGTATGTTGCCTAATCAATTCGGGCTCATTCACGTCTTCATCGTGTCGGTCTTGCTACTAACAATTCATGTAATTATGGTCCATGATGTCACAATATCGGGCATGTTGTTTGGTAATGTAAAAAATGCAATTAATGAATTTAACTGGCTGCTGATTTAGAAGATCAAAAGGGTATACTTACGCATATCAAATTACGATAGCTTGAGTAGTCGCGATCCTTATATTATGTTCCCCATATATGTCTTTCTATGAAATCCGCTTCACTTCCTCAAATGCACTGGCCCGGCCTCCTTTTCCTTTCCTGTACATAAGCAAAACTTAGCACCCAATGAGATCAATTCACTACAGCAACTACATGAAATTCCCAAGAGAGTACTCATGGCCAGAGGATACTCAATATACATCACCTGGCTATAAAGTTATTATAACCTCCTGCAAACAACGTTCCGCACAACGTGGCAACGGAGGAGAAATGCTATTATATTATAAAAATGATACATGATGACTCGTTGTCTTCTTCTTCATAATTGGATAAACAGAAGAAAAGGGTAGTAAGAGCTTTAATTGTATGTTGTGCACATTTATGAACAGAATGTGTCGGATTCTACTACGTTATCTCATCTAATCCGTTTAAAGGATACAAGTTCATAGAGGAAACGGTTTTTTTCAGGGTTTCCATTTGATGTATCAAAAGAGAAAAAAATACAATGAAAAAACTCAATTCAAATGCAATTACTACACACAATCACAGTCCTATGTCAAGATCCCGTCCGGACCCCTAGGCCCAGACCCATCAACTTTTCAAAATAATGCTGCAATAATTGCAATAACGGAACGACAAGTCGAATCGATCCTTTGGTTGACGGATAGGAGACAACACTTTTCGACAGTCAATAATGTAAAAGGATTGGATTGTCGCATTATATTGCTTGGATGGAATGACTATGTGTATCGCGCGAAACGATCGCAGATAGCATGTTGCTTAAATGTTGGCTCAATGTAATTGAGACTTTATGTCAACGTCTGCATTATTGGTTAGTGTTCTCTATTAAATGAATATCGAATGCCAGATGTGTTCGTAAGCGCAAAATCTGAGTACGGAATGGTCCGATTTGAGTCGGCTTAATTTTTTTTGTATTCGTCTCTGCTCATGAATTTTTATTTTTTTGAGAAACTTTGAGGAAAAGTTCGAATAAAAGTAATTATATGTTCTTGAATGTCATCGTTGTTGGTTTTGAATTTTGCGTTTGCGGAATTAGGCTTCATGTTCCGTTGGTGTGAAGCGAAAATGGCAATGGATTTTCAGGTGGAATAGCGCGCCTTGAAATTGAAAATTATTATTCGAAACTCACTTCTCTGTATCAAACTTGTACACTCTGTCCAGCTTCTATAAGACCAGGTGATGATCTTACTGATTTGTGTCATTGTAAACAAACAATGGTTCAATTTATATTCTAGTGTGTAGGTTAGGGTGCCAATGAAAATGGTCATCTCGAATTTCAAAAAGTTACTCCATAAAAAATGTTCACCACCTTGAAAAACACCCTATGCAAAATATCAGCTC
This sequence comes from Toxorhynchites rutilus septentrionalis, assembly GCF_029784135.1. Classification (NCBI taxonomy): domain Eukaryota; kingdom Metazoa; phylum Arthropoda; class Insecta; order Diptera; family Culicidae; genus Toxorhynchites; species Toxorhynchites rutilus. The sequence goes on from NC_073744.1 coordinate 53,550,076, forward strand.
AATCGGACTTGGGAGAGTGGCGCAAAGCGGTCACATTTTGAGTTTTTTGAAACTCGAAAAATCAACCAAGCAGGGAGTAAAGGAAATTGGGGTTTTCGAAATATTCTGTTAGATGCCAAATGTCTTAAAATTGCATGAAACGTCGAGATCTAGTGTCACCTTGAAATTTTTTTTTTGTCAAAAATCGGCATTCTGGGACTTTTTTTTTGGAGTACGAGACGAAAAGTGTGGTTTTGGGTACCAATAAAAAAATTTATCTCGATTTTTTATTCGGAATGTGCTACGACATGTTGATTTGCACTATAATATGCCCTAGGCAAAATATTAGCTCATTCGGACTTCATTTACTGGTGTCGCAGACGTTAAAATTTGAGTTTTTTTTTTGAAAAACAAAAAATCGCCGAAAATCGAGGTTTTCAAAAAAAAGTTTGATGCCAAATGTTTTAAAATTGCATTGATCGTTGAGATTTACAGTTATCTCGATTTTTTTGTAACTACCATACACTGCATGATTTTCATATGTGTGTGTGCAAGAGCTGAGCGTGAACGAATGTTTTTGTATTTTTCAAGTGTCAAGTTTCTATAAGACCAGTTACATTTTCCGTTGTTTTATTTGTTTTGGTCAATAAATCTGAAAAATCCCGAAGGGAAAAGTGCTCACGGAGAGAGAAGAAAGACAAATCGATGCATTTTACCAAGAAAATGTTGATATCAGAGAAATTGGGCGATCCCATCCAGTAGAGTTCAATTATTTGGCGAATCCTCGGCGAATCTACGAATTAAAGGTAAGAAGGTTATTTGCTTATGCAAATAAAGCAATATTTCAACTACTCGGGTGACAATTCGTCAAATTTTGGTAAAAAATCCTCACATAAAGAGGGTTTAAAAGGTTAAAGCTCCTCATCTTACACCATCTCACCTCGGAAGACGTCTGAGTTTTGCCAAAGCTCACATAAACCGACAGTGGGACATGATATGTTGTGACAAAGAATGTGTCCAGAAGAATAGATTTTGCTATATACCATAACGAAAAGTTCTTCAATGTATAGGTTATCTTCACTGACGAAAAAAGTTCAATTTGAATGATCCTCATGATTTCAACGGGTACTGGCGTGATTCACGGAAGAAGGAACAGTGTTTTTTAAACAGTGATTTTGGTGGAGTCTCGTGCATGGTTTGGGTGGGATTCTGTGCAACCGGAATGCTCAAGATAACTTTTACATAATTCTTTTTCGTTTTTGCGTGGATATCATAACAAAAAATTCACGTTCCAGCAAAACGACGCTACTATTCATACCAGCAAGGAAACTAAACAATGGATGAGGGACCAAAAACTCGATTTTTTGGAGTAGCCGGCTCGCTCTTCAGACTTGAATCCAGTTAAAAATCTTAGGGAGGATTCTTGTATACATAATCTACACTGAGGGAAAACGGTACACCACGATTGAAGAGCTCAAGGTAGCAATTTTCGAAAAATGGAAAAATATCGAGAAATCCGTTCAACAGAATTTGGTAAATATTATTCCAACAAATGGCAAGGTTGTCAATTATTGACATGTAAATCAGCCGATCGTTTTGAATTTTTCATTGATAATACTTATGAATTTTGAAGAGGTCTTATAGAAACTGGACAGCTGAATTTATGGGACAGCCCATTAAGGTTCGCTTATTAAGAAAACGTGAATGTTCGAATGAATTAATATCAAAAAATCGATTTTGAGCGGGACGAAGTCCGCCAGGTCAGCTAGTAATAAAAAAATAACAATTTTTATCTTTTTTTTATTATAGCACAGATGATGTAAAACACAAATTGGCACTCATAAGCATCCATATCCTGTACTTCGATTGATTGGAAATATTTCGAACGACTTGATAAAATTCCACTCTCTGTGTTCCGTTCAAGTTGTTTTTGCATTTCGATCGTTCTGTTTCTCTTCGAACATTAAATGGACAAAACCTTCGAAATAGGGAATGCGAAATTATAACTCTAACGAAATGCAATTCATTTGCTTTCAAGGTTTTTTTTAATATATTCAAAAAAAAATAACCTAAGAGAAGGATCGAGACGTTTTGACGCAGGATTACGGATATATGGGGAGTGCATATTGTACAAATTGTTCAATTTTTTTGTGTTTTATTTTTATTATGATTCTGTATCAATCGATTTGGACATTTCCTAACAATCTATTTCAAAGCTAATACAGGTCGGACTCGATTATATTATTATATAAAATTTTCGAATCCAATACATAATCGAATCCCAAAAAAGCTATTTTTCTATTAATGTTTGACATTCATACATTAATGAAAAAATTATTTTCTTGAGATTCGATCATGTATAGGATTTGAAAATAATTGTTGAAAAAAAATGGTCGACTATATATAATCGAGTCCGACCTGTATGTCAAAATAGCGTTTTTAATTCAGATTATTTACTCAGATTAATTTAGAGGCCAGAACACTTTACCTTCCTCTTTTTAGAAATATATGCCAAGAATAAAACATCAATGAGAAATAATAGTTAATCCTGTCCGTATCCTAAGCATTGGCTCCATAGTATCTTTATGTTCCCTTTATGTCGTTGGCAGTTCTCCAGTTTTTGAATTGTTTCCTCATTATGCTACCTTTTAATGCCTGACAACCATTACATTTTTGTGTGGCTTTACGTGGATACAATCAGCATCGTCTAATTGATAATAACAATGCCAAACAATAATACTAAAGCTAAAATTATGCTTTAAAATTTAACTTATAAATTTAATACAGATTTCAATACAGATTTTTTGAGAAAAAAAAAGTTACAGAAGGGTTGTGTCCAAGACACGACCGCATAGTTGCGTAGGATTCCGTTAGGCTATCTGTTGATTTTGGATATGTTTGAAGAATTACTTAAACTTTACTTCTTGATAATGATTTGGTGGCCCTCAAAAGGGCCGTTTTTATGGTTGTTGGACATTGTTTGTTCACTCCACCAATGTTTACCGAGTGATGATGACAGAAGGATGGTAAACATTCGTTGGATGGTGCGTATCAGATGAAAGATACCGAAGTGGAACGAGATACGATTCTAGACGAGATGCCTCCTGTGATATGTATGGATGAAATAAGAAAAAAAAAACCACCAATGTCATATAAGATAATTACCAATACCAAACACAATTATGAATTTTTCTCAACAGTAAAAACATGTTACTTTAATATAGAGAAAAGATATTTGAAATGGAAAAGGTAATTTTCTTTTATAATTTATACTTTCTGACCCAACCCAATGTGAATTTTAATTGGACTAACAACACCTAGTACTATCTGTAGAGCATAGAGGAAATCACTTTTTCTAATATTCCCTCACTTTTCCAATGTTTCTCGCCGTATAAACTTCCCTTGGGTGAAAATGAAGCCCACAAAAACGACCAGTTCTCTAGCGGGAACAGCCCTTGGTTTTTATTTATGAAAATTGAATCAAGTCATTTTTAACACAACTGTCACCATATACAATTTTACACTTACACTTGTGCAAAAAATTTTGACGGAAGAGGGGCAGAAAAATTGATAGTCCTGAGAAGGACTGGAATGGTTTAATGGGTTGTACGGAATCTGCTGCGTTTCAGTCGGATGTAGCAGTTTAGTTTTGGGAGCGGTAGCTTTTACGGATTCGCTGATGCATTCCTTGACTTTGGCGCCATCGGATTCTGTGCGTCGATTTGCGAGGGTTTGATTGGCACCACCACGACGAGCTAAACGACGGATAACGGGTGTGATACGATGCGATGCAATGCACTTCGCTCCTCTGCCTCCTTTGCCGCATCCAATTGTTGACGTGAAGAGGAGCGCACCAGCAATGCACACTAGATTTAATTCGATGCTCTCCGCTGCTTCCTCTTCTTTGCTCCCTTTGCCGCACCGCATCCATCGTTGGTTGCCGATGGCTTCCTCTCCTTTGTCGCACCGTATGGTGTTGGTTGATTTGTAGAGCACTGCACACTAGAAGCCCAGATGTTTGCCGATCTGAGCGTTGAACGAGAATAAGAAATCGAAGGAAGGAAGGTATTGTATTATAGAGACTTTCAACTTTTTCAGTTCATTCGTCTCTAGCCTTGAGAAAGGCCCTTTGAAAACTCTACTCTACTCTACTCCAGCGCTACCACCTCCACCCTCTTGCCTTGAGAAAGGCACTCGATCCCTCGCCGTCCAGCTCGTCTAGCAACGATGTTGTCCAGTCGATGTCCACACAAAGAATGGTTGATAAATCGAAAAATGCTACCGTCCTTTTATATCAGTTGGTATGTGAGAAATAGGCGCCCCCCACTCGCTCGACATGCAAATATTTGACTTATCGGGGAACGAATGAAGCGAAGCAGGCGAAAAAGAAATGACGTCAATTTCGACCAATCAGTACCGTTTGGATAGGGGTTGAGATTTTTCAATTGTTCGATAGTTAATTACATGTTAATTACAAGTTAATTACAATTATTTTATTCAAGGTGAAAAAATGTTATAGAGTGCCGCAATGTTTTGATGTAAAAATCTCATCAATCCGTCATGAAATGACTGAGCAACAAGCGTTTGAAATTGGACATTTTTCACGATGCGATCGATATTCGTATTTCAATTTGTACCCCAATATGTTCCCGAAAGACGTAATCCTACGTCAAAACTAAGATAAAAAGATTTTTTCCGACCTAAAACACAGATTTTATTATGGCAACCCTGGTGTGTATGCTTACCTACAAATAATATCTATTTTATACACTGGAGGGGTAATTTGAATGCTGAACCATTTGAACCATTTATTATAATTTATTTGCTCGTTCGAAGAAGTTTTAAGCATAATTAACAATTAAAATGAAGTGACCAAAATTAGGACGAAACAAGAAAACTCATTGAAAATAAGCACACACTAAAGCTTTTCGCATACTTTGCCACATGCACGACCCAGGCCGAGAAGGATATAAATTCACGTTTAAGTTCTCCTTTTTACTCTTAGAAAACACTTACCATTTTCATTTTATAATGGGATGTAATATTATCACACATTTATGCAACAGCACCAGTGGCGGCTATGTGGATAGCGTGGTAGTGTGAAACAGTCTTACATTCCAGCCGGCCTTACTTCGAGCCCCGTTGGTATCTTTTGGATTTTTTTTTGTACAATCCAATCTGAGGGAAAGAGATGACATATTTATTTATTTCGTCAATCAAATGTAGACTACATACATATGTTATTGCAATGTTTTCTTATAGACTAATTGTTATTTCCACGGCACGTGTTTTTAATTTGCTCTCTATTTATTGTTATGTCAATTTTGTCGCAATGACGGTTGTACATAAGCATCGTGCGATTTACAGGAACGTTGCTTGCATAATCTAGATGCTTTTATTTGGATTAAACTCCTTGCTCCTTATTGACGTCCATGTACCAGACATAAAAGTTTAAGCCAAATAACAATTCCGCTGACGTGACGTGTACACGTTGTGAAATAAGATCGCTTACAAAGAAAAGCATTGAAAGTTTTCTACGTTCTTTAAGTGTTTGTATGTTGTTGTTTGCATGCAGCTTGCTTCGTATGAGGGAAGAGGGAATGATGTCCAGTTCAATTAACGAAGTGCATACAAAAGAAATTGTTTTTGGACAGACTCTATGCGTTCTTCGTTTGCGACAATATAAGGATTCCATACAATTCTGCAGTATTCCAAAATAGGTCTTACATATGTGGTGTATAAAGTTTTTATTGTATATGGGTCCTGGAAGTTATGTGCAAAGCGTTTTATGAAGCTTAACACTCCATTTACTTTGTTTATTACTGGGTGGTAGTGTTAAACAAATGTGAGTCTAGAGTCAAGAATGACGCCTAGATCTCTGACTATTCTGTATTTTTTGACGTAGGATTACGTCTTTCGGGAACATGTTGGGGTACCAATTGAAAATCGAGAATCGAGCACATCGTGAAAATTGTCCAATTTCTAATGCTTATTGTTCAGCTATTTCATGATGGATTGCTGAAATTTTTGCGTCAATCGATTTCGGCACTCCATAACAATTTTTTATATTGAAGAAAATGATACATGTCATGAAACTAACTATCGAACAATTGATAAATCTCAACCCCTATCCTAACGGAAATACCCACTACTGATTGGTCGAAATTGACGACCCATGTGGCGGGTCCCTAACAGAGACATCAAAATCAAGCTGCCTGGGGAAAATCGGCATTGCAAATATAAAAAGTCGGCGGCATTTTTATATTACAAGTAAGGTGAGTGATACGATTAATTCTAGCAAATAAAATTTAAATTTGAAACTTTAATGTTGGTTGCTTCGTGAAATTTCATATCAATGACTGATCGTGTATTGTGGAAAATTTAGCACAAGTGTAAATGTAAAATTGTATAAGGTAGTAGTTGTGTTCAAAATGACTTGATATATGAAATGATTTATTTCAATTTTCATAAATGAAAACCAAGGTGTGTTCCCGCTCGAGAACGGGTCGTTTGGTTCAAGCTGTCTGTTTTGGTGTGTTCATTTTCGCCCAAGGAATGTTTATACGTCGAGAAAAATTGGAAAAGTGAAGACATATAAGAAAAAGTGATTTTCCATATGCTCTACATATAGTATTAGCTGTTGTTAGTCCAATTAAAATTCGCATTGGGTTGAATGGACACTCAAAAAGTAAAGTTTTCTCTATATTAAAGTAACATGTTTTTACTGATGAGAAAAATTGATAATTGTGTTCGGTTTACAACATTGGTTAGTTTTTTTCTGTATTTCATCGATACATAACACAGAAGGGATCTCGTCTAGGAGGGCGGTTTTCATCATATCTCGTTCCACTTCGGTATCTTTTATCTGACACGCATCATCCAACGACTGTTTACTATCCTTCTGTCATCATCACTCGGTATACACTGGTGGAGTGAACAAAAAAACACCACTAACCAAACACAACGGCCCTTTTCATGGCCACCGAATCATTATCAAAGAGTTTAATTATGTAATTCGTCAAACATATCCAAAATCAACAGATAGCCTAACGGAATCCTACGTCAACTATGCGGTTGTGTCTCGGACACAACCCTCTTGTTACTTTTTTTTTAAGTTTCGTTTCCTAGGGATATTACAATATTTGGTGTTTGTTGTTTTCTACTGAATGTTTTTTTGACGTAGGATTACGTCTTTCGGGGTACAAATTGAAAATCGAAAATCGAGCACATCGGGAAAATTGTCCAATTTCAAACGCTTATTGCTCAGTCATTTAATGATGGATTGATGAAATTTTGCGTCAATCGATTTCGGCACTCCATAACAATTTTTTATATTGAAGAAAATAATATATGTCATGGAACTAACTATCAAACAATTGAAAAATCTCAACCACTATCCTAACGGATATACCCACTTCTGATTGGTCCAAATTGACGACACATGCGGTGGGTCCCTAACAGAGACATCAAAACCAAGCTGCCTGGGGGAAATCGGCATTGCAAATGTATGAAAGTAGGGAGAGTTTTTGTTCCTACCGAAGTGTATTCCCTAACAGAGACATCAAAACCAAGCTGCCTGGGGGAAATCGACATTGCAAATACATGGAAGTAGGGGGAACATTTGTTCCTACCGAGATGTGTTCCTTAACAGAGACATGAAAACCAGGTGCTCAGTGGAAATCGGCATCGCAAATATATGCAAGTCGGGCATTTTTATATTACAAGTAAGGTGAGTGATACGGTTAATTCTAGCAAATAAAATTTAAATTTGGAACTTTAATGTTGGTTGCTTCGTGAAATTTCATATCAATGACCGATAGTGTATTGTGAAAAATTTAGCACAAGTGTAAGTGTAAAGTTGTATATGGTAGCAGTTGTGCTAAAATGGCTTGATATATGAAACAATTTATTTCAATTTTCATAAATAAAAACCAAGGTGTGTTCCCGCTCGAGAACGGATCGTTTGGTTTAAGCTGTCTGTTTTGTTGTGTTCATTTTCACCCAAGGAAAGTTTATACGGCGAGAAAAATTGGAAAAGAAGAAATATTGGAAGAAGTGTTTTCCCATATGCTCTACAAATATTATTAGGTGTTCTTAGTCCAATTAAAATTCGCATTGGGTTGAATATATACTCAGAAAATAAAAGTTATATAAGAAAATTACCTTTTCCATTTCAAATATGTTTTCTCTATATTAAAGTAACATGCTTTTACTGATGAGAAAAATTGATAATTCTGTTCGGTATTTTTCTTTATTTCATTCATACATAACAAAGGAGGCATTTCGTCTAGGATCATAGAGGGCGGTTTTCATCATAACTCATTCCACTCCTGTGCCTTTTATCTCATACGCACCATCCAATGACTGTTTACCATCTTTCTGTTATCGTCGCTCGGTAGACACTGTTGGAGCAAACAATACCCTACAACCAAACAAAACGGCCTTTTTCAGGGCCACCAAATCATTATCAAAGAGTTTAACGATGTAATTCTTCAAAAACATCCTAAATAAACAGATAGCCTAACGGAATCCTACGTCAACTATGCGGTCGTGTCTCGGACACAACCCTCCTGTGATTTTTTTATCTCATTTATTTATTTATCAGGCTCATTAGCATTTTAGCTGTAACAGAGCCGGGTTTTAATCGTGTACATGTGCATATGTTTATGTTTCTATAAATTGTAAATTACACAGTAGTTAGTAGTAGCTATTTAGGCGTTAAGTATTCTGTTCCATTACATTATGGTAAATCACACAGTAGTAGCCATTTAGGCGTAAGGATATTCTTTCTGTTCTTCCATTGTTCAGCAGACCGGACAGCGAAGACAGTTGATATTGATCATTGTTGAGTTATTTATAGAACAGCAGCCCGATGTGTCTTGCAGAGCAGAGCATTGTATGGATGAATCGATCTCATTTCGACCGTGGATCGATTTCCATCGCTGATGATGGTTGCGTGGACGTAGTTATTCTATAACAACACAAAGATGGTCAATTGAGGGCCCTGAGTTTGAACTCACGATCGATCGCTTGGTAAACGAACGCGTAACCAAGTGGCTACGAAGACCCACTTCTGAATGTTATTGCACTACATTTTTTTGCATTAAGTTGAAAGAGGCTTTTTTCACAGCACATGTAGAATACATTTATTTCATTCTGGAACGCTTCAAAGTCGCTGTCATTTCCAATTTCCGTGGAAAGCTTCATGTCGTCAGCATATATGAGTACAATTATACGTGTATACGCTTAATAATAAAGGAAATGTCATTAACCCCTTCACGTATAACATCGAACCTCACTCGTCGTCTATCAATGTGAAATGGATACATGCTTCATGCGTGTGATGATGCGGGACTGCTACTGCTCAGCAGAGTATTGAAACGACTCACTGTGCTCATGTTTGGGTACTGTTGTTGGAAATTAAAAAGTACGGCAAGGGGTTAATGTACAAAATGAAAAGAAGAGGGCCAAGATGGGATCGTCGCGGCACTCCCGAAGTGACTTTAATGGGGTTTGAATGGTTGTTTTGGAAACGAACTATTTGTTCGCGTTCTATTAAATATGAGTTAAGCCATCTCAAAAGACTGTGTGCTATTCCTATTTTTCCAGTTTGAAGATTAATAATGGGATGTCGATTCGGTCAAATGCTTTACTAAAGTCCGTATAGAGGGCTTCTACGTGTATGCCATTGTCCATTGCATTTAGTAAAAAGGTGACGAATTCTAATAGATTAGTTGATGTAGAGCGGCATTTGAAAAAACCGTCTTGTCTACATGTAATTCGACTTTTTACTTGTTGAAAGATTTTTTCATTAATAATTGATTGAAATAATTTAGGAATGCAAGAGATAATAGCGATGCCACGGTAATTACGGATGTCAGACTTTGAGCCTGATTTGAAGATAGGCACTAAGAAAGATTGTTTCCATTTATCTGGGAATATTACAGTTTTCAAAGACATATTAAATAGGAGATGAAGACGATGCGTAAGTTCGTCGGCCAGGTTCTTGAGAATTACTGGTGCAATTCCGTCAGGACCTGGGCCTTTCGATGGGCTCAGATTTTTTAGTGTTTTATGTATTTCCTGATGTGTGATATTGTTCACAGATATGTCGTTGGAAAATTCCGGTAGAAATGAAAATTACTTTCGGTCCCGGTTTCGCTCGGAGAATACGGCATAGACTTCCTGAAAAAAATTGCATATTTCTTTCGAAGTGTTACCCATATAAACATTTTAAAGCTTTTGAAAAGGGTGCTTGTGATTGTTCATTTCAGCCTTGTTCGTTTCGACCATTATGGATCTCGAAGCGAGTCGAAACGAGTGGAACAAATAAGGCAGTAGTAGAGTTTCGAGCAAAGTTTTGGCATTACGTAACACTGTGTTCGAGCATTTTTAACCTAGAAACGAGAACAAATGTCTCGACAAGAAATGGTTGATCGTCCTATGGGAAAAAGCTAGTTAAACGTTGATTTTAATACTAGGGTTTAATTTCAAATACAATTTCAATTGTATTTCATGTTGGTTTTGACGTCTATTTGTGCCAGTACAAATACAATACTTTTAGTAATTTGCATAGTTAATAACTTGTTATTTTAGCACTATGGAATCACAAAGAGATACAATAAGCATCAACATTTCCCAAGAGGTACATTTGACGGAGTTCATGGAGGAACATTCGGATCTCGCCCGAAATTTGCTGAATACCCCTGATGCGAAGAGGACTTCTCTCAAATTGTGGGAATGTTTCAAGAAAGCACCTAATGAGCGAGGGACCCCGGTGCGGGAAGTTTCTGGGTGGAAGAAAGTACATGTGTTCATTTTCCGTAGGGCTCAAAATGGGTATATGAGTACCAACACTACACCGGGTGTCTTGAATTTGTCGAAGGAATATTGCCATTTTTCGAATTAACTTCTTTCCAAAAGTGGCATCATTTCATTGAACACTGATGAAACGGTTGGTTGAACCATACCAAGTGAAAAGTTTCCTCCTACATCAATTTGGTACGACCTACTGGCCAGAAGGTTCGAAGCGGTCGCTAAATTGAAAGCTGCAGGAATAACAGTGCTCATGAAAGTTGGTTGGAACACGGTTGTATACAAAATATTTTTAAATGCTTCTCGGCTAAGCCTGAAATACTACCGAAACTTTAAAACAAAAGAATAATTATTTGTCGAAAACGTATATTAGACAAACTCACTCATTTTCACTTAGCGAAAGAGGGTCACTATTATCCCTAAAAAACATTTCGTAATCTTTTCTTTTTAAATACAATTCTTAAATAATATCAACTTGAAATTGTTTTTCGGCATTGATATTTGCAATAGCCTTGAACTTTGCTTTGTTCATGAACCCAACAATTTGATATTTCTCTTCGAGACAAATTTTGCTCGAAATCTAGTACACTGAAAATATAAACTCGAAAATGATACATAATACTAAAATCTATTCGATTCGAGTTTGAATTTTCTCGAAACGAGTTACTCGTTTCGAAATGCGAAATGCCACCCCTGATCTTTCTCCTTTCAGTTATTTCTTCATCTTATAAAGTCATTTGATTATGTGCAAATTAATTTTACTCAGTTCAGAGAGATTTTCTCCCCAGAGAATGATATTATTTCCGTAAAATGTTAGTTCTCCCATTATAGCATTTTGTCAATAAGAGCATCTGTTATAAATAACCAGCCACCGTTAATAGATTCTATTGAATGATAAATTGAATGACAAAAGACTTGCAATTAACTGTACCTTCCCTTGTTAGCTTCCCTGAAATGGTTACTCCGCCGATATTGTTCCGATAGCCCATCTATTCGCAGTTAACCACCGGCGCTATTAGGTTGCAAACGGCGTTTTTATTATCCCTGGACATCCGACGCGCCCGTAATTCTGCCTAAATTAACACCTACAACATGTGTTCGGCGAGGCATTTCCGTCCTCCCTTCCCCTCACGGTCCCATTAAGTCCATCAATCTTCCAAACGATTCCATTTTCGTCACCTATTCTAATCGTCTGCAGCGTAAAACGTTCCCTCGTACCGACGCCATTTATTGCTCTTTTATGGGTGCCTTACCGGTGATGGCACGAAAAAAAATCAGAAACACTCAAGGCGCACAGTTTAGTTTTATCGCTCCTTCCGGGGCGGGCAGCCTGCCAGGGGAGGATAAATTTTCCAAGCTGAGAATGATTTGCCCACACACCCACAGCAACGATGCGGAGATAAAAACAAAATCATAAACATGGGCTTTTCATGTGCGTAAAGAGTTTCAATCAGCAGTATGCCGGACATAAAATGCATACCGACTTACAAACAAGCCGAGCGCCAAGAGTACCCTCCCCTCCCCGGGAGAGACCCGGCACCCCGGGGCTCGTAAATTCCCAGTTTGTTTATCCTTCCGGCCGGTCAAGCTGGGGTCGTCTTAGGGGGGGATTATCTAGGCTGAACCATGTGAAGGATAGAGAACGGGAGAGATGCTTATTAGATTTCAAGTATTTCAATACATTCAGAAGGGCCATTTTCGTTCAACTCTATGATCCAATCAATGAAATGAACATAGTTCTTCAAGAACCATCGGATGGGCTCGGGTAGAAGGAATGTTCCTGCGAGGCATGGCAGAACAAAATAAAAAACAACGTCCCTGTAACAGACGGGCTCCACATTGCGGCAGTCCTTCGCGTTGTTAATAAAAAGAGTATTCTGGAAACAAAAGGAACCGGGTGTAAAGTATGCGAAAAGAATCGACAGAGTTACAGCGGAACATAACGGTCGATTTGCATGCAGTAGGAGAACTCATGAACCACTTCCGGGATGGAGAGTCGGAGTGAGAGCATATACACAACTGTCTTTCGTGTAGCACGACACGGCTGTACATTGTTCTATTTCGGGCGACGATCGTACGAGAACGAGTTGGGAAAATTGAAAATTCATAAAATTATATTTATTTCTTCGTAACAGTGTCCCGGCAGGGAGCGGTGGACCCAATGTTGCTCGAATAGGAGCGATTATTTGAAAGGACAATGTGGTGCAGAAGCTTCACTGCATTCCACTACATGGGTTGGGAGAGGGATGCTCAAGAATGTGAACTGTACCGCGATTCGAATCAGTTTAAGGGTGAAATGATAAACATCGCTTAGTGCAATTACGTTCTGTTGGAACGCTTGAAGCCGACAAAAAAAATCTGCAAATCACAACTTCAGGCAGCTTAAGTGATGAAAACTTTATTTCATCAATTTTAGGATGCATCTAACGAAGTTTGTAGGTACCCTTCGGAAGTCAGCGCGGAAAAAATCAATTCTTTAGATTAGACGCATCAAAACTCAGGGTAGTGAATTAAGAAGATTCAACCAGCTCTTCGCTTCCTGTTCATGACCTCAAATTCTCTTCAAGTCATTTAGTTGACAAGGTTCTAGAGAGTATGCCTACTTTACGATTGCAAATTAATCTCTATTAGATTAGCAGGTCCGGAGGCTGTTTCAAATTGTTAAAATTTGAATGAAGATCTTCGTTTCATGTTATTTGATTTCTTTAAACACGCAGTCCTAACTACTACCTCACCATTTGTCCATATATTTTTCGATATTTCCACAAAAACTCATCTATCTATATACACTCTGTCCAACTTCTATAAGACCAGACCATTTTGTTGTTTTGTATCATTGTAAACAATCAATGCTTCAATTTATATTCTAGTGTGTAGGTATTGGTGATTACCATTACCATTACCATTACCATTACTGCATGATTATCATATGTGTGTGTGCAAGCGCTGAGCGTAAACGAATGTTTTCGTATTTTAAACTGTCATGTTTCTATAACACCAGTTTCATTTTCCGTTGTTTAAGTTGTTTTGATCAATTAAATCTGGAGAATTTCGAAGGTAAAAGTCTAGTCTGCCATACAAATGAAACATATATTACTGCATTACTTGAGAATTTATCAAGCAAATGAAACCCAATTAGGCATGCGAAGATTTTAGGGGGCACGAAACGTTTCTATGGTGAATAGACACTCGTCCCCGCTCTCTAAGGGGAGAAGATGGGACGGGTCTGTCTTTATTCTATCATATTTTTTTGTATAAAACATTTATTCCATGTAACGCAGAAACATGTTATTTTCAAGTGGTTGAAAAATCTTGAACGAGAATTGTGTCTGAAAATAATCTGATATTTGATAGAAGTTTGGTGTTGGTAGAAGTGCTAGGAATTTTTCAATAAAATGTAAATTCAAAGGGGTCGATTAGAAGATCAACCAACGAACAGTTCTGCGATTGGACTCATGAACTTGCGCTTAGTAAGAAAACGTGGATGTTTGAAGCTATTGATAACAAAAAACAAATTTTGGGCGGCACGTAGTTTGCCGGGTCAGCTAGTTACACATATTTTTCAGGGAAAAAAATAACAAGAGCGGAGTAAACATTGAAAAATACATCCGATGTATGTTTTAAGAAAAGTAGTGTAGGTAAATGATGTTTTGACACTGTAATTAGCAGGAAAATTTTGACAAAAAGTTGAAAATTTGATCCTTCGTGGTAGGTTTAGTGTTAATGTGATAAAACGCACTCCTATATCTTCTTCTTTCTATACAAATAAAAATGGATCACCGAATGTGTTGATAAGAGCAAAACTCGAGAATGGAATTGGCCGATTTAGATTTTCATTTTATCATATTTTTTTTGGTATCAAACATTTGTTCCATGTAACGGGAAAACAAGTGGTTGAAAAATCTTGAACGTGAATTGTGTTTGCGCAGTTTTGCGCTTAGTTGCGCTTAGTAAAAAAAGATATATATATATATATATATATTTTTTTTATCTGTATTATAGTGACTTTCAACTCATTTGGCTGGTTCGTCACTTTTACTTCCATTTTTGGAAGAATGTCGGGAGTGAGAATTGAACTCGTGACCTTTAGCGTGAGAGGCATGGATGTTACCACTACGCCAGATCGCCTCCACTATATATATATATATATATATATATATATATATATATATATATATATATATATATATATATATATATATATATATATATATATATATATATATGTATATATATATATATATATATATATATATATATATATATATATATATATATATATATATATATATATATATGTACTAGTTGACCCGGTAAACTTCGTACCACCCAAATTTTTCGTTATCACATTCACGTTTTAGGGTTTTTTGTTTGTTCCATTCTGTTATGAGTTACAGGGTGTTAACAATAGAGGTCAGCAAAGAGAAAATTCGGTACATTTTACACTTTTTATTTTAGAAATGCGAAAATGCAAGCCAGGCCGCTGGAAATTGTGATTGATGTTTATGGTGCCGATACTGCAATTTAATTAAATTATTTTTTTTTATTTTTCAAATTTTTTTTTAGTGCAATACATTAAATTATTATCTCTACTGTCAACCAATGAACCGTTTGAAGCTAGCGATTCATTTCGTTTCGTACGTTTCTGCGTGAAACTAATGAATTCAGTCCAATCAATTTGCAGCGATCCTCGTACCTGGGGAGGTTTATTGGATCATTCCACGGTAAATTACGCAAGGCGAAACGAACGAATTTTCGCTGTATCGACTCAATTCGCTGAACATTATTCTGGTAATACGGCGACCAAACCACGCATGCATATTCAAGGATCGAGCGTACCAATGAGCAATAGAGAGCCTTAATGCATTGTACTTTCTTGAAATCCTTTGTGACGTGGAAGATAAAACCAAGAGTTTTAGACGCTTTACATACGATGTAGGATATATGATCTCGAATCCAACATCCAACATAATCCCGAGGTCTATGATGGTGTTGACACGGTCATGTAAAACACAGCTTGTATTCGAAGCTTATTGACGAACGCTTGCGTGAGAATGAAATGACTGAACGCCTTATGAACATGTTTCTTTTCACATTTTCGGGAATCGTTTCGGTTACACACCTGGAAATACCTTTTCCTCAACTCGTTATCTCCGTGAATAACTTTGGCACCATGTGGATTTTTTAGTTTCATGTTGCATCCTAGTTTCATAAAAAACTTTTACTTTTTGCTCATCATACTTCATCGTTGAATGAAGTGAAAAGGTGCATCACAAGAAGCCACATTCCGCATTTTGCCATAAAGTACAAGTTTTGTAATAAAAATAAATTGTTCCTACTTATGGAAGTACTTCGTATGAACTGCAGAGCACTGATGTTTATGCATCCAGCTCTCGGAACATTTAAGCTGTGTAACAGATATAACCATGACAACCGTTCATGCCTGTTTCGGTGAAATTGATAACGACGCCACAGAAAAGCATTTGAGATGAGTTCGGCGGCAGTTCAGTTCGCGGTCAAACATTCGCGTATAACGACAGACCACGACGGTTTATTGGCGTGTTACAAAATCCAAGCCATATACAGAAGCTCTCATTTTAACGCTATTTTATCAGATTTGCTATTGGAAAAAATATATTTTTCTATACTGCAATGGTCCATCTCGATTGGTGCAAAAATCTCTTTTATCCGCCAGAAAAGACTGAGCAATACACGCTCAAAATTGAACGATTTTTTCGTTACACAGCCGATCCATAGTTTTTCAATTTGTACACCCCGAAAATAATATGACGGCGTTGAAAACACTAACCAGCCGCAAAATGGGTTACTCAAGGCATCACGAGTAAGTGATTCCGGATTTTTGTTTTGTTTAAAACGATATGCTCGATTCGTCTGTCTAACGAAACATTCAAAAAACAATCAAAATCATTCAAAACATTTAAGATACCCGTTGTTTCCACATGTTATGACAGCTAGGGCTGTGCGATATTATTCACAACCTTTCAGTGTTTCAGTTGACACGATATAAATAAAGTGTTGTTTACGTTGGTACATAAAAGTCGATTGTTGTTGTCTACACAAAGAGTTTTCAACAAATGGGTGGAAAAGAAAATCGGGATGCAAGTCCGAAATCCTGTTGTCGAGGATCATTTGCAGAAGATTTCACAGCGGAAGATTGCAGAGAAGTTCGAAATAAATCGGGGAGCAGCGAAATTGTGCACAAGCACAAAGTTTACGGTTCGCTTGCTTACAGATTCGGAAGAGGCCGTCGTAAGCAGACCGATAGACGGACGGATCAACGAGTCATCCGGAAAGTGAAGAAATCTCCAAAAGTGTCATTCAAAGTCATTCAGGAAAACCTCTCGTTGGCGGCATCGGTAGATTCACAAAAAAAAGTCCGTTTATCAACAAGAAAATAAAGTGAAACGGTTGGAAATTTGCTCAGAAACATGTTAAAAAACTTTTGGAAAAAAAAAATACTTCGATCTGACGAATCGAAATGTGAGCTTTTCAACAAGAAGCGGCGCGAAAGAGTGCGACGGAATGATGATGAAGGATTGTTAGAACGTCATTTGCAGGCTACAGTCAACCACGGAGGAGGCAATGTAATGGTGTGGGGATGCTTTTCCTGGACTGGTGTTGGAAATCTGGTGCGTATTCACGGAATCATGACACCAGATGTCTACATTGACACCATGAAGACCAACTTAAAGGAATCGCTTCGAAAAACTGGCCTACGAAAAGGCTTCGTTTTCCAACAGGACAACGACCCGAAGCATACTGCAAAGAAGACCAAAGCCTATTTCCGTTCATGTAAAAGAAAACCCCTTGAATGGCCACCACAAAGTCCTGATTTAAAACCGGTAGAGATTCTGTAGGCCATTCTCGACAACAAAGTGGTGATAGATGGTGTCACTAATGAAGACACTTATTTCACGGCTCTCCAAAAGACGTGGAACGAAATCGACCCTCAGCACCTCCAGAACTTGGTCGATAGCATGTCCAAACGTCTTCAACAGGTCATTGTAGCTTCAGGAGGCCACACTAAATATTGATGCTTTTAACTTTTTTGTTTTTATGTGTGATTTGTCATTTCTCGAACTTGGGCTTTTATACTTATACTTGTTATTTTTATGCTGCATGTCATTGAAATAAAACGTTTGGTTCGAGTTTTATGAATTGAATCCAGCTAAATATGACAAAAATGCAATGAAGGATGTGGTTTTTATAACAAAGACTCACGAAATTGCTATTTTTACTTAAAAAATAGTTTTTTTTTATTAAAACAACATTGAAAAAAACGTTATCGAATGCTGTTTTTAATACAATGTAAACAATTTTTTTTCAATTCAATACCGCACAGCTCTAACTGTCATAACATGAATAAACGATGGGTTACTCAAAGGTTTTGAGTGATTTCAATAATATTTTTGGGGGTGGGCTTTTATTTTTGTCATCGCATATTTGCACACATTAAAAAGGTCATGCAAGGGATTAAACAAAATCTAAAAAAAAATGGCAAAACTTGAAATCACTTGAAATAGTAATAGTTAACAAACAATTCTATAAGATCACGGTAGTGGTTTTTGATAAATTAGTCCAGAAATTGAGAAAAGTTTTTAAACATCCTGTTTCCGCAGTGGGATTTGAACGGTTTGCGCACTTGAAAAGTCGGACAGGAACTACGAGAACTGATTTTAACCACTACACTTTTTAATCACACGATTCAAAATGATGTATATTTACGAAAACTTTTATTTGACTACGAACCCAGATACGTTTCAAGCGTTCTCCTTGGACTATTCGCTACTTGTTTCCTTATTGATAGATATGGGAATTAAGTGCAAATAGAGATTCATCTCAATTGATTCCTGTCTCTCTATCGAGATCAGTTTCTCTCCTATCTGAAGCTTAATTATAGCAGATGCAAGCTGATTCTAGTGAGATGACTACATATAAGTTCATTACTGTTGTAGGGTTTTTTGATCATGAAAGTTTCGTTGCGAAAACTCTTAATATTCTAGGGTTGCTCCAACATATGCCGGCCCCTGTTGAAAGGATACACCTTTCAACCGACATATCTGCGACAAGTGGGATGATGGGATGATGATGCTTCCTTATCCTCCGGAGACTGTTATCCGTCTGGTATTATCCCCACATCATGGTTGGGCCATCGGACTCTGACGAGTTTTGTTCGGTTCGGCTGCTTTCCTATATTCCATGGTTGTGGTGACCTTCTTGAAGCGACGGAAATGCAGTTTTCGGGATCCAGGGTTCACTTTGTTGTCATCGGGGTTGGGCGTACTCAATGGTGATCCATCGAAGCAGCCGTGGGTGCGTTACATATGCCGGAGTAAAAAAAAAATCCATTATTTTTTGAAAATTCAATTAATATAATACTTACAGGGTACGGAGGCTCAAAGGCCTCCGTTCGTTGCGCAGTACTGAGTACTGCGATGGAAGAACCTAGTGGTCCTCTGAGCAGAGGCCGGGTACTTCAGTAGGCCCAGCTGTTTGTTGGATAGGCAGCACACATATCTTTGTGATACCTCGTTGGTACTCTCCTTCTGCTGTTCGGACGTCTACAACCCGGATATTTCCATCGTCTCCATGGTATATTTTGCTGACTCTCCCGTGTCTCCATTTAAGAGGCGGCAGATTATCGTCCTTAAGAAGGACCATCGTTCCTATGGCGACGTTGTCTCGTATGCGAGTCCACTTGGTACGTGGATGAAGACCAGACAGGTAATCGATCGTCCAGCGTTTCCACAACCGCCGAAGAAGCTCTTGATTTCGTTGCCAACGATCGAGTCTGTTTTGGGGTACATCAGACAGATTGGGTTCCGGGAAGCAAGTGAGAGGACGATGGACGAGGAAATGACCTGGTGTCAAAACTTCCAAGTCATTGACATCAGCCGTAAGTGGAGTCAGCGGTCGAGAATTCAAGCAGGCTTCGATGCGGGCGAGCAGGGTGACGAATTCGTCCAGGGATAGGATCGAGTTTCCTACGGTTCGACGGAAGTGCTGCTTGAAGGACTTCACCGCTGCTTCCCATAGCCCACCGAAATTTGGGCTGCGTGGCGGAATGAATTTAAAGGTTATCCCGTCATCAGCACAACGGTTGACTATTTTGCTTTGATGTTGTTGAGAACGAAACTGCTTGGCTAATTCTTTTAGTTCCCTCACAGCACCCTTGAAGTTCTTGGCATTGTCGCATTCTATGAGGTTCGGTTTTCCTCGTCGGGCGACAAATCGATGTAGCGCTGCTATGAACGCTTGAGTGGAGAGATCGTAGACTAGCTCCACATGAACTGCCTTGGTGACAAGGCAAACAAAGATGGCTACGTAGCATTTTATTGGTGGAGCCCTGCTGGCTTTGCGATACTGGAACGGTCCACAAAGATCCACTCCAGTATTGAGGAAGGGTAACGTTGGAGTAACTCGTTCTGAAGGCAGATCTCCCATGATCTGATCGAGGGTACGAGGACGACAGCGAAAACAGTTTACACATGAGTGCACTACGCTTCGTGCTAAATTTCGAATGCGGAGTGGCCAGAATTTTTCCCGGACACATGCTACAAGCAGCTGAGGACCGGCGTGAAGATTTTTCAGGTGATAGTAGGTCACAATAGACGTAGTTAGTGGATGTCGTGCAGGTAGGATTATCGGATGTTTACTATCTTCGGATATGGCCGCATGCCTGAGTCGGCCACGAAGTCTTAGAATGCCGTTGATGAGAATTGGTGCAAGTGTTCGTAGATCAGAGTGTGAGTCAACCTGGCCATTTTTAGCTACAGCAGCGATATCCTTGCTGAAAGACTCGAGTTGTGCCAGTCGAACTAGGTTGTTGGAGGCTTCCGCGAGTTCTGAAGCTTGTAGGAAACCATATCGTCGATTTGAGCGATTGATAAGCTTGCTGTTATAAATGAAGCGACGAAGAAGTGCAATTAGACGAACAAGCGCCGGAAACGACGATCGTAAGAAAAAGATTTCATTCGGAGGGTGCACCCGCACTGGCAGAGAAACTGTCCTTTCTTCCAGCATTTCTGACGGCAATTCGACGGAAGTTTGTGGAATTAGAGGTGGCCAAAAACGCGATGGTTGGCTGAGCCAGGGTGGACCATTCCACCAGGATGCGGTTTCTTGCAATTGTGCTGGCCGCATACCACGGGAAATTATGTCTGCAGGATTTTCGATGCCTGGAACGTGCGCCCAAATACCGCTTTGTGTGAGATGCTGCACTTCAGAAACACGGTTTGCGATGAAGGTTTTCCATCTAGATGGTGTCGACCGAAGCCAATGTAGAGTGATCATCGAGTCTGTCCAGAAGATTGTCTTGACATTCAGCGTTGTACTGGCTTGAACTTTATGGTACAGATGGCTCAACAGAAGGGCAGATGAGAGTTCCAACCTCGGTAGGCAGATGCGTTTTTGTTTCTTCGAATCACCGAGAGGGGCCACCTTAGATTTGGCGGTTAGTAAACGCACGGCTATTCTGCCGTCATTTGAAACAACTCTCAAATACAAACAGGCCCCGTAAGCCTTCTCAGAGGCGTCGCAGAACCCGTGCATTTCAAGCACTACGCGATTGAAGGAAGGGGTTGCCCACCTTGGGATGGTAATAGATACTAATCCTTGCAAACTACTGCGGAACTCCAACCAATGCTGCTGTTGATACTCGTCTAGTGGATTGTCCCAGGATGCAGAAGTTCGCCAGAGAGATTGAACAAATATCTTGGCAAGGACTATCACCGGCCCAATCAGGCCGAGAGGGTCGAAAAGCTTTGCTGTATCCGACAATACGGTTCGTCTTGTGATGTTTTCTGTTTGGGACCAATTAGGAACAGAGTAGTGGAGTAAATCGGTCGATGGCTCCCATATTAGTCCAAGGGTTTTTATGGTTGCTGGTGAGTCCAGTGCTATTACTGCTCGATCGTCGCGTTGGTCGGGAGGTATGGTTGATAATATAGCTGTCGAGTTTGACGCCCATTTGCGTAGATTAAAACCTGCAGATTGTAACAGGCTTCGCAGTTGCCTGCACAAGTGTTTTCCCTCTTCTTCATCATCGACACCGGTAAGCATGTCATCCATGTAAAAATCCTTTGACAGGACTTTCGCGGCTGGAGGAAATTCATTAGCTCCCTGTTTCGACAACTCAAGGAGACATCTTGTAGCCAAGTATGGCGCCGAGGCAGTACCGTAGGAGACTGTGGTTAGTTCAAACGTTTTCAGCGGTTCCGAGGAAGAGGACCGCCAGCGAATTCGATGCAGTGGAAAATCGTCAGGGTGGAGGCGGATCTGCCGATACATCTTTTCAGCATCCGTAATAATAGCAAACTGATGAATTCTGAAGCGAAGCGAAATGTCTAGAATGTCATCCTGTAGAACCGGTCCCACTATTAACGCCTGATTCAGCGAAAATCCGCTGTCCGTTCGACAAGAGGCGTCAAAGACCACCCGTAATTTGGTGGTTGTACTATCCACCTTCTCTACTCCATGATGAGGTAAGTAGTAAGACGGAAATGTGTTATCCGTGTCGTCGATCTCACGCATGTGATTGAGTTGCAAATATTCAGCAACAAATGAAGTGTACGCTTCTTTGAGTGGGAGGTTCGCATCAAGTCTGCGTTCAAGGGCAAGGAACCTTCGAGTGGCTATTTCCTTGGAACTCCCGAGTTGAGACAATATATCTGGGCGTTTCGGTAAGGTAACGACAAATCTTCCAGATTCGTCACGAAAGGTGTTAGCAACAAAATGCTGCTCGCAGAAAGTTTCATCTGGGGATCGTATACTATTGGACCAACAAGATTCTATTTCCCAGAAGCGAGAGATTGGATCATCGACTGATTCTGCGCTGCACACGTGAGCTAACTTGTGTTGGGTACGAGGGTGGTGAGCTCCAATTTTTCCGGATGCTACCCATCCGAAAACAGTATTTTGAAGAACTGGCTTCTCAGGGCCCAGTTTTATTAATCCTTCAAGAAGAAGATCGAAATATAGTTCCATTCCCAGAAGCAAATCTATTGGCCCTGGCGCATAGAACATTGGATCAGCCAGTATGACTTCGGATGGAATATTCCAAGTTGACGAATCAACAGGGTTCACTGGAAGCTCACGAGTGATTTTCTTCAATATTTGACAAGATTCCTCAACCGTAAATTTCGTACAATGAGATCCTATCCGAACGTCAACAGCATGATACGACACGACGAGAGTGTTTCCAACTCCACCAATTTCTTGGCGATTTGGATAGCGACGAAGCTTTAATTTCTGGACCATGTTTTCAGTAATTAAGCACAACTGCGACGCAGGATCCAACAGTGCCCTGGCCCACAGGGCGTCTCCACCAGAACCGAAAACCTTGATGATTGCGGTTTGCAGCAGAACTGTAGCAGGCATTCTTTGACTGCTACCAACGAGAGTGGTGGACACGAGGCTAGTTTGGGCCGAGGTTGAAGGCAATTGAGATTCTGTCGACGATGATAACCGTGGTTGTGACGGTTGGTTTGATAGGTTGGACTGATCAATTTGATGCGATGGCGAAGTGGGCAAAACAGCAGTGGTGTTTGGTTTCGATTGAGTGGACAAGCGATCTTGCGATGGGTGGTGGAGCATAGTGTGATGCTTTTGGTTGCATACTCTGCAAGAACCAGAAGAACAATTTCTGAGTAGGTGGGAGGAGGAAAAACAGTTGATGCACAGATTTTTCTTTTTCACCTGTTCGAAGCGTTGGGCTACCGACAATTTCTGGAATGATTCGCACTTGAATGGCGAATGCGGTGATTTCAAACAAAAAGGGCATGAGCCAGGTGATGATGTGGTATTGGTAGTTGTGTGGACTGTATTTATCTTAGATTTCTGTGATCTATTTGAATCGAATCTGACTGGATCGACCGAACGTGACTTCGACAATGTCAAAGATTGTAACACTGTAAGCTGTGTGCGAAGGAATGTTATAATATCATTGTATTTGGGAACTTCCGTGGATTTGTGTTGAATTTCCCATTGCTTCAACGTCGACGCATCTAGGCGACTACAAATCATATGTGCCAGCAACACACTCCAACCGTCCGTTGGAATGCCTAACTTCTCGATCATGCACAGATTTCGCTCGAAATCGTCAACTAAATGCATTAGTGATTCGTAACATTCCTTTTTTATTGGTTCAATCGAAAAAAGACTATCAATATAGGTTTTTACAATCAACTTTTTATTGTCGAATCGCTTTTCCAGCAGTGCCCAAGCAACAGTATAATTTGCGGCTGTGTGTTCGACGGATTCGATAACTTTCCTGGCATCTTTAGAAAGAGATGCAACGAGATACGACAGTTTGTCTATTGGCGACAGTTGGGGATTCGAGTCTATGAGTGATTTAAAAGTGTCCCGGAAGGTTATCCATTCTGAAACACATCCGTCAAAGGTTGGTAGTTTAACTTCGGGAAGCTTAATGCGCGAAAAAGAGTGGTCTGTTGAAGTTGTACTACCAATAGAAGTGGTAGGGAAATTTATTTGTAACCTTTTTATTTCTCTCTTCAGAAAGCTAACCACTCGCACATAATCTTTTTCAAATGCACGTCGAACAAGACGATTTGTTTCTTCTACGACACTTGTTGTTTCTGCATCCTTCACATCTTTTTCGGACCTATCGGCTACATCTATACACATTTCAATTTTTAACCGATTCGCCTGAAATTCAGTATATAATGTCTCAGCTTGTTGCTTCCATCCCTCAAGTTGTTCACTGTCGCGGTCAGCTTCGAAGTTTTCCATAAAATCTTTTAGATTTTCCATGGTGTCGAGATAAAAATGTTCTTGACGAGTAAGTTCTCTCAAATTCGGTGCCATTTTTCACGAAATCTACTCAACTCCTCACCTACGTTCACCAGAAATTACCACTAAGCAATAAGCGAACCAGAGCACAAGCTACCAACCCACAACTCAATCAGGATGAAAGCAAACAAGCCAATCGAAGCTAGTAGTGTTCTCGATAAGAATAGTGTTTGAACACACGGGTACTCACAATGCCAACCACAGTGTAGAAATTTGCTGCTTTTGATCGGCCAATGACCCAAGCCAAGCCGTCGTGCCACTCTCGCCTGATGAAGAACACTCTAACTGCGGATGAGTTGGCTCTCCACTGAAAGCGGCCGATAACACGCCAACGACACTAATCGGAGATCGAAGTCGAACAACATTCGATCTTTCGCGCACTGTAATTATTCTACTTCAGTCTTCTGTTCACTTGCAGCAACGAGCGTTAGAATTTCACTTTGCGTATGGGCCAGCGATTCCAGTCCAGAGTCAATTATTGCACTGACCACTGATGTCCGATTGATGTCCGAGTTTTTCACAGTATCACAAAGCACTTTACGATCACTTAATCCGGGTCGACTAGGACCAAAAATGTTTCCGCAGTGGGATTTGAACGGTTTGCGCACTTGAAAAGTCGGACAGGAACTACGAGAACTGATTTTAACCACTACACTTTTTAATCACACGATTCAAAATGATGTATATTTACGAAAACTTTTATTTGACTACGAACCCAGATACGTTTCAAGCGTTCTCCTTGGACTATTCGCTACTTGTTTCCTTATTGATAGATATGGGAATTAAGTGCAAATAGAGATTCATCTCAATTGATTCCTGTCTCTCTATCGAGATCAGTTTCTCTCCTATCTGAAGCTTAATTATAGCAGATGCAAGCTGATTCTAGTGAGATGACTACATATAAGTTCATTACTGTTGTAGGGTTTTTTGATCATGAAAGTTTCGTTGCGAAAACTCTTAATATTCTAGGGTTGCTCCAACACATCCAAAGTGAGCTTTTTTAAAGGGCGAACACGAAATTATTGCGACACCGAAAATGTCATGCCAATTTTCTTATAATGTTTAGAATTAAACCAAAATTTTAGGGTAGTTTTATACATATATTTACTTCAAGAATCAAAAGAAAAGTTAATCGATGGAGCCTTGAGTGTAAAATTTTCGCTTGATGCCCTCCATCAAAGTCTTCACAGTGTCATCCGGTATCAGTTTCTCAGTTTTTTTTATCCATTTTTTTAACATGTCCTTCTCGTCTTTGACTGTCTTCTGTCTTCCCGCTTCATTATTGCCCAGTACTGCTCCACCGGGCGCAGCTCCGGACATTTTGACGGGTTCATGTCCTTTGGAACTAAATGGACAGAATTGACCTCATACCACTCCAGGACACTTTTAGAATAGTGGCATGATGCCAAATCTGGCCAAAATAGCGGAGCTTCGTCGTGCTGCTGCAAGAACGGCAAAAGGCGCTTCTCGAGGCACTCAGATTTGTAGATCTCGCCATTTACTGTGCCCTTTATCACGAAAGGCTCACTCCGCAGTTCGCAAGAGCAGATGGCCTTCTTCTTAAATTTGTCGTCCACATCAAACTTGCTCTTGCCGGTGAAAAACTCCAACCCCGGAATTTGCTTAAAATCGGCTTTTATATACGTTTCGTCGTCCATCACGCAGCAGCCATATATTGTCAGCATCTTCACGTAGAGCTTCCGTGCTCGAGTTTTAGCTGTCGATTGTTGCCGCTCATCGCGGTTTGGGAAGTTCTGTACCTTGTATGTATGTAATCCAGCTCTCTTCTTTGCATTCTGGATGTAGCTCTGCGACATGCCGATCTTTTTAGCCAAATCACGGCTTGAGACGTTGGGATTTGCTTTAATCATCCGCTTCACCTTTCCCTCCGTCTTTTTGATCTCCGGTCCCGGTTTTCTTCCAGCTCCTTTGCCGTGGTCCAACGTCAACCGCTCCTGGAACCGCTTCAACACTCTGGAGATGGTTGAATGGTGAATATTCAACATTTTTCCCAACTGCCGGTGCGACAGGTCAGGAAATTCCAGGTGTTTGGAAAGAATTTGTTCTCTCGACTCGCGTTGGTTCACCTCCATTTTCGTTGAATAAAAAAAAAGAATATAGGAGGTTGTGTCCAAGATACGACCGCATTGTTGACGTAGAACTACGCTGTTATTTTATATAAGTCGTTTGTTTATACCTTCGGATATTATTCTATAATGCTGTGAAATTTTAGAAACAACTGCTTAGTAGAATAATCTCTGAAATGATTTTTTCATTGCAGAATCAGTTGACGATAATTGATTGATGATTCATTCGTATGTCGCAATTTATTTCATGTCAAAGTATTGAAAATTTACCTCGAAGGCTATTCCGGTGGCTTTTTTCGAAATTGACATAGACTCGGCTACAGTCGTTTATATACATGTTGCACCAGCACCATTATTTCATATCTCATAACTACATCAATATATCTTTGGCACCGCATGTTAACAACAACAATGACAACACTTGCAAGTATCAAATATCATGCTACATTTTTTTTTTTTTTATTATCTGTATTATAGTGACTTTCAACTCATTTGGCTGGTTCGTCACTTTTACTTCCATTTTTTTTGGAAGGATGTCGGGAGTGAGAATTGAACTCGTGACCTTTAGCGTGGGAAGCATGGATGTTACCACTACGCCAGATCGTCTCCATCATGCTACATGTTATTTAGTATTGCCTCAAAGGAATCGCACCTCTAGATATCGTTCGTACAAACTAAGCGTAAACCAAGCACCAAACAAGCGTTCACCATAGCATGCATACAGAGCCATACATTGGTGGCTTGAAACTACTAGCAATATAAACATTTCTCATCATTTTGCGCTATTCCCAAAAGAAACGCTTCTGTTAATATTACTGGCCTCGAAAAGAGTTGCATTACTTTCTTATGATCGAGATAAGCGCAGCTGTCTCCCTTAGTGGAGGAAGTTTTGCTACTGGCAAGTAAAACCTAATCACATACAAAATTCCAGAACATTTACTTTCTTGATGACTAAACAAGTGAAATAAACTCTTTTTGTTAATAACAACCTCGAAAACAGTAGCAATGCTTCATTATGATCAATATTAGCGCAAATGCAATCCTAGTTGAAGGCAGTTTTGCGACTGGCACGCGAACCCAAATAACTTATAACATTCCAGTAAGATATTCAAGATGCTTAGTATTCCCAAATAATTTTTTGGTGCACAACCTTAACGTCTGCTTCGCCATAACGTCAGTTTAATGGATTGGTGCATTCTCAAAGGCACAAACGAAGCCCTTATGAAGACGGAAAATAAACAATGTTAACTGCTTGGAAGAAGACCGAATTATGCCACACAGCTTGTACTCTGCTGTAACACCCATCGATGCGAATTCGCTGATGAGTTTGTCAAGAGCGACCGCCTTCACCACCAGCGGGGTGAGCTTGATTTTGGTTGCTGCCTGGGCGTTTACATTTTCGACCGACGCGCCGAAATCGCCTACTTCGCTGGTGCGGCGTCACATTCGCGAAGGCTCGGTTCAGTGCGAGCGCTTTTCACTGCACCAACACCGCGTGCATCATTAGATGACGCTTACCTCGAAATTTTATTGCCCCTGGCAATGCGTTCGTTTTTTGCAGGGATCGAGCCTGCCTTCCTCTTCTTCTTGCTCATCGCACACCACGCGAAGCGTCCGATGTATGACGCGGAAAGAAGAACACACGATACGCATAACGCGAAAAACGAACAGAAAAATCAAACGACGATTTCCAACTTGGATTACCACTGGTGGGGTCCAATCTTAGATCGAAGCGCAGCGAAAGCAAAGTGAACTGGATTACTCAACAGTCCGATGCAGAATGAAAGTTTGCCTTCTTCTTCTTTCTTTGTTTTTAAGAGGCTTTAAAATTTGCAGTTCATTCGCCTCTAAAAAAAGTTTGCCTCAGCGAGATCCACTGTTTATACTCTAGGCAAGTATTCACCTTCATTCTTCTTCTTTTCCTTTGTTCACGGAGACTTTAAATCCTACGATTTCCCCTCCGTTGGTCGTCGATAAGTTGCTCGTTATTTATAGCTCTGTTTGGGAAAGTACTCAAATGGACAGAACAAATGTATGGGAAAATAGAAACACTTGAAGTTTTCATGAATTTTAACCATTTACTAACAAGGGGATTCTAATGTAAGGCATATCAAACAAATCTTACGGAATTTCCGATTCGTTTAGTATGTAAATCGCCAAAATCCGTTCGCGGCAAAAATAGTTATTAACGTTAACTGTAATTCATAAAAACATGACCTGTTTTCTGATTTGACACCCTTAATGAAAGACGTAGTTCTACGTCAAAACACGACTTCGAGTTTGACAGCAAGTAGACAATACACATCAATGAGAAAGTGTGCAAAATTTGGTTGATTTTTACCCAATGGCAAAAAAGTTATGCCCTGTTGAATGTGTCGCAATAATTTCGTGTTCGCTATATCTAATTTTCCATCCAGGATCGAGATTGCACATTGTAATTCCTTTAATTTCGATTGCGGACCAAAATTTTAGATTCAGCGGGTGACAATATTCTAATTCATATGTGATTACTCATACTATATTTCCAATTGAGATTTTCAACTGTAATTTTGAGCCTCAATCCGTCGGCGGCGTATTCTAGAGCTTGGAAACTTCCATCTGGTTTTTAATGCAATTGGATGCGGTATATAAAATTAGTTTTTATTCTCAAAATAAAGATAATTTCATCCCGAACCGGCATCGACCGAACACCAATTTTATCTAATGAAACCGTTTTGGTAAAATAATGCTGGACATCACGACCGTAGTTCCAGCTAGTGATGTCCGATTTTTAAAATTAATCGTTTATCACCTCATAAATTGATAAGATTGAAATTAGGTAATAATTCTTTCTCGGACTCCAACTTCACCTATTTAGATTAGATTCAATATTTTGATATGCCAATATTATGGTTTCTAACTGTGCACATAGGAGGTTAAGGATAAAATTAGTTCATCTGAACATCCGAACACCCCTTTTTTCGAACCGGCATCGAAAAATGTTGGAAACATCGTGACGACATGGTATTGTTTTTTTCTGCCCAGAGCAGAGATTCTCTCTCTCTCTCTCTATCTCTTTCTCTCTCTCTCTCTCTCTCTCTCTCTCTCTCTCCTGATACTGTGTTTTTATTTTACTGCTTCGATTTAAATTTCTGAACTGATGCTGCTCCTGCCTCCTAGTGACAACGCTGCCACCGAATGGGTCGAGGCACGTGTTTGCAGCCTCGATGGAATGGAGCAATTCTCGGGACATTAATGGGGAAATAAAAAGCTTCGCGAGTGCCATTATTCGCGGGGGCTTACATGCGAGCAGATGTAGGTACTTACGCTCGAACGCTCGAATCCAATGTGTTTCGCTGTAATCGATTGTCGAACGAGGACTTTGCCTGGAATATGGACGATATTGGAGCTTGAATCCGGCAGTTTGTCGTAGCTCTGATTATCGTAGATCAACGCGCACTACATCTGGATATCACTCTCGATACGATTTGGCTTCAACCTAAGCGATGTCCGTTGCAGGTTACAATTAGTAAACAAAAATCGACCAAGAACAAACATTTGTGGCGAAATAATTTGAGAAAGTTGCCCACAAAATTTGGAGTCACCTAGCCGTGCTGTGATTGAACGCGAGTGCCACATTTCGGGGTTTGATTGCGTAGATTGCGATTACGATCGGTAAACGATCGGAAATGGGATAAGTTTTCAGCCTTTTATGGGGGAAGTTTTCCATTCAACCGTTTATCCGAACCGTAATCGAAGGATATGGAGCGATGGCAATCCGCCGCGGTAGGCAAAACCTTGATTTCCACTGATAACTCTTCTGAGCGAACGTAATGTGATTCGGTTCTCGAGAAGTCAAATTCTGAAAACAAATTCCGCCGGTTCGTTATTTTTTCACGCCAGGTGTACTCAGACGGAAATTCGAGAGGCTGAAACTTTTACTCGCTGATGAGAAGGAATGAGGTTCAATTAGGAATTCCACTGTAGCCGCCCACTTTTACCAAGTAAAATATCTTGTTAGCGCACTACGTGATAGACATTCGAAGCAATTTGTCTGATTTGGCCAATATTCGGCACCATATCCAAAAACCCGAACAGCCTGATGGAAATGTTCAACACTTGCTCTTCCCCGACTAATTTTAACCATCGACTCGGAACCACCAAGCCCCCCCCCAGGTTGGGCATGAAACTCGACACGATTCGGAAACAAATGTGCCCGATTATCATATCGCTTGGCTGCTGTTGAAATCCAGGTTTATCTAGAGACAACTCGGACGGAGAATCTCTGCGAAACTGCGAGGTGGAGCAACCCAATCTGGACCTTTTCCTTTAGCACCAACGATGGGAAATGTGTGCCACTTGCAAGGCAAGCACGCGATGAAGTCTAATGAATTTACCTTCTTTTTGCCACTTCGCCCTCTCCGAACAAGCCAATTCGTACCCGCTCGAGGATATTCATTAATTCCCCAGAGCTCAGAGGAGTGTTCCCTCCTCTCGATGCGGATTTTAAACAGTTTTTTTGTGCCATGCTTCTTTGTTCTGTTTCCTCTGCTAGAGTGCATTAAACAAGCAGTTCATATTTTGATCCTTGGTGAACTTTTCCTCCCACCTCCCCCGGAGATAAAGGAAATTATCGTAACGGAACCCAAGGACGCCAGGGTTAGGAATTGGCGTTTTTCGTGCGCTCCTGGC
This sequence comes from Toxorhynchites rutilus septentrionalis, assembly GCF_029784135.1. Taxonomy (NCBI): domain Eukaryota; kingdom Metazoa; phylum Arthropoda; class Insecta; order Diptera; family Culicidae; genus Toxorhynchites; species Toxorhynchites rutilus. The sequence continues at coordinate 53,581,458 of NC_073744.1, forward strand.
GTGAGATTTCATGTCCAAATGTGGGGACGGGGAACTTTTCCGTTTAATTAACAGTATTAAAACACTCTCGTGTCTTGTATCATGTTGGATAGGAATAGAATAGAAGGGATCAAGAGTCATTGGGTTAGTTTCGTTGGTTTTCTCCTGAAAAGAAGTGTGAAAATGTCGTTGTCCGCTATCAGGTGATGATAGATTTTCTTGGGTTGGCAGTTACGATTATATTAAGGCAATAATGTATAAATGCCCCTTTTGTGGAACCATCCACTAGATCTTCTTGCCTGCTAGCAAGGATATAGCTGTAATAGACGAATTATATGCCAAGTAGACAGCACCATCTCAGATTGTAGCGAAACTTTGTGAGTGTAAAAACATTGGCAATTTGAGCAGTTTTGCTTACTTGAAATCTCCGGAAAATCCACACGACTTTTAAAAAGGGACAATAGTTTGTTTTCTTAGATTTTATATAAATTTCTAAATTGAAAACTATGAGGCCTAAAAGATTTGAAGTCAAAAGTTGAAATGTAGGAAATTGTTTAAGTTTTCATCAAAAAATATAAAAAAATATATATAAATATATACAGGTAAACTTCGATATAACGTACATTTCACTTTCAAAATTGTACGTTGTATCGAATTGTACGTTATATCGAAGCATAATAAAGTACTCACAAACGTAGTCTATAATACATTATTGTGTTACTGTTTTAGTAAAGTCAATGAATAACTTCAATCAGAAGACGAAGCCAGCCTTTCTCATGATGTTTTCCTTCGTACTGTAGATTAAAGCATGATTCATTTAGAATCCGGAATTACAAAACCACCTGTATTTCGGGATTGATTGAAGGTACAAAATTTGTTTTAGCATCACAATACATAAATTTTTCATAAATAACCGTGTTCTACTAGTCAAGCCCTTTCATTTGATACTCATATTGATGAGGTTCTGAGAAAATATGTGATCCGCTATTTTGTAGCGGCCGCCATCTTGGATTTTCAACATCATGAAATACGCAGTTTTATAATGACTACAGAGATAAAGGTGTGTTCCAAATTTCAGATCAATCGGTCAACAGGAAGGAGGTCAAATTTATATTAATGTGGGTTAGCGCTACAGACAAACATGTTACAAATATACAAACATACAAACATACAAACAGATTACAGGGCAAGCTAAATGAAACCGTTTAAAAATGTGAAGAACTGATGTTTTGTTCGTAACATTTTTGTGTATACATTTTAGCGATTGACATACGGTCAAAAAAATTTTTCGAGATAACACCACATTTCGACGTTTTATGCATTTTTAAGTCGTTTGGCATCGAAAAAAAAACGATTTTCTAAATTTCTTTCACTCCCCCCTTGGAAGATTTTCCAGGATCCCTAAATCACAAACTTTGAGCGTTTTGAGGCACCCCTAAATCATGTTCGATTGAACTGAAATTTTGCACAAGTAATTTTTTGGGCAAAAATGACATGGTCGGTTCATTTAATTCGATGATTTTTTTTTCATACCTTCATTGCCTCTCAGGCCAAGTCCCAAAACGTCGATTTTCGGCTAAATTTTTTTTTTCGAGATGACAGCAGCTCTCGACGTTTCATGCATTTTTAAGTCATTTGCCATCGAAATTTTTTTTTTCGATTTTCCTAATTTCCTTTACTCTCCCCTTGGAAGATTTTTGAGGATCAAAAAATCAAAATTTTGAACGCTTTGAGGCACCCCTAAATCATGTCCGATTGAACTGAAACTTTGCACAGGTCATTTTTTTGAGCCAATAAACAAAATGTACATGGTCGGTTTTTGCAATTTGACATGACCATTTTCGCTGCCACACATTCGAGAAAGGTCTTGCTGATTTGTTTAGTAGATCGAATTATTGCATACAATTTTATGTTGTATACAACATTCATGGGAACGAAGTTGAGAGAAAGAATGTATAATACATGATTTATCTTGGCATCCCCTCGCAAAACATACCTCTTTTATTTGTTAAATTGCTCACTTGTTTTATTATTTCCACTGTTGATGTCTGAGGCCAAAAAACTGCTGGATAAATTTGCCGTCTAATGGTCTATAGTATAAGATATAAACGATCTTGCGTAATATGCATTTGTAAACTCTTAAAAGTCGTTACATTTTTCGTAGAGTGACCCCCCTATATAGAAATCAAAGACGTCAAAAGTACATGTACAAAAAATATATTTATTAAGTTGTTATTTGTGTGGCCATCCAATCCGCGGTATTTTCTTGTTCTTCGTTTTAATATGTTATTGTGTAAATCTTGTTTTCCGCCATCCACGAAAATCATTGTAAACGTGCTTTTCCACCATTGTATGTAACATTTCCGCATCGCGAGTTGTAATAAGTTTGAAGTTTTCCCTGAGATCCCTCATCAAACGACCCATGCTGCGTTAGTAAGAACCGGCTGTAAACAAGGAAATAACTATCAGAATGAGAGAAAGAAGTAACGAACACACGAGCAAAATGCGTTCTGGATTCGCATTTTTCATTAACAGCTGTGTTCTACTAGTCAATCCCTTTCGTTTGATACTCATATTGATGGGGGTCTGGGAAAATATGTAATCCACCATTTCGTAGCAGCCGCCATCTTTGATTCTCATTTTTCATCAATAATTGTATTCTACTAGTCAAGCCTAGATACCCATATTGATGGGGTTTAGAGAAAATATGAAATCCCCCATTTTATAGCGGCCGCCATTTTGGATTTTCAAGATCATGAAATACGCAGTTTTATAATAACTGGAGAGATAAAGGTGTGTTCCAAGTTTCAGATCAATCGGTCAATAGGAAGGAGGTTAAATTTCTATTAATGTGGGACAGCGCTGCAGACAAAGTTACAAAGTTACACACGTACATACAAACGGATCATATAATCGACCCCGTCCTGTATACCGAAGAGTTTTGCAGTTTCCCGGATCGAAAATCTTTGCTCCACACTCCATACCGCATACCAGGGCCCGAAATCTTCGAAGGTGAAAAATGAAGACCGACTCTACTCTCAGTAGCTTCACTTTGACTAGAACTGATTCGGCAGTCGCCTCCAACATAAAGTGACTTGACTAGAAAATTAATTGACTAGCGTTGACTAGCGAGGATGACTGGTGAACTAGTCTAGTCAGTGGTTGTTTTAACTTACTCGACTAATAAATACAAATCTTCCTCTTCATTCAACTGACTTCAATCCACATTTCTACCCCCTAGGAACGAATTTTATACCCGCGTACGCAATCTTATTCTTACGTCCATATAAAGAGGAACGAAAACATAATTTCTGATGCAAAAAAGAAGTTACCCCAACAATGGACGGTTTATTATCTACCCATCGTGAACTCAAACCAACGAACATAGACATTTATCAAGTATGCTAAAAAGATCCTCGCATTAGTATTAGTAAATAGCGTGCAAAATAGCGCACACACACTGCACGCTATTTCATACGTGTAAGAATTTTCGTGTACAATACAAAATAATTTAGCTCACCTGTAGCGTATGTCAAACCACGTTGAACTCAAACATCGTTGCATGCACACGTACATGGGAGAGAGAAAGAGAGTAACGAATTCGTTTCGGGGGAAGTCACTTCCAAATGCAATGAGAACAATTTGACTGGGAAGAATGAAATGATTTAGTCGAGTCGGTAGAGGGAGATAGCGACTAAACGCCCGACTAACTGTTTAGTCGTTTTGGCGGAGAAACTGCGTGAAGAAGCCAAAAGACATTCCTAACTGAATACGGATGTAGTCAGTCAGATAGTCAGCTGACTATCCTCAGTCGACTATGACTATGCAGAGCCCTGCTCCATAGTAAGGCTTCTAACATACCCTTATGCAACTCCTTCAATGAGAAATTTATTCGTCAACTTTTGACTGTCCGGGTATTTAAAATCGTTTTCTGAATGTGCTTTTCATTCCGGACATGGGTTTGTGAAATTCACATTGAGTTTTGAGTTTTTATATTTTTTTTTACCAGCTAGGTATTACCATTGACACTAAACTAAATTGACACAATAGTAACTATCAGTCACATTGATTCAACATGCAAAAAATGTCATGGTTTTGGCATGATATTGAATGTAATGAAAAAGTGTCCGGATTAAAAAGCGTCCGGATTCAGAAGCATCACTGTATAGAAGCGTAGGTCTTTTGTATCAATTTTAATTATTTGGCTGAAAACAATTCCAAATACAATTTGACGTTTTATATTTTAATTCATGTTGAAATTTTACATGACTTGACCTACAAAAAACGAACACTGTAAATGAAGTAAATGTGAGATCAAGTTCGAACTCTGTGTCGGCAAGATGTGCCAACTAAGGGATAAACAAAACATTATCATTCCTTCTATGTGGGCTAGGGTGCCAATGAATGTATGGGAAAAAATCGACCTTAAAATTTCAAAAAGTTACCCTATACAAAATGCTCACCACCTCGAAAAAACACCCTATGCCAAATTCCAACTCAATCGGACTTTAGAGAGTGGCGCAAAGCGGTCAAAGTTTGAGTTTTTTGAAGATCGAAAAATCACCCAAGGGGGGAGTAAAGGAAATCGGGGTTTTCGAAATTTTTTGTTTGATGCCAAATGTCTTAAAATGGCATGAAACTTCGAGATCTAGTGTCATCTCGAAAAAAAAATTTTTGTAAAAAATCGGCACTCTGGGACCTCGATTATCGGTGATTTTTCGTTTTTCAAAAAAAAACTCAAATTTTAACGTTTGTGACACCAGTAAATGAAGTCCGAATGAGCTAATATTTTGCATAGGGTATATTATTGTGCAAATCTACATTTCGTAGCAAGTTCCGAATGAAAAATCAAGATAACTATTTTTATTATGACCCTAAACCATACTTTTCGTTTCGCATACCGTAAAAAAGTCCCAGAGTGTCGATTTTTGACAATTTTTTTTTTTCGAGATGACACTAGATCTCGACGTTTCATGCAATCTTAAGACATTTTTCCTTGGGTGATATTTCGATTTTCAAAAAACTCAAACTTTGACCGCTTTGCGCCACTCTCCCTTAAGTCCGATTGAGCTGATATTTTGCATAGGGTGTTTTTTCGAGGTGGTGAACATTTTTTATGGGGTAACTTTTTGAAACTCAAGATGACCATTTTCATTGGCACCCTAATGTGGGCCCTTTAAAATGACCATCAAACCAACGGTCAATTTGATTTCTATTTATATTACGGTTTTATCTCCGGAACGAAGCCTCATATTAACAAATCAAATTCTCTAGCAATCAAGGATGAACATAAAATAGAGCTGAACTATACTTTAGTCGGCTTCCAGTGTGGGGTTAAAAGCCCCACGGAGGTAATGTATACCGCGCGATAGTTGCTCTCTTTCTAGCTCTCTCTGCTCATAAACTGTTTATGCACACCAAGTACCGATGCAAAGCGTTGCGCTGCATCGGCATCAAGTGTTGAGCTATATATGGGGCTAGGGTCGCTGGGGTATTATTCAGAAGCGACCTCTGCGCTATAAATTGTAGACCACTTTCTCACAACATCATCATCATCATCATCTCTGTAAGGCACATAACAAGGCGTTGCAGAAAGCATCGCCGAGGGTGTGAAATCGCTGTGACTGGTTGCCGCAACTTCCTCCTCCAGCCCACCCTGGACCATACAATAGCGGTAATGAATATCCTTGCGGTTTTATAATAATTAGAACAATGTTACGATTAAGTCGGAACCACAGCATGACTTGTGTGCGTTCTCTCTCGTTCTGGCATTATGATCTTTGGTTTTATTATCTTAGTGAATTGTCAGAGAGCAGTAGAGATGCCAGATTTGTTGTTCGTGTAAATCCATACCATATCGAATCTATGAATTTCTATGATTTTTTTTCCTTTTGCTTCAATAATCAATCTAATTGAAAACTTTTATGTAGATTAGCTGTCAATGCGAATACTAGCTTTTATCAATACGATAAGGTCTGGTATGCGGTACATTACATTTATAAAGAGACGCATTAAACACTGATTGAAACAGTCGTGGTCAGCCTTGTAATTTTGTTGTTGAATTGTGTTCAAACAACTCTGAATTACGATATGACATCCCCTCAAAATTTCGATTGGAAAGAGAGCGGGCACATTCGGACCCTTCTTTCCTCGATTTTTCATATTTTTTGTAAACTTCAAAAACAATCAATCGAAGTATCATTTGAGCGTGTTATATGTGTGCGTTGATGCGATTACGAATGGTTTATTGGAATTTTTGAAAATTACCTTTTTGTCCGAATGTGCTCCATGTATAAGGCAGTTTCGGACAACGAAAAAAATAGCTAGCTTAATGAAAATGTTTACGCTGCTTTTTGCTTTGCACTTTTCAATGTTCCAGAACATTGAGAAACAGTTTTCCCATCATCTTTCAACTGCTGTCTCGTTGGTAAAAAACAATTTCTATCAGCTTATCAGACTCGAAAGTAATTTTAAATTGTTAGAATTTGAATGAAAATCAATACTCGAAGTTGTTTAAATACTCAGAAGACATAGTCCTGACCTAACTTAACTATCTTTCTATAAATCTCATTGCATTTCCGCCAAAACTTTATCCATTGTATGAAATCAGTATCAGAGACAATTTTTGTTCAAGATTTTTCCTCACTTGCAGAGAATGTGGGGAAAACCACATATTAGGGTCTATTTCTATTTATATTTTTTGTTTAAAATTTTTATTTCTTGTTTCAAAAGCGTGCTTATTTCACCCGAAAATTCATCACCGTTTTCCCGTCACAAAAGGGAAACATGAAGCTCTATGTAGTCTATGTTGAATTGTGTGGCAAGGTTGCACCATTTGCACAACACAATTGGATTTGAGCCGACAGGATTACAGAATGCAAAATTGCTGTCGGTCATCCAGCTAGGTGGAAAGTGTTTGTGTATGATTGAATCACACGCAATCATTTTTGATTATATGCATCTTGACTGTAATGTGTGTTTCCAGAACAATAGATGCATTGCGTTCATTGGCAACAAGGACAAAAATATCGACACATAGCTGGTTTGTGCATTGTTCTCGCGAGAACACGAATGAATCATGAATCAAATATCATCGACTGCTTCCATGGAACCACGGTTCTTTTCAAGTTTCACGGTTCATTTCGGTTTTACAATTTTCAGTTTGTTGCATTCTAAATATCCGGAATATAGAAGACAATTTGGTTTTTTATAATTCTTTGGGTGATTTTGTGTGAATTTAGGCGTGTTCTAGGCTTGTTGGTATTCTTTCCCGATCGATCATTCAATTTTCGCAAATTAGTGCATTGTTTCCGGGTAAAATGTGGCGTCAAAGTGTAGCGCCGTATGTTCGGAAAATATTACCCGGTAGTGAGAGCTGGGTTCTTCGGTTGAAAACTGAAGGTAAAAATTTGTTTCGTTGCATTTGCAATTTTTGCAAACGATTCGATTAGGATTTTCTACTGGGGTTCTGGGGTTCTACTGATTCAGGTTCTGAATAGTGTATTTTGTGAATCATTTATTTCGGTATGGAGCGTTTAGAAATGTACTTTTGCTAAGAGATATTGGAATATACTTGAATATTCAATAAGTTCAGTGTTTCGGCAATGCTCAAGACAGCGAGCAATCAACAGAACCTGTTAATGCTGAGACTGAGAGACTTTATTTCAACATTTTATCGCTACGCTACTTTGGGAATTTTACACTTGTTAGTACAAAGATTTAGTTTGCTTATTCTACATCTGCCCTGTGTAGAATTGTGAAAGAGAATAACAAAAATATCGATACATGGCCAGCTTGTATATTGTTTTTGCAAGAACAAGAATGAACCATTAATCAACTATCATCGGCTGCTTCCATGGAACCGCGGTTCTTTTTAAGGTCACCATAATTTTCACTAAAGATTTACTTTAAAAAATCGATACAATCTAAAGTTGTATCCGAAATATTAAAAAAAAAACAAATTGGTTTTTATAATTCTTTGGTCGAGTGATTTTGTGTAAATGGCCTGGCCGGGTAAGGGAGTAAAAAGTGCCCCCAAATCAAATCACTAGCTGTATTGCAAATATTGTATAGAATATTAAATAAGAAATTTTGACGGTTTATTTGAACCCCTATGTGGTTTAACATAGGATCTATAGTGAAAAACGTACTTTTTCGTTTATTTTACGCCATCCTCAGAAGCTTCGAGATAAAAATTTGAAAAAAAATCCGAATGTGCATCTTACTACGGTGTATCAAGAAAAATTATAAAAAAAATCATCGAAAATTGATGTGCTAAAAATTCAATACTACTCTAATTCATGCTTAAATTTGTTCCTACGGATTTTTTAGATATTTGTGATTTTTTTCAGATTTTTTAAGTGTTGCGCGGTACAAACAAATATTTATTTTTATATTTCCAAAGAGTCTGGCTGGGCAAGGGAGTAAAAAGTTAATTTATTTTGAATTTAGAGACCTATTACTGTTCTAATATTTTATAAATTTTGTTTTTCATATGTCTACATTTTGTCGGTATATTTAAGGCATTGCGCTGTACAAAGATTTTTTTCTCGTATCTTAAAATATATGAGATATATATTTACATTGGATTTAGATGGTTTACCAAATTCTGAGGACTCAGTAGTACGATAGAGCTCTGTGAGAGAAAAAATAAAGTTCTTGTGGATAGATCATTCGGATTAATGAGAAGAACACTTTAAAAAATCCGAATTATTTTTTTTAAATTTTAATCTTGCAATTTAAAACCACGAATACAATAAAACAATCGATTTCAAGAAAATAAAAATAACAATGCATACGATGCAGAACATTATTTTTGTGTCTCGCAATGTTCTTAAAAATTCAGGAAAAATTACCTCACATGTAGAAAAAAGACGTATAAAAATACATTTAAATAAAAAAATAGAGCAGAAGTGGTTATATGTTTTCTTTTTAAATTTCGAAAATATATTAAAAAAAATTTGTACTGCGTATTTTTTTTTTATTATTAGAATTTTTTGATGAAAAAATAGTTTGAAGATATTTATCGATATACGATATATACGATGTATCAGATATGAAAAAATATGAAAAAAATACGATGATATCAGTATTTTTTTCATATTTTTGTCTCAAAACGTTTTATTTAGTACCCTATACAATATTTTCCATACAGCTGATGATTTGGTTTGGGGGACTTTGTACTCCTTTACCCAGCCAGACCCTCAGGAAATATAAAAATAATATTTTTTTTATACCGCGCAACACTGAAAACAAACTGTAAATAATCACACAAATCTAAAAAATCCGTAGGAACACATTTAAACATGAATTAGAGTAGTACTGAATCTCTAAATCACATTTTTTTCAAAATTTCAATATTTTTTTAAATGCTTAAATTTTTGATGATTTTTTTTTGGATAATTTTTCTTGTAAGTAAGATGTAAGTAAGATGCACATTCAATATTGTTTTCAAATTTTTATCTCGAAGCTTTTGAGGATGGCGTAAAATAACCGAAAAAGTACGTTTTTCACTACAGATCCTATGTTAAACCACATAGGGGTTCAAATTAACCGTCAAAATTTCTTATTTAATATCCTATACAATATTTTCCATACAGCTGGTTATTTGGTTTGGGGGCACTTTTTAATCCCTTACCCGGCCAGGCCCTTTAGGAGTGTTCTAGGCTAGTTGGTATCTTTGTCCGATCGATCATTCAATTCTCGCGATTTCGTGCATTGTGCTCGGGTAAAAAGTGGCGTCAAAGTGAAGCGCAGTTCAAGCCGTGTTTTCGGAAAATATTACCCGGTAGCGAGAGCTGGGTTCTTCGGTTGAAAACTGAAGGTAAAAATTTGTTCCGCTGCATTTTTTTGCAACCAATTGGGTTCGTATTTTCTACTGCGGTTCTGCGAAAGGTTCGTGTAAATCAAAATTTCGCATGAAGTTCCATATGAAAAATCGAGATGTTATCATTTTTTTCGGAAACACCATTTTGATAGGAGGTACATCAAAATGGTGTTTCAAAAACAAATGATTTCATCTCGATTTTTCATATGGAACGTCGGGCGAAATTTGGTGATTTTTCGATTTTCAAAAAACTGAAAGTTTTACAAACAAACTTAGCGCCACTCTCCCTTAAGTCCGATTGAGCTAAAATTTTGCATAGGATGTTTTTACATCCCCGTTAAATGAACATTTTTAGAACAAAGTTTGAATAAAACAAATTGAGAATGAGAAGAAGAAGCCAAAAGGAAGTGAGTTGTGAGAAATGAGAAATGAGGAATTGTGTAGGAATAAAATAAAAACTCCGTCCGATGAAAATCGAATCCAGCAACACCATCTACAGCTCCAAAGATTCTTTTGAGAACCATCAAAGTTCATATAAAATCAATTTTCCGAGGTAACTAATTCATTTTCCGGATAGTAACCTACCCGACCAAAATTCGAACGAGTGAAAATAAAAAAAATATATTTGAAATCAATTCTATTAAAATTGAAAATTTCAATCGTTTTGAGATTCTGGCGAGAATTAACAAAGTGACAAGGCTTAATTTGTTAGACCAAGAGAGTTTGTTTTTGAAAGAAGTCCCAGAAGTGGAAACGCGGAAAACGAAATTTCGTAGAGCCAGGAACATTTGCGAAGATCTGGCATCTCCGAACTTTCAGTTTGGAGTCGTTGAACCTGCTCTAATTGAGATCGTTCTTTCGCGCAGGCACGGGGAACGAAAATGTCTGAAATCCACTGCACACAATGAACAAGTTTCGCAATGTACATCACTTCCGAGGCGCATTTCTCAAAGATGAAATTGATATTTGCCCGGCGGAGTACTTCAACTGGAAGTTGACGCCAAGTGTAGAACAGTGCAAACCAACATAAAACACAATGAACGAAAAAAAAAACTGAACGAACTCCTCACCTAGATGAAAAATGAAACAAAAGATAGAAAGTTGAAAAGAAAAGTGTTTTGTTATTATTGTCAGAAGCTTTTTCTTTTATTTTGCACAGGGAATGTGTATGTGTGTTTGTACGAGAATCAAGCAGTTTCTTCCCCAAAGTGTGGAAAGAAAACACCATAAAGACTTACATTAAGACTTAGCTCCGCAAGTGAAGAGAAAAAGCATTTTTCACCCTCACCCCCGCCCAGTGCAATAGTGGAGCGTTTCCACCCGCTTAGCAAACTTTTCCAGCACTTTTAGGTGTTCCACTAATAGCAACTGTTCGTCACATTATTTATACGGTGTAGCGCGGGAAATGTTTTCAGTGTTTCTGTTTCTGAGAAGGGGAGGACCCTACGACCCCAACGTTGGGCGCACTTTGGCAAACTTGTAGCTTCTGCACTTGACTGTTGCATCTCATGGTGACTTTTACTTGTTCTGTAACATGAGAGCATGGAAAGAGGCCCCTTGACTGAGCTGTTGGAGAACGATGAACTCCAGAGCTGCCCCTCGTTCGTGTCGCGTTCCGAGAGAAGTTATAAATAAATTGTATGAATGAACTTCGAATCGATACATTCCTGTTCGGCGATAGTGGAACAGAGTTCAGCCTGTTTTCCCGTGGCAAAGTTTTCCCTATCCAATTATTGCGACATCCTGAGAGCGCCGAAATCTCCACTGAAGCGTAAGCAAAAAAAAAACATTTCGAAAAGTGCGGCTCAAAGCGGAAAAATCAGAAAGAGAGGAAAATATAGAAAAAAAGCTTCGCTGGCATTCAAGCAGATAAGCTCCCATTCAGCGGTGGAAAGAAATCACACTTACTTTCCGCCCCTGCCCCTTCCCGTGCCACCCGTCGATGGCGCGGTGGCACTTCCGGTGTGATTCGCACTGGGCGGAAAGTGGCAAGTGCTACAGAAGAAACTGTCAAAATAAGCGCATAAATCATCCCCGGAGATGGCAATATTTTCCGCTTGTTGGGTTTTCTTTTCTATCCGCGCGTAGCTTCCTCAGCGCTCCCGTTCCCGTTGCTCTCGCTCACCCGTCACTTCAAATGATAATACATTTTTAATAAATGTATGCTTTGGCTAGGGCCTGTCTATATGAGCAAGAGACAAAGGGAAAAATCTTTAAATCACTTATGGCTGTGCGGAAATTTTCCGAGAAGAATGGACAGAGAGAGCAAGGGAATGATGGGGGTTGATCATATAATGGAGTTCAGTTTGTACAGAAGATGTATCGGAGGGGGCAACTTTTTGCGGTTTTCTCCCGGCCATGGACGTGTGTGGTGACCAAAGGAGGGGAGAGCTATCATAATAAAAGTTGTGGATGTGGCTTCAGAGCCGCATGGTTTCCTGCAGCAAGATGTATGCTCGCTTTAAGGTTGTGTGAATTATTGATGTTAGGGCAGAACCGTAGTGAGAGATATTCCAAATTAATTACGTCCTTTGGGAATGGACACTAGACTTCCGGCCTAGATCTGGAACTCCTCCACAAACTTCAGCGACAGATTATATTTAGTGTAGTTCTGGTCTAAGGGATGTTTACAGAAAAAAGATCCAATAATGCTCCATTAAGGCTGGAACAATGCGGGTCTCAACATGTTCAATATGCTATGCTGCTTTGTGCAGAGTGGAATTTAACAATATGTTTTTTTATCAACAAGATAATTACGCAAAGTACCTAATGAAATACAAATGCAGTTTCGTTGTACGAACACTATCGAGAGAGGAAATATTGCAACTTAAGCCCGTTTTGAGCTTATTGAATGTGGAGGAAGGCACTTTTTTATCCCATTTATTTATTTATCAGGCTCATTAGCATTTTATCTGTAACAGAGCCGGGTTTTTATCGTGTACATGTACATATGTTTATGTTTCTATAAATTGTAAATTACACAGTAGAAGTAGTAGCCATTTAGGCGTCTATCTGTTCTTCCATTGTTCAGCAGACCGGACAGCGGAGACAGTTTTTTTTTTTATAAATTCGTTTATTTTTACAGGCTCAGTTACATAAGTTTAAAGGAGCCGAAATCTTAAATATATTTTTAAAACTATATATATAAACAATTTTCTTAAATCTATGGTTAGTAATGTGGGAAACCGATTACCCGCGGTGGACTCGAGATTAGAAGGGTGACATATTTTTCTCAGGAAAAGGATGGGGTATAAGGAAATTATTACAATTTTGATAATCACACACACTCAATTCTTAAATCTATTCGTACATCTGTTGTGAATTTACATTTCATTCTCCTGTTTATAGCATGCGGACCAATTACTCACAAAGGAAGAAATGGAGGGTATAAGGATATAAGGATAATCACACACGAACATCGATAGATTTAAGGAAAACATATATTTGGGACATGTAATCAAGGTCTAACCGAGCCAACACATCTCTCACCGGCACATTGGGCTGTCTTCCTCTGGCCCGAAGAGAGTTTTCTAAATTCGATCTGGCAACAAGATACACCTCGCACGACCAAACAACGTGTTCGATGTCGTGGTAACCTCGGCCACAAACGCAGATATTGCTGCCGGTCAGATTGAAACGAAAGAGTAGCGCGTCTAACGAACAGTGATTGGACATGAGTCGGGAGAAGGTGCGAATAAAGTCCCGACTCAAGTCCAGACTTTTGAACCATGGTTTGAGGCTAACCTTAGGGATAATCGAGTGAAGCCACCGGCCCAATTCATCTTCGTTCCATTTGCGTTGCCAGTTAGCGATGGTATTTTTACGGACTAAAGAGTAAAATTCATTGAAGGCGATTTGACGCTGATAAATATTTTTTGCTAATGAGTCAGCCCTCTCATTACCCTAATGAGTCAGCCCTCTCATTACCCGGAATTGAGCAATGAGAAGGGACCCACACAAAGGTAATGACATAACAGCGTCTGGATAAAGCACTCAAAATTTCTCGTATTCTCTCAAGGAAGTACGGCGAGTGCTTTTCCGGCCTCACTGAACGGATAGCTTCGACGGAGCTAAGACTATCCGTTACAATGTAATAGTGTTCAACAGGTCGTGAGGCGACGCTGTCCAGCGCCCAGTGTATCGCTGCCAATTCAGCAATATACACTGAGCAAGGAAACTGAAGACTATGGGAGGTGCTGAAAATTTTGTTGAACACTCCAAATCCTGTGAACTCGTTTATAGTGGACCCATCAGTAAAGTACATATTATCACAATTGATACCCCCATACTTTGCATCGAAGATCGTTGGAGCGATCCTCGATCGTTGATAATCTGAATATTCATGGATATCTTGCTTCATGGACAGATCAAAATGTACAGAGGAATTGATGTAGTCAGGAAAACAAACACGGTTGGAAATATACGAAGAAGGATCAACCTGCATTGAGATGAATTCATGATATGGGCTCATGAATCCAGAGTGAGAATTTAGCTCGATCAGCTGCTCAAAATTTCCGATCACCAATGGGTTCATAACCTTACACCGGATGAGGAACCGAAGAGATAATAAATTGAAGCGATCTTTTAGTGGGAATACGCCTGCCAAATCCTCGAGATTCATGGTATGCGTTGAGGGCATACATCCCAACGCGATACGGAGCCAAAGATGCCTAATTCGCTCAAGTTTAATGAGGTGTGTTTTGGCAGCTGATTGAAAACAGAAACTACCACACTCCATCACTGAGAAAATAGTTGTTCGATACAACATTCTTCTGGATGGGCTCCCCACCAGGTGCCGGTAATTGTACGGAGAAAGTTTATTCTTTGTTGGCATTTTTTACTCAGATACCTAATATGAGCCCCCCAAGTACATTTGGAGTCGAACCAGACCCCAAGATACTTGAATGACATAGCATGACTGATCAGTTTATCCAAAAGTTGAAGCTTTGGTTTTGCTGGTCTATGCTTCCTAGAAAAAAACACCATCTCTGTTTTCTCCGTGGAGAATTCGATCCCTAGCCCAATGGCCCAGGTTGAAAAATTGTTCAAAGTATCTTGTAAGGGTCCTTGCAGGTCGGATTCATTTGATCCTACGACAGACACCACTCCATCATCTGCAAGTTTTCTTAGGCTGCAATTTTGTGTAAGGCAATTTTCGATGTCGCTTACATAGAAGTTGTACAAAAGGGGGCTTAAACATGAGCCCTGGGGGAGGCCCATGTAAGAGAACCGACTTGCTGCCGAATCTCCGTGAGAAAAGTTCAAATGTTTCTCACAAAGCAAGTTATATAACATATTATTCAATAGAGGCGGCAGACCCCGAGAGTGTAATTTGTCTGACAAAACCTCTATTGAAACAGAATCAAAGGCCCCCTTTATGTCCAAGAAAACTGAAGCCATTTGTTTTTTTTCGGCGTAAGCCATTTGAATTTCTGAAGAAAGCAACGCAAGACAATCATTCGTCCCCTTGCCCCTGCGGAACCCATATTGTGTATCTGAGAGTAGGCCATTCGTTTCAACCCATCGATCAAGGCGAAACAAGATCATTTTCTCCAGCAATTTCCGTATACAAGACAGCATTGCTATTGGGCGGTAAGAATTGAAGTCGGACGCGGGTTTTCCGGGTTTTTGAATAGCTATAACTCGTACTTGTCTCCAATCATCTGGAACAATATTATGCTCCAGAAACCGATTGAATAAATTCAACAAGCGATGTTTCGCCACATCAGGGAGGTTTTTCAGCAAGTTGAACTTAATTCTATCCGATCCCGGAGCAGAATTGTTACATGAAAGGAGAGCAAGAGAGAATTCTACCATCGAAAACTTGGTATCAAGATCGCACCTATCTTGTGGTATATCTCGAACAATTTTTTGCACAGGAGCGGAATCAGGACATACCTTCCGTGCAAAATTAAAAATCCATCGATGTGAATATTCTTCGCTTTCATTTGTTGAAGAGCGATTTCTCATGTTTCGAGCCACTTTCCATAATTTTTTCATTGACGTTTCTCGTGACAAACCTCCCACAAAATTTCGCCCATAAGCACGTTTTTTCCCTTTCATCAAGTTTTTAAATTGATGTTCAAGGTCCAAATACGATTGAAAATTTTCAATGGTTCCACGTTTCCGAAAAGCTTTGAATGCGTTCGATTTATCCTGATAAAGCTTGGAACATTGGCTATCCCACCATGGATTGGGAGGCCTTCGACGAATAGTGAAGCCTGGGATGGGTTTCGTTTGAGCGCGAACCGCGCTGTCATAGATCAAACGAGAGAGGAAGTTATACTCCTCCAATGGAGGTAAACCATCTCTGGAATTGATGGCTAGAGCAATCGCGTCCGCATATTTTTTCCAGTCAATGTGTCTTGTGAGGTCATATGCCATGTTTATAGATTCAGAAGAATTCAACCCAATGGTGATGGAAATTTTGATTGGCAAGTGATCACTACCGTTGGGGTCCTGGATTACATTCCACTTGCAATCTAACGATAGTGAATTCGAGCAAAGCGAGAGGTCAAGAGCACTTGGGTTAGCAGGAGGTTTAGGTACACGTGTTGTTTCCCCAGTGTTCAAAAGTGTCATATTGAAGCTGTTACAAAGATCATATATCAACAGTGAACGATTGTCGTCGTACTGTTCCCCCCAGGCAGTTCCGTGAGAGTTGAAGTCTCCCAAGATCAATCGTGGCTCAGGAAGGAGTGAGCACATGTCAACAAGTTGCTTGCGGCTAACCGCAGCTCTCGGAGGCCAATACAAGCTGACAATACAGAGGAGCGGAGACAGTTGATATTGATCATTGTTGGGTTATTTATAGAACAGCAGCCCGATGTTTCTTGCAGAGCAGAGCAGTTGTATGGATGAATCGATCTTTGTTCCACCGTGGATCGATCTTCATAGCTGATGATGGTTGCGTGGACGTAATTATTCTATAACAACACAAAGATGGTCAATTGAGGGCCCTGAGTTTGAACTCACGATCGATCGCTTAGTAAGCCAACGCGTAACCAAGTGGCTACGAAGACCCCCGAGGAAGGCACTTGTGATTCATATTATCAGAGATGAATGAACTTTCAAGTATAGAGCATCTATAAAATATACATAGAATGAAAAAAAAAATAAGATTTCCATCACAGAGTCTCACTCCTGCCAGCGAATAGTCAACAGTCCCAATCAGGGCTATTATTATACACAGCAGCCCAGGGCCAAAATAAGTTCGGGGGTTTGATAGAGTATTATGAATGAATAATATCACGTGCGATTTTGTTCGCAATTTCAAATACGAGGTGGAGGCTCGATGAAATTTTTTTCTCCTTCTTCGTAGGGGTAGTAGAGGCAAATTGGTCACTGGGGGCAAAGTGGTCACCTGCTTGTTTGATAGTATAACTATTGACAATAGCTGCTATATTGATAGTACCCTTTTGTTCGATGAGTTCCATGAATTTTGAGCCACCCAGTACTTCAGAAGAGCTGTCGCATGTCAAAATATAAATAAAAACAGAAATCGTTCTTCTCGATAGCCATTTTTTTATGCTTATAGGCCTTATATCAACATTATTAATACATATAAACAATAATGAAAATAAATATTAATGATAAAAAATATGAAAATAGGCATGAATGGAAGCCCTATATGCGCATTTAATGCTACCATTTTTTCCAGACCTACACATACATGATCTTTTTGAGCAGGTATCTGAGCGCGGTTATTGAAATAGAACTATTTTCCATACATTTATGTGTATCAACAGTGGTCCAGATAGCAAAGACTCAACAGAGAAACATACAGGTAAACTTCGATATAACGTACATTTCTCTTTCAAAATTGTACGTTGTATCGAATTATACGAACTCATGAACATAGCTTATATTACTTTTTTGTGTTGTTGTTTGGGTGAGGTGAATAAATAATGATGAAAAAGTTCAACTAAAAGATGAAGCAAACCTTTCTCCCGATGTTCCCCTTCTTGCTGTTGATTCATTTCGAATCCGGAATCATAAAACAAGTTTTATCTCGAGATCGGTTAAAAGTACGAACCAGCAAGAGGCCTTTGTTGAACCTATGAGATTGACATAAAACTCTCAGTACCTATTTCGGAAAATATTTCTTACACATTGAACATGTGTACGTTATATCGAAGTTACCCTGTACATGTTGCAGAACTACCGAATTCGTTCGGTTCGTAAGGTAATTTTCATATAACAATTATTTCTCATTCCAAATAGTGCGCCGTAAATCTGAATAAATGATATATCAATATCATCCATAAAATGGCTGCAATAAATCTGTGTGGGCCCATTAAATACATGATTTTTTTTTATTTTCTGTCGAGTCCCGATAGATTCGATGACTTTTTAGTAGAAAAAAAAAACGAATCAAAAAACAACTTCTTAGTAAAGGCTGCCATCACAAGTGACGTTTTCAGTTAGCCCTAAGTAAGCTTTAGTAATGCCTATTTAAGGCCGTAACTGAAGCATTTAAAGAGCCCTATATTTCGCCTTTTTAGCATTATATCCACCCTATATTGGTTTATAGAGTGTAATACGCTTTTATTCAGTATTCTATATGTGGATGCAGTGCTGATTTAAGACTATTTTTAGTGCTTGCTGGTTACTTGGGAAGTGAATCTGTTCACGAATCCAAACGGTGCTCTTATGAATAATGCATAACGGTACTCAGTATGAAGAAAGTTGTCACCCATGCTTGAAAGTCTTAATGGAAAACTCCATGTATTACGTCAAAGAGAATTGGTCTGAGAATTGGATAAAAGACGGAAGACGTGAAACTTATTATTTGGATGATACATGCAAACACCTGAACTGCATTTTGTGGACTGATTCGAAAGATGTTACACGAATTATGGCATATATTTTTTATATGAAAACAACACATTAAAACACATTTTTAGTGAATACCCATCTAAAGTCTACATAAAAATAAATAAATCTTGTTTATCTTTCATAATCTCACAAGTTATAAATATTCTGCATAGAATTTCATAAAGTTGAACATCACTGCATTTTCAAGTGAAAATAATTCCGACCGCAAAGGGTCAATATCTCTTTAATCAATGGAAGGATTTTGATTCCAATACGCAAATAAGACGGAAATATTCCTAGCTATGTTTTTGCCTAAGCCATATATAGTGGAAATAGTAAAACAAGCAAACAATGTAACGAAGAAAGCATGTTTTTTTCGATTTTACCCATTCATATTTTTTTTAATCACGCTGAAAACAAAATTATTTTGAAAATTGAAATTGATTTTTTTTCTCAAAAACATATTTTTTTAAAATTCTCAAAAAAAAATATATAAAATATATGAATAATTATAAAATTTACAACTATGGGTAACTTACCCATACATCTGAAGGTGGGCACTTTTACAGGAAAAGCTTATAATTATAACACCTATAAAATATTGGTTAAATAATGTAATGAGGAAATTGTTGAAATTTTCGTACGAAATATTAAAAAAAAATTACACTGAAAAAAATTTAAAAAAAATTGGAGTTCATTTTTCTCAGAAACATATTTTTCGAAATTGAAAAAAAAAGAATAACCCTTACAATTTCCAACAAGTCACTCATACATCGGAAAAAGGGCACTGCTATAGAAAAAGTGTTATCCCAGCAAAACGTTTTCATGTTTTCTTTGAATAAATACTATTAATTTTTAACTCGTAAAACTTTAGTTGATAAATTATCACGATTGACACATTCCGCGGAATTTTTGACGTGGGACTACGTCTAACCGGAATATATGGGGGGTAAAATGAAAACATAAACACTGAACATGCAGGAAAAAATGCAAGATTTCGAATGCTTATAACTCGAACGTTTTCTACTGGATTGGAAAGATGTTTGCATCAATTGATAGGGAATATTTCTACGCATCTATCGCAATTAATGAAATGTTATTTTTCATTAGATAAATAATTGAATAACTGTAAGATGTTAAGCGTTATCTAAACGCCCGAACTTTGATTGGCCTGCTTTACGGTCTCCCCAACACAGACTTCGGGACCAAGCAGCCTTGGGGAAATGCAAATACATGAAAGTAGGGAAAGAGCTTTTGTTTCCACCGAAATGTGTTTTCCTAACACAGACTTCAAATCCAAAGAGCGTGGGGAAGTTGGCATTGCAAATTCATGCAAGTCGGGGTCATTCTTGTTCTGACTGAAATGTATTTCCCTAACACAGACTTCAAATCCATGGAGCGGGGGAAAATTGGCTTTGCAAATACATGCAAGTCGGGGGCATTTTTGTTCCGACAAAAATATGTTTCCTCAACACAGGTTTCAGAACCAAGGTGTCTTGGGAAATTGGGATTGCAAATTCATGCAGAACGGGAGTATTTTTGTTCCGACTGAAATCTGTTTACCTATAAAGACTTCTAAACCAAGGTGTCTGGGGAAATCGGCATTGCAAATACATGCAAACTGCGAGTACATTTGTACTTGCTTGCCTTTGTGCAGGCTAGAGCGCTTTTCCCTAACACGGTCTTCTAAACTTAGGTACCTGGTAAAATCGTGCAGACACTAGAGACATGGCATTCGTTCAAACTTTTTACTCACAACGCGAATATATTGAATTCGGAAGTTGTTTAATTTAATCAAAAATTTGATCAATACAAACAAATGATTATTAAGCTAAGATAGTCCCACGTCAACCTTGCGATTATATCATAGATATAACTCACCCATTTTTACATTCAGAAACAAGAACATAAAGATGTTACGAGTGAAACATAATTTTTTCAGGGGTCTCCATACAAGAATACCATATATTCCAGAGACTGTGAAAGACTATATAAGTTGACGTCTTTGATAATAGTTCGTATTTTAGTGAGATCTAAAACTATGCCGAATACACTATATCGCTATCTTGACATTAATCAAAACAAGGATCGGTTGTAATTTTTTCGAAGAATACATGAAGCATTTGTTAGAAAAACCTTTTCCCTGTAAAAGTGCCTATCGTTAGATGTGTGGGTGACTTGTTGTAAATTGTAATAAATTGTAAGAGCTATTCATATATTTTCATTATATTTTAAATTATATTTTTTTGTAAAAAATAAAGAATGAAATTTTGGCCCTTTTCAAAAAGTATTCTTTTTGGAAGATTTCAAGTTTGCAAAGTTGCTTAAATGTCTAATGACAAATGACCATTCAAGTTTGCATGAAACTCATCCATTTCTCTATTCTGATTTACGAGTTCATTTCGATCATATCACGTTGAATTTAGTGAGAGGCATAAATTTTTCGCTTAGTGGTTTTGTTCTTTAGTAGCAATCACGATTCGGCAGTCATCCATCTAGCAACTTTTCGGTGACGAAGGTGTCCAAATTGCCTTTCTCAAGGCCGGGCGAAAAGAGTTAAGGTTTAGTTTTATAAATTGATCTTTTTCAAAGCTAGAAGCGAATGAACTGAAAAAAATAAAGTCTTTATAATTCTAAACAACATCATAATCATCAGGAAAGCATATTTCGTAACAATTAAAAAATGGAGAACTGCAAACGCTTGAATGAGGGACATAAAGTAGCGATACGGATATGCTTAGGATACAGACAGGTTCTGATAAAAAATATCTCATTTTTCATAACTAAATCGGGTAAGTTTTCATTCAAATATATAGATATTTTGTGGCTTCTTCAGATGCTGTTCGAATTCTCCAAAATCTGATGTAAGGTATTGTGAATAACCCAGCTACGTGAGGTATATTATCTTGCCCAGGAACTCGGTAACACTTCTTAACACTACTGGCTAGAACGAGAAAGCGCCCAATTCCGGTGTGATGTTTTCACATCGGCTGTCAGGCCGAGCTCAAGGCTCGCTCGTCGGGTTGCTGTGATCGAGGTATGTACGATTTGTGCGATGAGCGAATAAGGTGAGACAGTTATAGCTGGCAGGGGTGTCAATGTGCATTCTGGGATCCACACATCCTCCCCCCTCTGTAAAAAAATGAATCTGGGAATGAATGGAAGGAAACTTGTCTCTCTTCAGTCTTTTTTTTTATTTTCGATATTTCATGTCACCCACAAATGACAGCATTTTATTTTAAATCGTATTCCTCACGCATAACATTGACATAATATGCTTTCAATTGAACCTAACGCAGTCGTCTCGATCCGCTTTCAATTGAACCTGGTGTGGTCGTTTCGATCCGCGCCCGATTTTCAGTGTGATGTTTTCACATCGGCTGTCTGGCCGAGCTCAAGATTCGCTCGTCAAGTTGCTGTGATCGGGGTATGTACAATTTGTGCGATGAGCGAATGAGGTGAGACAGTTATAGCTGGCAGAGATGTCAATGTGCGTTCTGGGAGCCACACAGGTATATCCATCCTTAGGTCAGTAACCCGCAACATCATCGAGTCGTTCAAATGAATCAATGTTCGTTTCTTTGTGTGGTTTCGGTCATAATTGAACTACTCTCAGTTACGTTCAACGACGGATTCCAGCAAGGACCATTTACGATTCTAGTAAATGAAATCCGATTGAGCTAATATTTTGCATTGGATATTTTATCGTGTAAATCCATATTTCGCACGAAGTTCCATACGATAAATCGAGATGATTCGATTGAGCTCAAATTTTGCATTGGGTGTTTTTTGGTGAGGTGGTGAACATTTTGTATGAGGTGACTTTTTGAAATTTTCAGGTCGATTTTTTTACAGACATGCATACATACATATTGGCACCCCAATACATAGTAATAACGACGTAATGTGCATTTGTAATCCCTCAATTTTTCGTAGAGTTTTCCATATAGAAATCAAAGTCCTATGTCAAAATGTCGGGTTTGGTTCCGAATAAAGAGTATTTGCGGTATTTGCTACTTTTGGTTTTTCATTGGAAGAAAACAAATGGTCAAAACAAAATGCTTGTCTTTTATAATGTTGTTCCGAGGACCCTAAACGCAAAAAAAATCATTGCTTTCACCTGGTGAAGTCGGCCCATCCACTGCAAAGCCAAATCATTTCGACCGAAAGACTTCACTTCCCCTAATCCACAATTCTTCCTTCCCTAATGACCCCTGAACCTTTCCGTCACTTCTACATTTACAACCCGTATGAAGAACACTAATTCATGAAACAAACGACTCTTTGTGTCTTTTTCTTTTTCTTTCATCTATTTATGGGCACTATTCATTGGTCTCCAAAAAAAAAAAAAAAAATGAGTGGGTTATATCTATAATATAACCGTAGTCAACGTGGGACTACCTAAGCTTAGCAATCATTTCAGTGAGAAGAAGATATGAAGGCATATCCTTCAATGCAATCTTGAATAACCGAGCAAAAGCGTTATGTTCGTACCCATTCTTGTAATCCGTGTTAGGAAAACACTTTTCGGAGTGCAAAAACACATGCGGGTGCAGGAGTACCTCCGGCTTGCATGAATCAACAACTTCAACTTCTACTTTTTATACTATAGATGTTTTAAACCTGAAAGTTCATTCGCCTCTAGTGTCTGTACGATTTTCCCAGGTCCCTAAGTTTAGGAGACCGTTTTAAGGAAACATATTCTAGTTTACACAAAGCCAAGAGAGTACAAAAGTACTCGCAGTTTGCATTTATTTGCAAAGCCGATTTCCTCAGACATCTTGATTTAGAAGTCTGTGTTAGGCAAACACATTTCAGTCGGAACAATAATGCCCCCGACTTGCATGAATTTGCAATCCCAATTTCTTCAGACACCTTGGTTCTGATGTCTGTGTTTTTTTTTATTTATTTAAGTAATTTATTTTTACACAGGCTCAGTTACATAGGTTTAAAGGGGCCGAACTAAATGTCTGTGTTGGGGAAACACATTTCAGTCGAAACAAAAATACCCCCGACTTTCATGTATTTGCAATGCCGATTTCTCCAAGGCTGCTTGGTTTTGATGGCTGTGTTAGGGAAACCGTGAATCGGGCCAATCAAAACGAGGCGGTTAGGGCGTTTAGATAACGCTAAACATGTTACAGTTTTTCAATTGTTTTTCTAATGAAAAATAACATTTTATTAATTGCGATAGAAGCGTAGAAATATTCCCTAACAATTGATGCAAACATCTTTCCGATCCAGTAAGAAATGTTCGAGTTATAAGCATTCGGAATCTTTCATTTTTTCCTGCATGTTCTGCGTTTTGGTTTTCATTTTACCCCCCATATACTCCGGTTAGCCGTAGTCCCGCGTCAAAATCTCCGCTGCTTTGGTACCTGAGTTAAATGTCAGTGTCTGGGAAGAGTTCTACAATCGATTATGAATTTGATTCTTAGTATTCTTCTCTTTGAAGTGGTTTACATGCCGAACAACTCTTACCTCAACTGATATTTAAGAAATTGTTTTATATAAGAATCATAGAAGTCCGTTTGCAACAAAATGACTCAGAAGGGGTCAAATGTTTCCACAAACAATAAATATTCCAAATTGACACTTTTCCAGAAAGGCGTTATCCTGCCTGTGTGGAGATAGCAGAGCAAAAAATCACTGAAATCCTCAATGGCTTTACCAAAAATACAGCTCCAGAAAGTCTTCTGGGAATTGATCAAAATTTAATAAAAAAAGTAAAAAAAAACTTTTTAAGTTAAACGGTTTAATGTACTAAGAGCTAGAAAATAATTAGGCAAGTAGCAGTTAGTAATTATCACATCCCTTCCTTCATTAATCAGGGCAATGATAAGACTAAAATAAAATCATGGGGCATATGATGAAACAACTAACTATGGATAATGGAAATCCAACATGCCCCACGATTTTATTCTAGTCTCATCATTGCCCTGATTAATGAAGGAAAGAATGTGATAATTACCAACTTCTACTTGCCTAATTATTTTCTAGCTTTTAGTACATTAAACCGTTTAACTTAAAAAGTTTTTTTTTCCTTTTTTTATAGTACATTATCTGTATGATTTTATACTTCTCGACAATAAACCAGTTCAAATTATTTTATTTTTATTTATTACCTAATTTTCTTCGGAATATTTTGATGATGTACTGCATTCTATTAGTCAAATCATTTTATTCGATACCGATATTGAGGGGATTACAAAAAAAATACATATCTCATTTTTGAATTTATGTGGTTCATAATGTAGTGTGTTCTCCAAGTCAAGCCATTCAGCAATTTTTTACCGGCGGCCAAATTGGATTTTTCAAGATAATGTAATACACAGTATTATAATGACAGCAGAGATAAATTTTTGTTCCAAATTTCAGATCAATAACTCAAAAGGACCGGGGTCAAATTTTTATTAATGTGGGACAACCCTACAGACATACAAACAGGTAAAGTTGAAGGAAACCGTTTAAAAAAGTAATTGGCTATTTTGTTACAGCGGCCATCTTAGATTTGAATTATCCAAAAATAGCTGGTCAAGCCCCTTCATTTGATACCCATTTTGATGGGATTTGTTTTGAGAAAATATTTATCCGCCATTTTGTGGGGCGGCCATTTTGAATTTGCATTTCTCAAGTATTACTGTGTTCTACTAGTTAGGTCCTTTTATTTGATACCCATATTGATGGGGTTTTGAGAAAATATGTAATCCGCCTTTTTGTGGTAGCGGCCATCTTGGATTTGCATTTTTCATAAATAACTGTGTTCTACTAGTCAATCCCTTTCATTTGATACACATATTGATGGGGTTTGGGTAAAACAACCCATATTGATAGAGTTTTAAAACAAATTTGTAATCATCCATTTTGTAGCGGTCGCCATCTTGGATTTTTAAAATCATGAAATACGTAGTTTTATAATGACTGCAGAGATAAAAGTGTGTTCCAAATCACAGATCAATCGGTCAACAGGAAGGGGTTCAAATTTCTATTAATGTGGTAAAGCGCTACAGAAAAACATGTTACAAACATACAAACATACAAATTACAGGGCAAGCTAAATAAAACCGTTTAGAAAAAGAGGATCGACGCCAACGGAATTCTGATTCTTCGAGTCCTGTGGATTATATCGGTATACTTTTGACGTAGAACTACGTCTTTCAGGAGGTGTGCCAAATCAGAAAACAGGTCACGTTTTTATGAAATAAAGTTAACGTTAATAACTATTTTCACTGTGAACGAATTCTCATGATTTGCATACCAATCGAATCGGAAATTCTCTAGGATTTGTTTGATATGCTATATATTACTATTCGCTAATCTCGGATTAAATTCATGAAAACTGGAATAACTTCCTTTTTTCCCATACATTTGTTCTGCCGATTTGTGTGCTAACACTACCTGTATTTCGAATGCTTATAACTCGAACATTTCTTAACAGATCGGAAAGATGTTTGCATCAATTGATAGGAAATATTTCTACGCGTCTATGATGATGAGGATGAATTGATAAAATCTTATTTTTCATTAGATGAACAATTGAATAACTGTAAAATGTCAAGCGTTTTCTAAACGCCCCAACTGCCAAGTTTTGATCGACCCGATTTACGGTTTCCCCAACACAGACTTCGAAATCGATGTACCTGTGGAAATCCGCTTTGCAATACAATACAATACATGTCAGTCGGGGGTATTTTTTGGTGTTGAGTACTTTTGTACTTTTTGTACTTATCGTTGTACAGACCGGAATATGTTTCCCTAAAACGTACTTTTAGACTGAGAAGCCTGGGAAAATCGTCATTTTCGATACTAGAGGTGAACGACCTTTCACGGTTCGAGCACAACGTAAACATGAGATATGCAATAATTACAGAGGGAAATGTAAAAGACAATGATCGTTTGACAATTCTTCCATTCACATATTTTGATAGTCCTAGGCATCATATCAAACGTAAATGGATGTTCATCAAATTTATTTGTAACGAAGAACATATTCTATTACAAAAAATTGCATTCTAAAATAACATTCGAAGTGGTAAACAAGTAGTTTGCATAATATGATTGCGTAGTTCTACGTCGAAAATATGCGGCCGTGTCCTAGATACAACCTCTTACAATTTTTTTGAATCACTTTATAGGTAATCTGCATCTACAAAGAGACTACTTTTTGCAAGTGAAATCGTATTGTTTCTGTGCCAAGCTCAAAATAAATACCGTTTTTTGCATGTAAGCGAGAGCACATAATAGTAGCTGTGTTTACAATGATCATAATATCACATTGTCATTCATTGACTCACATCCCCAATTTCATGAGCCACACCTACACCTGACAGCCACAACTAGTCGAGATGTCATTGGTTGTGGTTGGTGCCGTTTCACGATAGTGTCACTAATCAACTGTAACAACAACGAATGTAAGTTCTGCCAGTGCTGCTGTTATACACGCGTTTGGTAAATATTTGCCACGCACAGACAGTTCACTACGTGACCAGAAAAATAACCAAAAAACGTGTGGTTTGGGGTTGCGTATTCTCTTTTTTCTTCAAAACCCCATTTTTCCCCTTTCTCTCTGTTGCCTGTTGAAGTAAATTTATTATTGACATACAGTGGTTGAGTAATGTTGCGACTTCGATTTTGATAAACTTAATGGTTCGTTGCGTTTGGGCACCGGAAACGTGACATCAAGTTGGACCAATTTCGGATGGAGACGCATGGCGTTCGACATAAAAGCACCATTCGCTCCGACGCAACGCATCTCGTAATTTTTTTTGTAAAATTGTTTTATGGCTGTTCACATCCTTTTCCGCGACTCGGTGCACTCGAGACTGGATGGTGCGCTCTCGTCGGTAGTATACTGCTCGAGACGTTGGTAAATTGAACACAACGCCAACAAAAAACACAGAAATAATGCAACCAGTGAAAAATATCACCACCATAAGAGGGTGGGTGAAGGCGGTTGAAAACTTCATCAGAACTTCCGTTGGGAGCGCTGCTCTGGAGTCATTTTTCATTTCGTTCGGTGCAGTCTGGGTGTATGTTGTTGGTTTTGTCCTGGGGTTTGGATCCAATATTACTTCACACACAGAATGATTGATTTCACAAATGTCGGAACATCATGTTCGAGGCACCCGAATAGCATTTTGATTTTGTCGGTAGCAATATGATAGTCGTCATCTTTCCACTGGGGAGGGGTTCTGTCGAAATGTTGAGTACACTGACAGTATGGAACAGAAACGATAGCCTTTTTCTGTTGCTTTCTGAAAATGGCTCGTGAGGAATTATTGCAGGAAAGAAGTGAAAACTTCCAAAGCACATCCGCTGATGGTGTCAGATTGTACAAACACTCCTGAAGTTTGATGTCAGAAAAAAAAACCCAACAACAACAAAAAGGGCCCTCCGGAAAGCATATAGAAGAGTTCCCACAAGTTACAAGAATTGTGAATGGATAAGTTTTCTGGTATTGTACATACACCCCGGCATATATATACATACATATGGGAGGGGTGTATGTATCAAGAGCAAATGTCGGTTTAACAGTTTCCTGACTTGCTAGGTGGTTCTTTCGTTTCGAACATGGGCCAGATTGTGTCCGCCATGGGAAGTATGTGGCGAACTTTGTGGAGTTGTTCGTTGTTGGAAAATATTCTCGATCTTGATGGCCCCGAGAAAGATCTCCGTTTCACATGTTTCATGCCAGATTGAACCCAGAACTGCGAGCGCTCGGTGCAGCGAAACTAATCAGTAAGCCAGTGCGGAACGCGTGTATCATGCCAATGAAATTAGTACGAATATTGGGAAAGTTCTTGTTCCGTCACTGGTGAATGCCATCAATCGGAGGTGTTTTATCTTTCTTGCAAGTGGAAAAAGTGTTGCTATCAATAGTGACCTACTGTCCGGCCGGATACCGGATATACGAAAAAAAATATAATAAATATTTTTCCATTCACCAAGATAAATCATAACAAAACAGCTCATTAATATCATTCATACATAATTATAAATAATTTTTGATTACTAAAATGCTCATAAATGCTCTGAGAATCCCAGAAGGCTTGTCGCTAGATATTTTATTTACTCTAATAAGATTTTTTACCGGGCTGTTACCGTTTGAAGAACCCCGAAATAGTCTAACTTAAACATCGGCCCCAAAAAGGTTACAATTAGATAATTTAGATCTTCTCCTAAGTAGTTGGAATGACTTCACAATCCAGCGTCATTTAGAGAGCATCTTCACTCTCGTGCGAGGTAACTACGGTGTTCCATGTGAAGTCTCGTCCTTGTTCAAATACTTTTTTTATGCAGCAACATGCGATATTACTTCGGATGCACAGGAGAGGCCAGAACTTGTATTTTTTGCTATTTCTTTAAATGCCTGAAGAAGCCTAAGGTGTTGTGTCGCCTAGTTAGTAAATGTGTGTGCCCTTGTTATCTCCGAAAACAATTCTAGATTTTTAAATCTTAATCGAAAATATGATGTTGTTTGCTTATTTAAATTCGAAGTATTTACTCTTACTCGACCGGTGTTAAAATTATTTCAATATATCCACAAGAATTTCATCATTGTAATAGAAAATCCTTGTCAGAAAAAAAAAAAAATCAGGAAGTTGTGTTCAAGGCACGATCGCATTGTTGACGTAGAACTGCGCTGTAGTTTAATTGAAGTCGCTTGTATATAACTGGGGATATTATTTTATAATGCTACGAAAATTTTGAAATAACCACTCTACCAGTTTGTTCGCCCTGAAATGTTTTTTTTATTGTAGAATCATTTGACGATAATTGTTTGATAATTCATTCTTGTGCTCGCAGAACAATATATGCTCGAGATAAGCGCAGCTGACATCCTTTGTGGATAGAGTTTTCCTACCGTCACGCGAAACCAATCACTGAAAAACTCTACTCTTTCCTCATATTACCCCTCCACCCCCATTGCCTTGAGAAAACCATTCGATCCCTCGCCGTCCGGGTCGCCCACCAACGGTGTTGTTTAGTCGGTGTCCTCGCGAAGAATGAAGTTTACCTCAGCAAGATCCACTGTTTATACTCTATGCAAATATTCTCCTTCGTTCTTCTTCTTTTCCTTTGTTCACGGAGACTTTACATCTTACGATTTCCCCTTCTTCTTCTTCTTCTTCTTTTTGGCTTTAAGAGGGTTTAAACTTTTCAGTTCATTCGCCTCTAGAAAGATTTCCCCTTCGTTGCTCGTCAATTAGTTGCCCGTTATTGACAGCTCTGTTCGGGAAAGCACACAAAAGGACAGAACAAATGTATGAGGAAAGGAAATGTTTCCAATTTTCATTAACTTAAACCGTATACAGACTATGGGATTGTAATGTATAGCATATCAAACAAATCTTAGGGAATTGATGATTTCTGTAAATCGCCAGAATCCGTTCACGGCAGAAATAGTTATTAATGTTAACTTTATTTCATAAAAACGTGACCTGTTTTCTGATTTGGTACGCTTAATGAAAGACGTAGTTATACGTCAAAAAAATCTGTTCAAGATTCCTTGCAGAAAACTTAATACCCAATCAAAGGATATTTATTCCGGCCGCCGGATATTCGGCCATATCCGGCCTAGAAACTTGCGGGATATCCGGTATCCGGTATCCGGCCAAACCACTATCCGTTTCGTCACTAATGTAAAGTGTTCTCGACAAAAATGTATATAGATTTATGTCGAAGACCTCATTGTTAACACAGGACTACGGAATTATTACATACAATTCGCTTGTTTATCACTTTGTCTGGAGATCCCATTTCCAATTACTGTAATAGTTTGGTCGGGTAAACATCGGCGCTACATTATCCGCGCATTTTATGAAAACTATGGATGGGTTATACCTATGATATAACCGCAAGGTTGACGTAGGACTGCCGTTGGCTTAGTAATCAAATGTATTTCTTCAGTTAGCAATAATCCCACCTCGGATGGTCCACATTGGGTAGGATATCGCCGCTGCGCAGAGCTATCTTTTGTGTGTATTGATTAAATTAGTGAATTAGTGAATTAGTGAATGAATGAAATTATTATTCAATTGAAACAATTGAATTGCAAACAAATCCCAATTTTAGTCAATTCAGGCATTATGGTAGTAGTTATCACAGCTAATAGTTATCAACATTTTGCCTAATAGTCAAACGGTATGCGTAGAAGATTAGTGTGCTGGTGACATGAAGAGATATTCTCCAATGCAGTCTTGAATAATCGAGCCAAAGCGTTGCATTTGTACCCGCTTTTGTAGACCGTGATAATAAAACGAATTCCGGAGTGTAAAAAGAATTGAGGGTATGAAAGTATTGCCGACTTGAACGTATCTGTAATGCCGGTTTTCCCATCTTCTCGGTTTCAGAATCTGCATTGGGAAAACACATTCCGAATTGCAAAAATGCAAGCGGGTGCAAAAGTACCCGTATCTATTTTGCAATTAGAGACGTTCGATTAATTCAAATAATCGAATATCTGAAATTATAATCGAGTAATTTTGTATCGAATAATTTAAAACCAAAATATGAATACATCGAATGATTGTCGCTGTAATCGCGATTAATGAAAGAAGGAATCTTTCTCAAGGTTAATGCATTTTTAGGTTAAGAATTAGGCTATATATTTGTTTTATTCAACATTTTTATATCCAACCAACTAACATCGACAACCCGATAGACCACGAGACCAGAATGACAACGTGATACGTGATTATTACAAGAAATAAATATTTGCTCGATTAATCGAATATTGAAAGACAATTATTCGAATGAATCGAATATTGAAAAATGCCCCAACGATTAATCTAATAAATGAAAAAATCATCACTATTTGCAATGCCGATTTCCCCAGGCTTCATGACTTTGAAATCTGTGTTAGGAAAACATTCCGATTTCTAGAAACGCAACCGAGAACAAAAGTACCCGCAGCTATTTTGCAATGCCGATTTCCTCAGATTCCATGGTTTTGAAATCTGTGTTAGGGAAACATGCCGATTTGCAGAAACACAGGCGAGTACAAAAGTACCCGCAGCTCGCATCTATTTTGCAATGCCGATTTCCCCAGGCTTCATGATTTTGAAGTCTGTGTTAGGGAAACATTCCAATTTCCAGATACTCTAGCTAGTACAAAAGTACCAGCTGCTTGCATCTATTTTGCAATGCCGATTTCACCTGGCTCCATGGTTTTGAAGTCTGTGTTAGGGAAACATCCATCCATTCCAGTGATCGTACGTCAATCGTTGCGCAATCATAACTAAGTGGATTTCCGAGCGGCACTCGCTTATATACCGATTGGTGCGATTTCAATAGCCTGTTTTGCAAGCAATTTTAGGGCTATTGAAACAAGTTTTTGGATCAAAAACTAACAAGCATATAACATTTTACCTTTCGAATGAAGTGTTTATCATACCATTTCATTCACTTGTTTAGGAGTTATAAGCGCTCAAAATCTCGTCCTCCGACGTAACGCTTTCGTTTTCGAAACTTTGAACATACACGCCAGTATAGAAATGAAAGACGTAGTCCTACGTCAAAAAACAATCAGTCAGTGATTCAAAGAGGCTTCAGTCGACAGGAAGCAGAATTTTATGAGGCTCAATTGGACGGCATAGGAGTTGTAGGACACTTTGTTTCATGTTCCATCTCTACTAAATCACATTAACTCAGAGGGCCAAATGGATGTGATCATGTCAGTCCCAAAAGACTTTGTGAATAAATGCTTAAGACAATTCCGCATTTTTATGACTAATTCGCTTCTTCTGAGTAGGATTGCAAACAAGCACAACTTTCGGTATTCGATGGCAACCAATCCAAGGGAATACAATCATACAATCCAAAGGTTACAGTATACCGATTTGGAACCCTTTCAGTATCTGATATTTCAGTATCAGCGCGTCGGACGTTAAAATGTCGACAAAAGGCTTTTTTGTCGCAATTAGTAACCAATTGTTTTCGATAAAGATGTTTTTTTTGAATCCTACGAAATGATCCTGCTCTTGAACTTTGTATCAGGTAAAATCGAGGTGTGTGACATCAGAGAGATTGCCGGCTGCTTGCTAGTTGGAACGAGAATGAGTATTGAAAAGCGCGAATGGCTTTTTCATACCCAATAAGTTATAAACGGACGGGCTTAATTGGCAATATCGTCTCTCTTCACAGTGTGCGTATGAACGAACGTTGCATTTACAGTTCGAGCAAGCGCTTTTTACACGCCTTATTCGCAGTGGTATATAAAAATTATACCATACGACTCCACTCGTTTCTCGGTATAGAGAGAAATAATCAAGTAAGCTAATCAGTAGTAAAGCTTCACGAATTCCTTACAGTCTAGAAATTTGTTTTTTTTTAACTGAAATTATTTGTCCAAAACGTGTTTGTCTGTAGCGCCCCACATTAATAGAAATTAACCCCTGTTGACCGATTGATCTGAAATTTGGAACACAACTTTATCTCTGTAGCCATTATAACCCTGGGTATTTCATTATCTTGCAAATCCAAGATGGCGGCCGCTGCAAAATGGCACAGCACACATTTTTTCAGAGCTCCATCAATATGGGTATCAAACGAAAGGGCTTGACTAGTAGAACACAGTTATTTATGAAAAATACAAATCATAAATGGCGGTCAGTTCAAAATGGCGGACTACATATTTTCTCAAAACCCCATTAATATGGGTATCAAACGAAAGGGATTGTCTAGCAGAACGCAATTATTTACTAGAAATGCCAACTTAAAATGCCCACCACCACAAAGTGACGATACAGTAAAACTTCGATATAACGTACCCTCGTTATTACGTACCCTCGATATAACGTACACATTTTCAATATGTAGGAATTCACTTGACAATCGATACTTAGAGTTTCAGAACAATTAATTAAACGATCCTGTCAATCTTACAGTTTCACAGAGGTCATTTAGTGGCCTTTAGGCATTGGAATTTTCATAAAAATGACCTCGTGTTTTTCATGTTTCAAAATATGTGTACACTTGTATTAATGAATAAAGGGGCATATTGTGGAGAAATGTTAGTTAAGTCAATTATGCGGAAGTATACCATCAGATAGTGTACAAAAGCGTGCCAGGAAAGACAATTTCAATTCGTCAATTGTTTGCAGAAAAAACGGAAAGCGTTTCAATAAAGCCTAGCATTGGGGGTACGTTGACAAATTCATCAAGCTGGCTTATGGCTTAAGCATTGCGAATTAAATTAACCGACTGGATATAAATGATGACGAAGACACCGAGTTTGAGATCCTAAAAGACAAAAAAAATCGTTAAGAAAGTTTTCAACCCATCAGTTGATATTCAGTTTTGTACTTTGAACAAGATGATGAGGAAATCCTTAAAATTTCGACATCAGTTGGCCCGGAAGATGAAAATCCTAATGAAAATGTTGTGGTTAAGGACGATGCAGAGCAAGTTGGTCTCTAAATCCGCGATGAGCTTTGCAAAAAATCAACCTGGATAACATTGCATGTAGAAAAACTCGAGAAGTGGTCTGATAACATCATAGGGGAAGGTTATGTTTCCATTTATCATTTCTATGAATTGGTTTGCTTGAAGTCAAAAATTCTCGAAGAAAAATGTTTTCCTTTTTTGGATATGATAAATTGAATTGATTTTGGTTTCAAGGTGTTGTTTTAAATTTATTTTTTAGTTATTTATATATTTTCCTTCAATCAACTGTATGAAAAAATGACAAGAAAAGTTAGCTCCACCTACTAGTTGGCTTTTATCGCCATTATTCACTAACCATACTCAAACAACAACAAAATAAAGTAATCTGAGCTATATTTTTGAATTCTTTTTTATCTTCGATATAACGTACAATTCGATACAACGTACAATTTTGAAAGTAAAATGTGCGTTATATCGAAGCTTCCCTGTATATATTTTTCTCAAGACCCAGTTATTATGGTTATCAAATGAAAGTGCTTGAATAGTAGTTCACATAACTTGAAAACTCCAAATCCAAGATGGCCGCAATCACAAAATAGCAAATTACTTCTTTAAACTGTTTAATTTAGCTTGAACTGATTGTATGTATGTATACAGTAGAGTCCCGAATATCCGTGAAATAGTCGGGCTAGCTCACCGCGAATAACGAAAATCGCGGATAATTCAACCAGGGACGAAAAAAGATGTTTCCGCATGAAAGCTGTGTTTCATCAATACAGAAATCATTAAACTAACCATCTCTAAGATCGTGTACACCAGTGGCCAAATAATGTAAAAGCCATGACCAAAACAAAGGAGCATGGGCCTATCACTCAGTGAGTTCCGGAACTCGCTGTCGCGAATAATCCACTCGCGGATAATCGGGGTTCTACTGTATTACTATATACTATTTCTACTATTACTACTTAATACAGATTTGACCAATAGGAACTGACCGATTGTTCTGAAATTTATAAAACACCTTTATCTCTGTCATTTTGAAACTGCTTATTCCATGATCTTCAAAAACCCAATTTGACCGCCGCTACAAAATATTATATCTGATTCCAAATTATTTCAAAAAATGATGATTGGCATATGTGTATTGAACGAATGAACTCGACTAGTAGAACACACTACGTATTTTTTGTAATCCGCTCAATATTGATGTCAAATGAAATATTTTGACGATTAGAACACAGTACAATGGTTTTATTGTAGGAAATATTCTAATGAAACAGATAATGTACTAAAAACTAGAAAATAAAATAATTGAAAAAATAATTTTCTGACCTTAATACATAGAACATTTTTAGTATATTTTCCAGAGCTTAGATTCCAGAAAATGATCCAACAAGCCTTCAACCACAACGGCAAGTTATTGCTACTGAAAGGAAAAAATCGAAACTACAGCTACTTCTCCGTCTTCCTCAATGGCTTCATATCGTTTCTAGAGGAGCTTCGCCGTCTCAATGTAGTATTAAGGATTGTATTCGAAAAAAAGCAACACTTTTTTTGTGTATAACTTTTTATGTGTAAAAATTTATGAAATTTAGGGTAAAACGTGTTAAGAGTGTAATGTTTACATTTGCACAATATAGTCAAAATCTGTCAAAAAAAAAAAAAATCTGTGTGTTATCGAGATGGCTTCTGTGTGAATCACCGGACTCCGTGGGGTATGCTACTTTGCCCCGGGACTCGCAAACACATCTTACCTCTGCAATGGTTGTAACGAGAGAGAGAGAGAGAGAGAGAGAGAGAGAGAGAGAGGACGATTATCCGTGTGCCGTGCTCATATGAGCAGTCAGACGAGCCCAGGGGTTGCTATGAAAGGGTGGGATGAACAAGTATGGCGAGACATTTATAGCTGTCAATATGCATTCTGGAGTCCACACATCCTCTCCCCTCTCTGAAAAAAACGAAATCTGGGGAATGAATGAATTAAATATTGACTCTCTTCTTCCATTGCGGTATATTTATGAGGGTCGAACTGCGATTCTGCTTTCGATTCTTTTCTATTGTTTGTCCGAGTTGAAACTGGTGCTACCATTGCTTTACAAACCTGATCTATACAGTTCTCTCCCAGGCCATTTTGCTGGAAATAATATTGATACCGCGCTCACGACATTACTGTATATGCTCGTCTTCATTACAAGAGAGAGGCCTGTTGAAATTTAAAACGATTGTTTCTCTCACGGGAACGAAGACCCGTGGACTTTCAGATTTCCTGCTGTCGTCCATTTCTCGACATATTAGATCACCATACGCTTTCTTGCAATATGCTTATAAACATGACCGTAGTAGGGTGACCCTCATGAGCTATCTATAGCGTCTCCTGGCGTAGAATCTGTGGTATGAGTGCATTACCAGCTTTGATAGAAATTTCACCGCATTAATTTTTTTTTAACATAATCCCCTGTAGCATGTCTGATCTTAGATTTTCGGTTGCTTCGAGCCGCTTTAATAAAATCATCATCAAAAATCATAAATCATCACGATCATATTTCTATTTGACATAGCTCGTCGTCGCCATGATCTGCTTTGATTTATCACGGTCGTCGCAATCCGCTTTTAATTTATTAAACCTGGCGCGGTCATCTCGATCCGCTTTCAATTTATACAAGCGCGGTCATCGCGATCCACTTTTAATTTATACCAGCGCGGTCGTTTCGATCCGCTTTCAATTAAACCCAGCGCGGTCGTCTTGATCCCCTTTCAATTTTAACCTAGCGCGGTCGCCTCGATCCGCTTTTAATATAAACCTGGCGCGGTCGTCTCGATCCGCTTTCAATTTATACCAGCGCGGTCGTCGCGATCCGCTATTTAACACGACTCCAATCCCTTCCACAACCCCGATCTTAAAACAAAAAGTACATCACTTCACATCATAGGTAGCCGGGATCCTGATCTTCTGCTTCATCTATACCTGTTCCTCAGAAACGCCGATGTCAACGTTTAATGATGTTTCCTTCGTTGTGTCCCCGTTTCATATCCCTCCTATCCGATCGATAAACTTTTACTTAGTCGCGGCAATACATACACACACTCTTTACAGATACACGGGCCAAAGGTTGTGCAGTCCACTGATCATTCAACAAGAGCCAAAGATTGTACCGCTCATGACAACTCTACACGAGCTGATGATTGCGCCGGCTAGTGATCATTCTATCCTGGATTCCTCGAGTCGAAAAAGACGCACCACGCTAGATATGGGGTGCAGACTAGTGGGTCGTTGCTGATTAACGGTCAGCTGCATCCCAATAGGAAGTATCCCGTGTCGGGCATACGTACAGAGCATCGAAGACAATCCAATTATGAGAACACTTGTAATACTAACCTCGAGTCAACCGCGAGTAATCGGTTACATATTACTAACATAGTCTAAGCAAACATTGTCAAAATATTGAACTCCCGGCCCCGTTAGGCTGACGCCATATGAGCCTCAATAAAATATATATTTTGGATAAAAAAAAAATCACTTCACATCATCTTCTCCTTCTTAAATGGCACTAACGTTCCTAGAGAAACTTCGCCGTTTCAACGGAGTATTATTTGCATCATTTTTATCAGTACTTAGTTGAGATTTCTATGCCAAATAACACGCCTTGAAAGCATTTTGAGTGGCAAGCTCTAGAGTACGCGTGGCCCCCAGTGCAAGGCGGAGGAAATTTCTTTGACGAAAAATTCCCCCGACCAGAACGGGCGAAAACATTTAGGGTGTGGTCTGTTGCCGCCAGGTCGTGCTGATAACGCGGTGGGAAGGTTTAACCGAGGCTTTTGGAGAATTCTCGCGTAACTTTTGAAAAGGGCCTAAGTAACAAATGTAAACAAATCGAGTTAA
Organism: Toxorhynchites rutilus septentrionalis; assembly: GCF_029784135.1. Lineage (NCBI taxonomy): Eukaryota > Metazoa > Arthropoda > Insecta > Diptera > Culicidae > Toxorhynchites > Toxorhynchites rutilus. Next base: position 53,619,347 of record NC_073744.1, read on the forward strand.
TGGATGCACACCATTAGCTCTCAATCATTGAACGCATTGCGAAAACAACCGTCCAAGTATCTATCCTTTTCACCTTTTTATCACCGATACAAAATATGTCCAATGTACAGATTTTAATTTTAAGCATTCAACTGTTACTTCGGACGCCACTTTCCTCTGACGCTCGATACGTCCGAAGTAAAAAGCAATCAAAACAACACGAAGTCGTACTTTGGACATTTTGAGGTTTTGTTATTTTCGGGTGTAGATACCGTTTTTAGTTCAATTCTACGAGTGATAACAATAAAGATCTGCTTTTAGCACGAAGTGCAAGTATTTGGATCGTTGTTCAGTAGTTATTTTCAAATTCTCATCGTGCAACGTTATTTGTCCAATGTACAAAGCGGTCAGTCAAAACGTCCAATGTAACATTTTTCGCTCGGAGGCTTCAATTTCAAAATAAAATCACATTACAACAGTTACGATTGGTTTTTCAAAGTTATTATTGGCTGCTAGTGGTAAAAGTAGTGATAAAGATCGATTCCTTTTGAAACAATTCGCGGAACAATGTTCCGGTCTTTAACTTCGTTTTTCTCGACTTGATGTGAATGTTACATAGGACCTTTTCAAAAGTTACGCGAGAATTATAAATTGTTGTATACTAACAATCCTTCTTTCTGGCCGATACCGCCAACGAAAGGTTTTCCTGAATGACTTTAACTGATACTTCCCGGTTGAATCGTTGATCCGTCCGGCTCTCGGTCTTCCGGCGACGGCCTCTCCCGGATCTGTTAGTTGTGCACAATTTCACGGTCTGCTCTCAGGCTTATTCCGAATTTTTCTGCAATCTTCCGCTGTGAAATCTGCTATCCACCTTTATGTGCCAACGTAAACAATACTTTGTTTATATCGCGTCAACGGAATCACTACAAGGTTTGAAAAAATATCGCACAGCCCTATCTGTCACAATAGTGGAAACGAGAGGTTACTCAAAGGTTTCGAATGATTTTAATATTATTTTTTGGGGGTGGGCTGTTTTTATGTCATCGCTTATTTGCACACTTGATTGAAGTCGTGTAAGGAAGTAAACAAAATCTAACAAAAATGGAAACACTTGTTGATTACTTCAAAGAGTAATAGTTAACACATATTTCTATCAAATTACGGTAGTAGTTTTTGATGAAATTGAAATTGAGAAATGTTTTTTAAACATTTCTATCATTGTATACAATTCATTGCAATATGTTCACTGTGAAAAGAGCTAATTATTTTAAAACTATTTCATAAAAAAGTGACACGTTTCTGATTTGGCACAACTTCTGTAACACAACGCAAAGATTGAGAAGAGTTAATCCAACACTTTGGTGGATTCAATCAATCTGGCCCTCCCTTCTGCCGTTGTCCCAACCGACACTGGTTGGGTTCGACTCGTTGGTATGCTACATCATGTAGCATACTATTATCAGATTTCTCGGAGCTATCAACAAACATTCCCACCTTCCGCCTTCCCCGCAGCCAACCGGAGCATTGCCGAGTGCAGTCGTAAACATCTCATTCGATATTGCTTCCATCCACAAATTGGCTTATTCTAAAATCTATTGCCGGATCTCGTCGGGTGACTCTGGGAGTTAGCAAAAGGGGATTACAAGTAGCGTTCCATTTTACCACTCGTGGTGAGATTTGATCCGACCGAAAAAGACGCCCACACTGACAGAAGACGGAGATACGCGTTTCATCTACACACAATGTTATCTGAACCACAGACTGAAAGTGGTGAATCGTGCAAGCGGCGTTTTATGTTTACACATAATTGAACAATTTAGCACGGCGCATTTGTGGGTTCTCGTGGTTTTTACAATCAGCTTTGTGAAGTTTCGTTAGGAACGTTAGCGCCTAGAAGAAGAAAAACTATCAGCTTTCAATGGGGCAAAAATGTTCTGAAAGACTGTAATTGCTACCATAGCTTATTTCCAGCGAAACTGTATCTATCACCCTGTAAATTGTTTGAGTTTTCCAAGCAATCAAACCCCATTCCTGATAATAATGATGTCGGCGGTTCGCGCCGTATTGCACGATCCAGTCGCACTGATTAATTATCGACCTCCGCCAGCAATTATCACCATTCGTTCCAGTTGGGCTCCACAATTAGGCATCCCTCGACGCGCCTCACCGTAGGCGTTGGGCAAACAAAGTTGTCCCGAGTCGTGATCTATAATAACTTTTAAGCTTCTTCTATTTATTTTGTCGTGTGCTATATCTAATTGCTTTCCCCGCTCCCTCGGAGCTCAACAACGTGGCAATAATGGTCTTCGTTATTTCATTTTGCTTTTTTCTTTTCCCCGTTTCAGATCTACCACCAATCTCCGGAAGCTCCGAACGTCGTAGCTTCCCGTGCCGCCCCGCAATGATAGCCCAGCGATGGACAGTTTTAATACCGTTCGTTACGATAGTGTTCCTGTTCCAGACGTGTAAGTAGAGCTGAACATGTGCTACCATTTTTCCTTATCTTCGCAGCAGATGGTTTGCCCCATTCTCGGTCCGTCCTGCTTCCCAGCCATTTGCCGAACTGTCCAATGATATGGGATATTTTATTGGACTCATGTAGCCTTTTTCCCACCGTGCACTTAAATTTTGCTTCTTGGGCGGAAGAGGATGACCGAAACTATCGACTGGGGGGAGGGGAACGTTGGGCGGAAAATTATAGTGAGAAGAAAAGTGTTATAAGCGAAGAAAACGTGTGCGCCAGCTCGAATGGACCGTTGAACCGTGGAAGAAACAAGACGTAATACTGTACCAAGAACAAATCTCCCACGATTGGCCCTGCGTCCTGCCGTCTCTGCCGGCGAAACGACGGACGATTCTGTCGCTCTCTGTGGGCTGCCTTGCCCTCGGAGCGCATTCCAAGATCCGGTCTCCCGGAAGGGAATCCTCTACTGCTGTTACGCCTTGTTGCCTTCTCGATGTGAGCTGTGTGCTGATGAGGGACAGGACGGCTGTGGAAGGGGGTGTCACACGAGTGGATAATCACAATAACTGGTTTAATTCGACTCTGGTTTCGAGCCCTGTCGCCTGGGACACTTCAACTTGGTTCTCTTATCGCACCCTTTGTTTGTGACAGAGGACATGTTTGTTTCTTTCTTATTCTTGCTCGAGCAAACGCACTTTCTGGTTCGTGTTGGACAGGGTGGCGGGGGGTATGTGGCACAGAGCAAATCATTTTTCGCCTTTAGTGACCCCTGAAAACAAATCTCCTAATGTAGGATCAGGACGATGAAGAATATCATTCCAATTCTGGAATATTATATGGTGGTTCAAATTTATATTCATACCAGATGATTGAACTTTGATTTTTCAGTGAAATGTCAATACAGGTCGGACTCGATTATCCGAATATTGATTTTTTTTTCACTCCGGATAATCGAATCCTCTGGATAATCGAGTCATAAAAAACGAATTTTCTCTCGGTAAACGTAATATAATTATGATTTTATTTATTAAACGGTTTTATCTAGGTTGACCCGTTTGTATGTTTGTGACTTTGTAATTTTTTAACTTTTTAACTTCTTTTCATACCCTCCACTAAACTCCACACCAGGAAGCTCGTATAAAGAGCCCCCTGGTGGTGGATTCTTGCTAACATACAACAAACAAAGGAAGAAATAGCGAAGAAAACAAAACATGTGAGATCCCAGCGGAACATTGGAGTTCCTTTGAAGGGATCCACCATATTATAGAACATGCTGGAAAAAAGAAAAGTAAAAAAAATATACTAGCCAAAGTCTATGAAGTGGTCAGCACATTTACAGAATATATTGATTTATGTTAATGGTCATATACTGTTTCAGCTTACTTTTAAAAATATGTTTATTGCTTGTAACTTTGTCTGTAGCGCTGTACCACATTAATAGAAGTTTAACCCCCTTCCTGTTGAAAACTGTGTATTCCATGAGCTTGAAAATCCAAGATGGCGACCGCTACAAAATGGCGGAAAATGTACATATTTTCTCGAAATGCTATCAATATGGGTTCTCCCAAAACCCCATCAATATGGATATCGAATGAAAGGGATTGACAAGTAGAACACAGTTATTTATGAAAAATGTAAATCCAAGATGGCGGCCGCTACAAAATGGCAGATTACACATTTTCTCAGAACCCCACCAATATGTACATCAAATGAAAGGGATTGACTAGTAGAATACAGTTATTTATGAAAAATGCAAATCCAAAATGGCAGCCACCACAAAATGGCGCCATACATATATAAATATATTTTCAAAACCTCATCAATATGGAAAATTCTCGAATAGAAGGACATAGCAGATCATGAAAAATCTAATTCCAAGATGGCCGCAGTCCCCAAACAACCAATTACATTTAAAATGGTTTCATTCAGCTTGACCTGTTTGTATGTATGTTTCAATGTTTGTAGGGTTGTCCCACATTGATAGAAAATTGACCCCATTCATGTTGACTGATCGATCTAAATTTTGGAAAACACCTTTAACTCTACTGTCATTATAGATGATCTTGAAAAATTCAATTTGGCCGTCGCTAAAAAATGACAGGATGACTTGATTTGGAGAACTGGAAACATAATGAACAACATTAATTCAAAAAGGTTGCCGACACTAAATGGTAGACTGTGTATTTTTTGCAATCCCCTCAATATTGGTGAAAAAAAATGATTTGACTAATTGAATACAGTACATCATGAAAATATTCCGACGAAAATTAGGTTATAGATAAACATTGGATTCCACTATCCACAGTTAGTTGTTTCATCATATACCCCAGTCTCATCATTGCCCTAGATTAATGAAGGAACGGATGTGATAATTTTCTAGCTTTTAGTACATTAGATTGTTTTTAAGCTTAGTACGTTAAGCTTAAAAAGTTTTTTTTACTTATTTTAATTTCTAGTTTTTCGTAAATTATCTGTATCATTAGTGATTAGCACTTAACCACTCTTCTTCGAAAATACGACACGAAAACTCGCGACTACCGGTTAAAAAGTTAGCGGATTCGCTTAGATTCGATTTTTAGCTTTGAGAAAAGCTTTTTTGGGGAAATTCTGCTACACAAAAAACACCCGTCTTTCGGTTGTAGAAAACTGAACCACACGCGACAAGATTCACTTCAATTCTGATCTTTATTCTATGTACTAGCTGACCCGGCAAACTTCGTCCCGCCCAAATTTTATTTTGAATTTATGCTGTTCATAGTGTACTGTATTCTCCAAGTCAAGCCATTCAACCATTTTTTTTTTGCGGCGGCCAAATTGAATTTTGACGTAGGACTACGTCTTTCATTTCTATACCGGGGTGTAAAATCAAAGTTTCGAAAACGAAAGCGTTACGCCGGAGACTGAGATTTTGAGCGTTAATAGCTCCTAAACAACTGAACGAAATGGTATGATAAACACTTCATTCGAAAGATAAAATGTCTACGCGTTCTATACTTGTTACTTTTTGATCCAAAAACTTGTTTCAATAGTCTTAAAATTGCTTTCAAAACAGGCTATTGAAATCACCAATCGGTATATAAGCGAGCGCCGCTCGGAAATCCACTCAGTTCTAATTGAACAGCGATTGGAGCATGTTGTCGCTGTTGTGGTGAAGCTCTTCGTTTATCATGAAAGCGCGGATGAACGGTGTCACCAAGAGCCTGTTTGTGCACCCTAGGTCAGAATGGAATCCATCAGGAGGAGAGTGATGCCACACGCGCAGAATTCTTTCCGTTTGGATGCCATTCAACATCGAGAAAGTTCCGGAAAGATCTAATCATTGCTAGAAAATAATCTGCCAGTTCCTCTGGGAATTCAAAAATACATTCATGTGAAAGAGTTTATTTGAATGTTTTCTATCCGTGTAACTCTGTGACCAAATATTTTTCAATCAAGTACTATTAACAGGTGGTTATCGAGTTAGTATTAACCACTGGTGGGCTTCCAGTATCGAGGAAAATGTGGAAATATCTAATCGTTGCTGGAAAATAATCTGCCAGTTCCCCTTGGAATTGAAAATTACATTCAAGCGAAAGAGTTTATTTTAATGTTTTCTATCCATAAAATAGCCATATAATACATTTGGGTTTGTGATTTGTCAATCAAGTACAGTTAGCAGGTTAGCTTCTGAAGATTATTCTTCAGAACAAGGTTTTTCGTATCCTATATTGGATGCATAAAACCTTGTGCCTCCAACGTAACGCTCTCGTTTTCGAAGTCCCCCAAATATTCATTTTTTCATTCATTCAGAATGGATTTAGATTCAACTTCGAACAAATGATCTCTAAATCAACGATAGTCCTACGTCACCCTTGCGGTTATACCATAGATATAACCCACTTCCTGTTTTTCAAGATCATGGAATACGCAGTTCTATAATGACAGTAGAATTAATGGTATGTTCCAAATTTCAGATCAATCAGTCAACAGGACCGGGGTCAATTTTATATTAATGTGGGACAACTCTACAAACACTAAAACGCCATCTTGTGGTGGCGGACATTTTGGATTTGAATTTTTCTTAAATCACTGTGTTCTACTAGTCAATCCCTTTCATTTCATACCCATATTGATGGGGTTCTGATAAAATATTTTATTATAATTAACTATTCAATACGAAATTATTACACAAATTATTCTAAATTTCCGAAAATCAAAAATAAAATACTCCGGATAATCGAATCTAAAATTCCAGATAATCGAATCCCGTATCAGTATCGAATCAGTATCGAAAAGGCTTGAGGCTGTCAAACACACGCACACACGCACGCGCTGCTCTTTTAGTATGGTGGTCATCGAGTCAGCATTGATTGCCGGCGGGCGTCGAGCGTCGAGGAGAAGAAAGATGATATCATAATCTGCAAACAAAACAAATAATTTTCCAGTTCTGCTTAGAACTTTCAATTACGTTGAAACGAAAGAGTTTACTTGGTATTCTATCTTTTATATAAACAAAAATGGAAGGCCAAATGTGTTGCTAAGCGTAAAACCTGAAGAAGGAATGATCCGATGTGAGCCGTCTTCATTTTATTGTATTTGTCTCTGCCAATAGATAAATACTGTGGAGAAAAAAGTCGGAAAATTTTCGGAACACGCTGAAAGAAGGTCAGAAAATTCAGAAAATTGGATTTACATATTTTTTTAAATTACCGTCGTTGGAGATGAGAATGGGTTAAAAACGGAGAATGTTACTATTAGTAATATCTTTACAAATATTGCAAATATTTTTGAAAGCTGTGAACCGTTTAAAATGAGACATATTTTCACTACTTTTAGTGTATAATAATTAACTGTAGTACAAATAGTTATTGTTTAATAATTTGACACAGTTTGATGTGTAAATACATCAAACTTTGATGATTTTTGAGTTATGATTTTTCAAAGTTAGCCGATGGTTAAAAAAGGCTAGCTCATTGCCTTCAACTTGGTATATCGACCATCTAAACCGGTTCAGTGTTTCAAAAGCTTTGAATTTTGGAAAAAAAAGAGAAAAAAAAGTTGATTTTTTGGACCACTCTAAAATGGAACTGGTCACCCTAACGAAAAAATAAAAAAAAATACGGGTCTAATATTTTGCGATAAAGACTTCTCATGGAAATCTGAGAACCACTATATCGGTTTTGCATGGAATGGCTGTATTGGTATAATCGAGTGATCGATCCAACGTCTCATCCGAGAATGTGTTAGTAACTGTTTCTGTAAGAAAAAAAAACCTACATATAGGCAAAAAGGTTTAATGAATCAAGCAGTGCTTCTCAGGCTCAATGCGCCCGACCGTGTTTCAAAACATATTGCGCCCGACGAAGGAATGGGGGGGGCTATTCTAGTCTAGAAATTAGAAAAAAATCGGAATTTTACTCGTTTCATATTCCTGAAGTTTAGACATTCAAGAATATACCATAGAAAGGTTTTTTTTTCGAAAATTCCATTATAAACCGAGTTATAGTCATTTTAGAAATGCGGAATATAAGCTAGTACAGTTTTTTGACATTCAACGCGTTTTTCTCAAAACTAGTTTTTTCACGCCAGTTCACAATTCCGCAAGTTCTGCTGAACCGATTTAAGTGCGATTCACATACAACATCCACGTCACGTTCACGTTCCATCACGTCACGTTGCGTAAAATATTCTTCCATGGAATTCCTATTGAAGCATTCACATACACCAGCAACGGCAAGTCGAAGTTCCCGTTGCCGGTGTATGTGAATGTTTGCATAAGAACTGCTTGGAAGAATAATTGACGCAACGTGACGGGACACTTTATTCCAAATTTGATGTGAATAAATCTTCATATACCGTCGATTGGGGTGAAAATGGATCGAAAAGGTAGTTTTCGAACTTTTTGTTGAATAACCATCGTAAATTGGAGTAAAATACAATTCTGATTACGAAGAAATGATGAACACTCGTAAGTGTTCAAGGAATTGTTGAATAATATTAATATTTCACTGAACTATGATTTAATGAAAGTTGACCCAACCTCACCCCTTAGAGTGTGTCAAAGTAGTGAATATTACTTTCTATTAAGAAAATTGTGGTTAGAAACTAATTTCACAATAATTTCAAGATAATTTAACAACATGTAAGTGTCTTCAATGATTTTTTGAGTTACGAAAACAGTGTCAATCCACCTTGAAGTGCAATGGAAATGTTTATATACAGCCATTCCATGTGTTGGGTGTCCGGCCCACTTCGAAAGCTCAATTATTCCTGACACCCAACACTGCTTGGGAAAGTCCTTTCCCCACCAAAATAGTGTTCCTCTAACGTCGGTGAACACACATAAAAACCACTATATTCACGCAGTGCCCAGGCAAACATTAATCCACGAACAATCAGCACAATCAACCGCGGAGGGTTCTTCCTCTTAATTGAAAACAGACAGTGCTGGTACAACTATACATTTAATCCATTTAAACACTTCTACAATATATTTACAATTCACATTTCACAATATTATAATTTACATTAATATTCGAAACGAACGACACTGACATACAATACACTCTGTGTTTCCCGTGGTGGATTACTTGAGACTTATTCGACCGACAATCATTCGACGCGTATACAGTACATTAAAATCATTCCTCCATGGTCAAATCCCGACTGCGATCGCTCCGCCGGAGTACGATTTCACAGCGCACTGATGTTGTTTCTCCCATGTGCGATGTTTTACTCTCTGCTGATCTTCGGGTGTGGTGAGATTTCTATTTGTTGTTGCTGTTCTCCGATGTTGTTTTCGTCTCCTTTTCGCACATGGTTGGGTTGGTTCCGTTGTTTCTGTTTGATACGTTTTGTTTGCCATGTTTTGTATGTCGTTTTTGTTTGTCTGGTATTTGCTGGTCGTTCACACCAGACAACACAGCTGATTTGTCCAGGGTGATATGCACCGGGTGTAATAATAGTCGCAAACATCCTCACCCACCCAGAAATACCATTTCTGAAAATAGAACAAAAAACTCCTCTTCGTCTGGATGGGTGATAGGATGGGATTAGGAAACGGGTTGATCTGAGCTTGCGATATCGTTTGTGCTGTCTAATCGAGGTAGTAGGCATATTTTTTCAACCGGTCGTTTAAAGGTACCGGTAGCCGTTTTCAGTGTAACGACCCGTACAACGTTATCTTTTCCAGGATGAATTTCTTCAATACGACCTAGCTTCCATTGAAAAGGAGGACAATTTTCGTCGCAAATAACCACCAGACGGCCCACTTCGATTGGAATCGGTGGCCGCCAACGTTTATTTCTGCCTTGTAATTGGCACAGATATTCTCTGTGCCATCTCTTCCAAAATATTTGGAGTTTTTGCTGCGTCAGTTGCCATTGTTTAAGCCTGTTAGCATGAATAGCTTGAAGATCTGGTTCTGGAACTGTCTGTAGTGAAGAGCCTATCAGAAAATGTGCAGGAGTTAATGGCTCTAAATCAGTTGGATCGTCTGATAAAGGGGTAATGGGCCGAGAATTCAAGCATCCTTCAATCTGGATAAGTAATGTGTTCATATCCTCGAATGAAACCGTTGTTTCCCCCAAGACTCGCAATAAATGATGTTTAGCGGATCTTACCGCCGCCTCCCACAATCCTCCAAAATGTGGAGCTCTCGGAGGACTGAAATGCCATTGAATTCCCTCATCTGCACAAAATTTGGAAACCTTAGTGTGATGTTGACGATCCTTCAGTAATCGTAGAAATTCTCTGAGTTTGTTTCGAGCGCCTACGAAATTAGTCCCGTTGTCAGAGTATATATCGCTAGACCTTCCTCTGCGGGATATAAACCTACGCAGCGCTTGCAAGAACCGTTCAGTGGATAAATCCGAAACCAGCTCCATGTGAATCGCTTTGGTACAAAAACAGACGAATATTGAGACATATGCCTTCACTGCTGTTCGACGCGGTCCGGGCCTTACATATACTGGTCCAAAATAATCGACTCCTGTTATTGAGAAGGGTCGAGACATTGTGATTCTGGACGCTGGTAACTCTCCCATGAATTGTTTTACGGCGGTCGGTTTGGCTCTGAAGCATTTGTGACATTGGTGAACGACTTGTCTAGCCACATTTCTTCCTCCTAACGGCCAGTAACGGAGTCTAACTACCCCTAACAGCAATTGCGGGCCAGCATGTAGAAGCTTCTCGTGATAATGTTGGAAAATCATCCTTGTGAAACGATGATTGGCTGGTAATACTACGGGATGTTTTATGTTCTCACTATGAACGGAATACTCTAATCTTCCACCTATCCTCAGCAATTCATCCTCTGAAATAAATGGGTTGTACCATCGCAAAGGAGAACTCTGAACCGATTCCTTCTTCTCCAATAGCCTCAATTCGACAGGAAACGACTCTTGCTGTACTCGATGAATCAACACCCGTTCTGCCTCATTTAGTTCTGCTGTGGTAATGAAACCCTTGAAACAACTCTTGGAAGGTGAACGAAGAAGTCCTATCAGTCGTAGGTAAATAGCAGTTCGGCGAATCAGGACGGTGTAATTTGAACACGTTGACAAATACCAATTGTTGAAATCATTAACTTCCACTTCGGTTACGATTACAATGGCAGTACGACGCCTTTCTTCTTCCGCCAGCTCTTCTACTTCATCCCGAATTTTGTTCGGCCATTTGTTTGGTTCTTCTGCCAGCCATTTCGGCCCATGCCACCAGAATTCGTTATTAAAAATATCCTCTGGTGTGATTCCCCTGGAAATTAGATCCGCCGGGTTACAAATACCGGGCACGTGATTCCATTGACTTCCTTCCGTAAGCGATTGTATTTTCGAGACCCTGTTTGCGACGAAGGTTGACCAGGTAGTGGGAGAAGCCTGAATCCAGCGCAGAACACAGGTAGAATCTGTCCAAAATGGCCCGTTGCTGTTGTTTTTGTCGATTGTTGGACCTTTTCGTAGAGCTGAGCTACCAACAGAGCTCCACAGAGTTCTAATCTCGGTATTGTTTGGCACTTCAAAGGCGCAACCTTTGATTTTGAAGTAAGCAGATGAACCTTTACTGTACCTTCAGTGTCCTGGCTCCGAATGTAAATACAACCGCCGTATGCCTTCTCAGAAGCATCAGAAAAACAATGAAATTGTATGTGAACCGCCTTTGGAATCATGACGCATCGCTCGATTTCAATTTTATTGAGGCCAGGAAGTTGCTTGTGATACCTTTTCCAAGCCTCACCCACCGTTGAAGGTAAAGGCTGGTCCCAACTCCAAACGTGTTTGTTGTTGTCACGCAGAGTCCAAAGCAGTTGCATAAATATCTTTGCCGTGACAATGGTGGCTCCTATAAGCCCCAGGGGATCGAAAAGTGATGCAATTATTGAAAGAACCTGACGTTTCGTTATTGAGCTGTCCTCGTCAATAGGTGGAACGCTGAATTGGAATCGAAAGACATCCATTTTGGGAATCCAAGTAAGTCCTAGAGTACGTACATAGCTATCTGGATCTAGATTGATTCCCTCTGTATCTCGTATGGCCAAACTTTCTTCGGGAATAGTGTTCAACACCGCTTCACAATTGGAAGCCCATTTCCTCAGCCGAAATCCACCGTCCTCCATCATGTGATTTAATTGAAAACTTAAGTTAACGGCTGCTTCAACATTATCTGAGCCAGTAATCACGTCGTCCATGTAGGTGTCCTCGATAATTGACTTATATGCGAGTGGATATTTTTCCCTTTCATCCGTTGCCAACTGCTTGAGTGTTCTGGTTGCCAAAAATGGTGCTGACCTTGTACCATAAGTTACTGTATTTAATTCGTACGTGCAAACCTCCTCCTTAGGTGATGCACGCCACAGAATGGATTGAAGTGGCCTTTCCTCTGGATGAATATATATTTGGCGGAACATTTTCTCCACATCAGCGACCAACATTATCTGTTTGATTCGGCATCGTAAAATAATCGACCTCAAATCCTCCTGTACTACCGGCCCTGTCAATAATACATCGTTCAGGGAAACCCCAGAAGAAGTTTTGCAGGATGCGTCGAATACGACTCGAACCTTAGTTGTCGTACTACTCTCCTTCACCACCGGATGATGCGGAAGAAAACACCGTTTGCCTGATTCCCTAGAAATTCCATCAACCTTCCGCATATGCCCTAGCTGCAGATATTCCTCCATAAATGAGATGTACTCTTCCCGTAAGCTAGCATCCCTTGTTAATCTGCGTTCAGTTGATTGTAAGCGTCGAAGAGCAATGTTCTTGGATTCACCTAGTCGCGACAAAGCATCCCTTTCCATTGGCAATGAAACCGTGTATCGCCCATCATCATCTCGAACAACTGACTGTACGAACCATTCCTCGCAGCGGGCTTCCTCCAGTGAATAGTCGTTTGTTGAATTAATTTCCTCACAGGACCAAAATTTGCTTATTAACGACTCCAAATTCTTCGTAGTTGACACATTACAATTAACTCTTGAAACCTGAGTAGAATCTGCCAATCCTCCACAGACGACCCATCCGAAGACTGTCTCCTTTAGTATTGGTAAATTATCACCCAATCCAACCTTTCTTCCGGATTCAAAGAAGTCAAAGAATGACTCGATACCGAGTACCATATCCACAGCAGTGGGTACCCCGAACGTGGGGTCAGCAAGTTGAATTCCTTCGGGTATTGCCCATCCTCTTGTGTTGATCGATGTAGTCGGGAGATTCACCGTGACCTTAGGCAAAATTAAGAATTCCATTTCTCGGGAGAATCCGGATACGCGAGATAATATTGTAGCTCGAATCCGTTGCTTCACCTTAGAAGCTACTTCACCAATACCAAGGACCGGAATGTTAACCCGTTCACGAGTCACCCTTAATTTTTGACTCAACCTTTCAGTCATGAAGTTGCTCTCTGAGCCCGAATCCAAGAGAGCACGGGCTGGATACTGATTACCATTGGTGTCCCTCACCATCACCACGGCAGTTGCCAAAAGTACCTTTGTTGAATGTTTCGATATCGTTTCACCTGCGATGACCTTCTTAGCTGAGAGATTTATAACTTGCGAAGACTGAGAAGACGCCGAACACGATGGTCCCTGGGTTTCCTTAGTTTGATTTCTGTTGGGGCTCCTTGAGACTGCCACGAATCTTGAATGAGTATCCTCCTCTGTTCTGAAGCACACAAGAGTATGGTGTCGACCCTTACATCTTCGACACGAAATTTTTGATTGGCAATTCTTCGCACGGTGGCCCTTGCGGAAACAGTTGCGGCAGAGAGAATGCGTACGCAATACCTTTTCCCTATCATCCACTGACATTTTTTGAAACGTAACACATTGGTAGAGATAATGGTTGCCTGCGCAAACGAAACAGCGGAACCCAGAACCTTGCACCGTATTTAAGCTAGTTTTCGAAACAACTGATTTTTGTCTCGTTTGTGGTTGTGTTTGCTGCTGGTATCTTCCCTCTATCACCCTGGCCGGCAAAGAATCCAACACCTGAACTCGTCGCTGAAGGAAATCGATCAAGTCATTGTACGTTTCCTGCTCCTTGGTCGCCGAGAACTCCTCCCAGCCCCTCCGAGTCACCGGGTCCAGGCGCGTAGTAACGATGTTGATTAATAGGAGGTCCTTGTAATCACCAGGCTGCACTATCTGGTCCAATGTCTTTATTGTTCTCTCCAACCCTTCAACCAACGTATGTAGTTCTCCAGGTGATTCCTTCGTGAGCGTTGGTAGCTTCATCAACGCTTGAATTTGACGCTTCTTGAGCTGCTTGCTGTTGTTGTATTTCTTCAGCAAGCAGTCCCACGCAATTGGGTAATTGCCTGCGGTTATCTGGAGCGGATCGATCAGACTCTTAGGCTCGCCCTGCAAACAACCCTTTAGATAGTGGAGCTTCTCCACATCAGGCAAGTCCGTTTTGTTATGGATGAGCGACTTAAACAAGTCTCTGAAGCTTAGCCACTCATCAATATACCCAGTAAATGTCTGAAGCTTTATTTGGGGAAGTCTCACGTGCTCAAAGGTTCCCTGCATCGACGCATCAGGATTCCGAAAAGATTGTTCAGACGTGGTTCTAATCTCTCTTTCTTTCAGCTTGTCCACGAGGAAAGACTTAGCTTCATAGTACTTGTCGCTGAAGTCTTCCCTATCCCTTTCCAGGTCCTCTGACTCCTCATAGTCCTCGTGAATACTAATCTCTACCACAATGTTTCCAAACCGTTCCCAAAGTTCATCCAGCTTTTCCAATCGAATTTCAACATTAGAATTGCTGGTGTCACTGCGAAAGTTCGCAATAAAACGTCGTATATCATTAAACGATGACTGGATGTCCTTCAGTTTGGCAATCAGCAACCTCAACGACGGTGGCCTAGTAGCCGTAGACCCAGCTGGTGCAGGCATGGCAACTCGAAAAACAGCAACGGAAAAAAACTACTGTGTAATATTCTGCGATTGGGCCTAGCTTCGCCAGGCATATACTGCTAGCTTTACCTGGAGAAAACTTATATGTCGCCCCAAATAGATTCAAGTCAGAGTAATAGCACACGTCTCGTCAAACAGCTCCAGATAATTCGAGGTTGCAGAGTAGAGGAGAAAAGAACCAGTGTAATATCGATTGGGCCTAGCTTCGCCAGGCATATACTGTTAGTTTTACCTGACGAAAAAATACGTTGCCCAAATAAATGTAAGTCAGAGTAAAGCACACGTCTCGCCGAACAGCTCCAGATAATTTGAGGTTGCAGAGTAGAGGAGAAGAGAACCAGTGTAGTATCGATCGTGTCCGGCCCCGGCGGACCATATACTATGTGTCTCACCTGTACAAACTAATAGTTGAAACCCAAAGAATTCCTTCCAATGTTGTAGTTCAAGTGCCCCAGTGGAAGATGGGCAAGTATGGCGATCGTTTCTTATTAACTGGACAAACAATAGCGCCAAATTTCCGTTGCACAATCAACAGCAACATTAAAATTCCAGAATCGTGATCCACGCGATTATTTGCTTCATCAATGAATGGATTTAAATCAAGTTGCAAGCACTTCAATTAATATCTTCTCGTTAATGAACACAATGACGTCATCCAAATGGCGTGGCAGGTCAACGAAGAGGATTATACAATTTATTACAATGTGTATTATCTATGAACTTCGGCTGGCATATACCAGTTCACTCACCGAACAGAATAAATTGCTGCGCCTCCTCTTCTTGCCGCCAAAAGTGGTCAGGATTGATGCTCCTCCAAAGTAAGTGACGTCTCAGTCGACAGAAAATACAATGATATGGTCCACCAATTGTCCAAAAGTATCGATATGATCCACCAATTGTTCGAAGTATGTCCAGCAAACCCAAAATTCCTTGGTTGGTCGTATGTTCCACCGGGATAAATTTCCAGACCGCTCCAGTTAGAAAGCAAATGCATCGAAATACGCCGTTAGTATTTGATCGATCAAGCTTCGGCTGAACATACACTGTATATGTAGCATTTACCTCAAGAAAATTGTTCCGTGCTGAAAGTGTATCAGCCAGCTTGTCGGATCCGGATATGTCCACGTCCACTCAGGTCGGATGTCCAATTTGAAGTGATCGATTGTATCCAATGTTCAAATTCACTCTCCAAATTATGGCGAATGCGTAATAGAATTCCAGTTCCACAATTGTTTTAATGCAATATGTCGGTGATTGTCCGTAGAAAATACCCTTTTATGATGTTGTTACTCATAAAGGCATATTGTGCACTCTCAATCATGGCGATTCACCCTTTCACGCGAATCAAAAGTGATTTGTGAAAGCGATTGCCTCTATAGCACTCCTCAATTGTATTTCCGCCAATTGTTCAAATTCAAATTCGCTGATATTTGCCAATCCGAATCCGGTTCGAAGGACCAAAATGTTGGGTGTCCGGCCCACTTCGAAAGCTCAATTATTCCTGACACCCAACACTGCTTGGGAAAGTCCTTTCCCCACCAAAATAGTGTTCCTCTAACGTCGGTGAACACACATAAAAACCACTATATTCACGCAGTGCCCAGGCAAACATTAATCCACGAACAATCAGCACAATCAACCGCGGAGGGTTCTTCCTCTTAATTGAAAACAGACAGTGCTGGTACAACTATACATTTAATCCATTTAAACACTTCTACAATATATTTACAATTCACATTTCACAATATTATAATTTACATTAATATTCGAAACGAACGACACTGACATACAATACACTCTGTGTTTCCCGTGGTGGATTACTTGAGACTTATTCGACCGACAATCATTCGACGCGTATACAGTACATTAAAATCATTCCTCCATGGTCAAATCCCGACTGCGATCGCTCCGCCGGAGTACGATTTCACAGCGCACTGATGTTGTTTCTCCCATGTGCGATGTTTTACTCTCTGCTGATCTTCGGGTGTGGTGAGATTTCTATTTGTTGTTGCTGTTCTCCGATGTTGTTTTCGTCTCCTTTTCGCACATGGTTGGGTTGGTTCCGTTGTTTCTGTTTGATACGTTTTGTTTGCCATGTTTTGTATGTCGTTTTTGTTTGTCTGGTATTTGCTGGTCGTTCACACCAGACAACACAGCTGATTTGTCCAGGGTGATATGCACCGGGTGTAATAATAGTCGCAAACACCATGTCAAACCGATATAGTGATTCTCAGATTTTCGTGAAAAGTGGAAGTTTTGTTCTTTCTCGCAAAACATTAGACCCGTATTTTTTGACGTGGGACTACGTCTAACCGGAGTATATGGGGGGTAAAATGAAAACCTAAACACCGAACATGCAGGAAAAAATGAAAGATTCCAAATGCTTATAACTCGAACATATCTTACTGGATCGGAAAGATGTTTGCATCAATTGATACGGAATATTTCTATGCTTCTGTCGCAATTAATAAAATGTTATTTTTTATTACATAAACAATTGAATAACTGTGAAATGTCTAAACACCCTAACTGCCTAGTTTTGATTGGTCCGATTTACGGTTTCCCGAACACAGACTTCAAAATCAATGTACCTGTGGGAATCCGCTTAGCAAATATACATGCAAGTAGGGGGTATTTTTGTTCCAACCGAGCTGTGTTTCCCTAACACGGACTTCTAAATCAATGTGCCTGGGGGAATTCGCTTTGCAAATACATGAAAGTCGGAGGTATCTTTGTTCCGACTGAAATGTGTTTCCCTAACACAGAATTCGAATCCATGGAGCGTGGAGAAATTGGCATTGCAAATTCATGCATTTTTATTCCGACTGAAATGTGTTTACCTATTACAGACTCATAAACGAAGGTGTCTGGGGAATTCAGAATTGCAAATACTCGATTATCCGCGAGCGGATGATCCGCGATGTGGTTTATCCGCGAAAGCGAGTTCTATAGTAATGCTATGGACCTTCCCGGAAATTATCAGTGAGGTGTAGGATTTTGCATTTTTGTTTTGGTCATGACTTTCACATTATTTGACTTCTGGTGTACACAACCTTATAGATGGATATTTTAATGATTCTTTTATTGATAAAACATGGTTATCATGCTGAAATATTGTTGCATCTCTTTTTTAGTCATTTATTGCATTATCCGCGATTTTCGTGATCCGCGGTAACCTAGCCAGACTATTCCGCGGATAATCGGGGATCTACTGTACATGCAAATCGGGGGCATTTTTGGTCCGACTGAAATGTGTTTGTCTAACACAGATGTCATCATCTAACAAAAACAAGATGTCATCATACCAAACGTAAAAGGACTGTCATTAAATTTACTTGTAACGAAGAACATAATCTATCCAAATGCATGAATTGACTTCACATGGCATTATAGAATCTTTTTACTCACAAAGTAAATATTTTGAATTCAATTGAATTCGGAAATTGATTCATTCAATCAAAAATTCAATCAATACAATCAAATGATTGCTAAGCTAAGGTAGTCCCACGTCAACCTTGCGGTTATATCATAGATATAACCCCCCCATTTTTTATCATTAGGGTGATCATTTCCATTTTAGAGTTGCCCAAAAAATCTTTTGAACTACTCTACCGATTCAGATAACCGACATATCAAATTAAACCCAATTAGCTAGTCTCTTTTCGAAAAACATCAAGAAGTATTTGGTCTTGTAATTATTGATTGTATTTTTTCATAGTTTACATTGTCTCGGGACCAAGGGTGCTACTTTTTTATATATATATTTTTTTAGATAACATATCCATAATTCAGAGATTCTTTGTTTTGTGTTATTGAGTTATGATTTTTAAAAATTAACCGATGGTTCGAAAAATAATTTTTCCCTTTTTTCCAAAAATGACTTTTTTTTTAATTCATAACTTTTGAACTACCGAGCCGATTCAGATGATCGATATACCAATTTGCAGTCACATGAAATACCACATATGCATGAAAATTGGATTCTAGTCGCATAGATGCTGTCCAGTCACATAGGAATATTGAACGAAAACTGAAAACATGTTAACTTTGCAAAATCACTCGAAAACGAAAAAACACCACTCTGATATTCGGATATATTAAATATGTAAAAAAACCTCAGCTTTCAAGAAAAAATATGATAAATATGTTGACCTTAGTTCCGAAACCATGAAAAACAATTACAATCAATAATTACGAAAACAAAATCTGGTGTTTTTTCTATATAGTGTATTCGATAAAGTTTTAGATTTTGTTAAAATATAAACTTTTGTCGATGACATGAACTTTCTATTTTTTATAGTTTTTGGAATATAAGTCATTTTTGTATGAAGACTCCTGAAAAATATAATGTTTTGCTCGTAACATTTTTGTGTGTAAATTATCTAGTTTGACATGTTCTTGACATGTTTCTAAATAAAAAAAAGTTAGCAGATCATGCAAATAGCGATAATTTATACATAAACATGTTACGTATAAAACATGAATAGTATTATTTCAAAGAAAAACATGAAAAAGTTGTTGTTCGAAAAACTTTTCCCATGTAAATGTGCCCATGTCCGATGTATGGAAAACTTGTTGGAAATTTTTTAAGGGCTATTCATATCAATTTTTTCAGAATTGATGAATTTGAATTTCAGTTTTTTCAATAACTTTTTTGTCAGACAAATTTCTTGGTATTTTTTTGTGAAAATTCAAATAATTTTCTACATTTCATACTTTGACAAGAATTTTGTAGGTATCATAGTTTTTAAGTTATTAATTTTTGTAAAAAATTCAGAAAACAAATTTGGATTTTTCCAAAAAGAAGTCTAATTCTTTTTCGAATATTTCAAGTACAGCCAGGTTTTTTTTACGCGGGGGATACGTCCCTCGTAGAAAAACCGCGTAAAAAAAACGCGTTAATTGGAAAATCCGCGTAAAAAAACCATGTCACCTAATGATAGATATTAAATGGGACTATCTTTACGTAGAACGGAAGTAAAAAGTTGAGTGTTGTTCGCTTCCGAAAACCCATAGTTTTTCGGTTTTCCTCACGAATGAGATCATCTGCTGTTGCTAGAAGATTCCCTAGTAATTTGTACACTCTTCTGCCGATGCACGTGCAGTACCACTGTTGGACCTACCAGAGCTAAGTAGACAGGGAAAGACATTCACGAATAGCTGCCCGTAAAAACTCCGTCCCGTTGTACCGCCCGGCGGGCTTCCCGTTACTTAACACCTAAAATCCACGTAAGAATCGTGATAAGGTGCGGCACTAAGCGCTAAACTCCGTTACAAGCACTAATTACCGTAATTTGCTCTGAGGGAACATGAGAGAAAAATGTGTGCTGAGGGGAAGATGTGATATTGCACCACGTTAATTGGAAAATCCGCGTAAAAAAACCGCGTTAACTGGAAAATCCCCGTAAAAAAACGCGTTAATTGGAAAATCCGCGTAAAAAAACCTCGTAAAAAAAACCACACAAAAAAAACCTGGGTGTATGCACAGTTTCTTAAATGACCCATGTCTTAACACCCACAACATTTCACTGTTATCTGAAATGGTGCTGCCAACTTCTAAGACGAGTTGGCATGAAATTCGTCTAATAGTAACTTTCTCCATTTTTGACCCAACTTCACCCCCATAACCCATTTTCACCCACATCGACGGTATCTCTAAGTCACATGAACCAATAAAAATATTTTTGAAAAATTCTAATCGTCATAAAAATTATTTTTTTCTTCAAACGGCCGCCATTTTGTAAAAAAAAATAAAATGTTTTGATTTGTCCGAGGTTCAAACTATCGCGGCATCTCTCCAAATCCCCACAACAGCATGTTGGAAAATTAGAGGGTAATTCGTAAAATTTCGTAAATCTGAGTGAAAACAATACGAAGGGAAAGCAATGAATATAGTGGATTGGCTGATAGTTTCACAGCAGTAACGTAATATACGAGATTCGAATCGACTAGAGCGAACGACTGCTTTTTACACCTTTAATCGAACTCATAAAGTAAAAATAGCTATTTAGTTTTAGAATATTCAACAATGCTCATAATTTTACAGATACTATTTATTTCATTCAATATTCATATCGAAAGAGGAACATAAAAAAAATGGTTTTATAAATATTATAGTGAGAAATCTGCGTTATCAAATAGTATATTGATTTGTACATTTGAACAAAAAATGAATTATCTTTCACTTTCAATTTTTCAAGTGACCGAAAAAAATACTCCTAGTTTAAAATAATACGGAATCGATTTAGGGCTTCCCGGTTTCAACCCCGTCGTATTTCTCATGGAAAACCCCCAGAATCCTTTTTTTCTATTTGCACCTTTTCAATTTAAAGCCGACAAAGTACCGCCCCTCGCGCTTCATTTTATTTGCCGTGAAATTACATGTGAATGTGTCTAGCTTTGCTCAACCCACAATAAATAGCATTAAAAGAAGGTCTCCCCTGCACGGCATCCGGCCTCGGAATGGAAGCGAACACTAACGACTCCTTCTGCTCCGGAAAGCGGGGCTTTGCCTCGGTAAGCAACAAATTTAAACAAATATATGCAAACCAGGTAAAATACCCCTCTCGTGTGGTGTGTGGGGGGGGGGGGTGGATGTCAGCGGAATACCAGGTGGGGTGGATGGGGATTACAGACATAGAATTTGGAATGTTGTTTTATTTTTTCATCCAGTCGGATTCATGGAGATAGCTGCATCAGATTCATGTTGCCTGAAAATTGAAAAATCTTGCGATCCACATTTAGGCGAACATGAACACCACTCACTATTCGCACGAACAAGGGTTCGGATGGCGACCTTGGGTGACCACTTGAGAATGAAGAACGACTTCATAAATCATACTTCATAACCTTTTTTTCCTGCTGAACCGAAAACAACCCCACAAACCTCACCACTTCCCACGATAAATGTGTGTTTCTGACCAATGTGACAGTTATTACTCGCCCTTTTTGGCCATCGCTGCCAACGGTGTCCTCTCTCCGGTCGGGCTCGAACTCCTTATCTGTCCTTAAAGTTGAATTTTGTTTTCCCTAATGCGAGGGATTGCTCACTTGAATGAGTTTCATTTGTTGCCTTGTTGTCCTGCGTAACAAGGCATCCTTCGAGCGTCCAATCATTCGACACGGCACCTACGCACTCCATCAATCATCCGAGTCCGAACAAAGAGTGTTTTATAGCCGCCGAGGATTTCGACAAGAGAGAGGACACACCCAAGCGTTCAATTATATATTTTTTATTTTGTCCTGTTATCTTTTTGTTCCTGACTCTGTTAACCCGTAAGGCTACCAGGGAAGCTCAATGTGAAAAGTTCGAATGGAAATTGGAATAATACGCCAAGAGTTTTTCGCCTCTCAAGCCAATCCTTCGCGGGAGGGGCTGTCCCGTCCATTGTCATCACCAGTCCGTGGTTGCATGGTCGACGTATGCGCCAATTTCTGTTCTTGCCATCAAATGCTCAATGCTCAGCGTGCAAACAAAAATATTCTGCTCGAATTGAGCAATATTGAATAACAAAATGGTTGGGATCAAGTGCTATTTGATTGCAACAATGGCATATCTTACATACATTGTTCAAAAATGAACAATCACTCGTGTTTTCTGAAAAAGACACCTATCATGATAGTGGATATTACATCATGAGTTCAGATAAATAAATATTGAAATTCATTACGACGCTGCTTCCTATTTCTGTACCGCATCGAACGAACGTGCAATGAATCTCTGTTTTAACTGATAATTTTCATTACTTGGACAGATTATTTAATTGAAAATGGAGATAAAAATAACACCAAAAATCATTCTCCCATTCAGTGATGGTGTTAAGGTGGTTACGTCAACTATGCAATCATGGGTAGAAATGTTATGCGCGCGAGTCAATTTTCCGCTCAAATTGAAGTCAAGTGGAAAAACGCAATGAATATAAAATTAAACGATAATCGCATGATCCGGCACCAGCACCGAACGGCGCGCGGACAACCATGCGAACAGTTGGGGCGGAAACGACGCAGCAGGACGATTCCGCTCATGGAGCCGCCCCCGTGGAGATTCCTCCTTAAACTCGACCCTTGACGCCGGTGGGGAAACATCAGGGTTCAACCTTCAGGTGCCGCACCAGTGAACCACTTCATTAAAACTGGTGGCTCATGTTACTATTAGAGGATTTATTTATTTTTCATGTTGAAACTATAATTCAAGTAATCTTAATTAGTCCAGATTTCATTATCGAAACGGGACGAGCGAGATCATTGGGGGAAAATTCTCCGCAACGGTCTGGAAAAATATTTCTTCATCTGGCTATTACATGCCGACAAGCAACGATAAGCCGCAGCAGAGAATCTTCGCCCTGGGTAAACTAAACATTACGATAGAGCAAACCGAGTCGTTGGTTTGCTGGGCGTGGGAAGTTTCTGCCGGAAAGATGAAAGCTTGGATGAATCGGATGCGATCCGTTACGGAAGGAAATCCAGCGAGCGGAGGCAATAACAGGATAATTTTATCTGCAAATAATGGAAGAGGAAATAAAAAATTTGCAGGTACATTAGTGCCCACGAGCGATGAGCACACCAACGACTCTCAGCGTCAGAGGTGCCAGATCTACGGATATACTAGATATTTATGGAAATATGAGTTTTAGTTTATCAGCGTGTATTGCTTTGCTCTCTTTAGAACCGATATATTAGGGGCTGTCCACATACCACGTGGACAACTCTAGTGAGGGTGGGGGTTACGAATATATCCACGCTTGTCCACGGTGAGGGGAGAGGGGGTATACAATACATCCACGTGGACACTAATAAATATTTTGAAAAAATATATATCTGTATTCAATAATATTAGGTTGGGGAAAAAGTAATCCATTATTTTTGGGTGAAATTCAAAACTATTTTAAAAATGCTTCGGTTTGGTCCGATTTGGGTTAAATATGCACCGTTCTGTAGTAAAATTTGTTGCCATTCTAAAGGTAGCTTCATAATGTCGCTATCATAGAGGTCTTGGTCCTTATTGGCGATAAACTCAAGTAATAGATTTCTACATTCTTCTCTTGATCCCAATTTCGCATCTCTCTGGAAATTTTGCAAAGCGAGAAAAAGGTGGTAATCGTTTGGTGCCAGATCCGGACTATAAGGTGGATGCATTAAAACATCCCACTCAAGGAATTGTGTGGCCTTGCGTTGTCCTGATGGAACACACCACCTCTTCTGTTCTTGCCAATTCTGAACGTTTCTGGTCATTCGCTAGCTTCAAACGGTTCTTTTGTTGACAGTATAGATCTTAATTTAGTGTACTGCACTAAAAAAAAAATTTTTGAAATGCTGAATTTGTATTATGGGAGTATTGCACATGAGTAATATTGAAAATACACGACATTTTTTTCGATGTTCCGATTCAGCTTACGCTGTCAATGTAAAAATCGCTTAGTTTATGTTTTTTAAGAACTCGAACATCAAATTCTTTTCCGGGGACCGCATCTTTCGAAAAGTCTCACTAGCAGCGATACTCTTCTTCGGTGAATTGTAATATTTTCTGGAATACGATTCTAGTTATTGGGTTGTCCAGCAAGTTTGTGTGCGCAACTGATGATAATCGAATCGAGACGCTGACCAAGAATAACCCTCGGTATACGACACATCTAGCAGGTTCCTTAGCAAGTATTTATGTCCATGAGCACCTGGTGAAGCTTGATTACGTAAAACGCTACAATGTATGAGTTCTACACTTTTCCAAAACCAAAACATTCAATGGATCGCATCTCCATCAACAACTCGCTTTCTAAACGCAATGAAAACTCGCAGTTTGAAGCAAATCGTGTCAAATGAAGAAAAATAGAATCATTTACAACAATGTTGGGTAGGGGGTCTCCGTAGCCACATTGGTTGCGCGTTCGCTTAGTAAGCGATCGATCGTGAGTTCAAAACTCAGGGCCCTCATTGACCATCTTTGTGTTGTTTCAGAATAGCTACATCCACGTAACAATCATCAGCGATGGAGATCGATCCACGGTCGAAATAAGATCGATTCATCCATACAACTGCTCTGCTCTACAAGACTCATCGGGCTGCTGTTCTATTATATAAATAACTCAACAATGATCAATCAACTGTCTCCGCTGTCCGGTGGTCTAACTGGATAATGGAAGAACAGAAAGAAAACTCTTACACCTAAATGGCTACTGTGTGAATGTACCATATGTAATGGTATAGAAGGAATACTGGCTAATGGCAACTGTGTAATGTGCTAATTATAGATATATTTTTATACTTATATTTAACGTTCATCAAATTTGTTTGTAATGAAGAACATAATCTATTACAAAAATTTCGATGCATTCTAAGATGATATTGGAAGTGATAAAACAAGTGGATTGCATAATGTAATTGCGTAGTTCTGCGGTCGTGTCCTAGATACAACCCCTTACCATTTTTTTGTTCTTTAAATTGCGTTCTTCTTGTCGTCGCTGGGCCGATTTCGAAGCATATTCCTGTTTTTATTATAGTCAGGAAAAAATAGTAGAGTAGTGCGGCATAGTTTGAATGTTAGAAATAAGGCATCTAAGCGCAGGAACTGCGAGTGAAGGTTGATTGCACAAAACTGATCTACACTCGAAAGAAAAGACGGGTGGGTAATGTCGGGGACATAACCGGAGAAACGTAGGGCTCCAGGTGTCCATTATTCGAATATCATGGAGCACAGATCCCAGAATGACCAACTTTTCATGTAAAAAATTACAGAAAAAAAATCAAAGGATAAAATAAAACTTCAGCACTCAGCAAACACTCAAACGTTTAGATTCAAATACGAAAAAATCAAAATTTGTCGTGCAAATGTTGTAGTGGCCATTGTTCAGCCGGCAACGAACACATACTTGATGGCAAGCATATCGTAATAGGAATTTACCGTCTGGTATCGTGATATAATTGGGCTTTGCACTCCTCATGAAAAACTGTGTTCTACTAGTCAAGTCCTTCATTTGATACCCATATTGATGGGGTTTAAAGAAAATATGTAATCCGCCATTTTGTGGTGGCGGCCATTTTGGATTTGCATTTTTCATAAATAACTGTGTTCTACTAGTCAATCCCTTTCATTTGATACCCATATTGATGAGGCTTTGAGAAAATATGTAATCCACCATTTTGTAGCGATCGTCATCTTGGATTTTCAAGATCATGAAATACGCAGTTTTATAATGACTGCAGAGACAAAGGTGTGTTCCAAATTTCAGACCAAGCGGTCAACAGGCAAGAGATCAAATTTCAATTAATGTGGTACAGCGCCATAGACAAGCATATAACATACAAACATACAAATAGGTCACAGCTAAATAAAACCATTTGAAAACTCCAGCATTCTATCAAATCGAGCGCGATTAGCCACTCATTCACCCGGTGCGACGCTTCCAACGCTTTTAACACACTTCGATAGGATCTCCTGCTCCACATTCCATTGAAACTCCTGTCTCTCACTCTTGCGGTATCGCACCGCACACATCCCCGGCAAATGCAGCGATATCTCTTATGCTGAAAATCAATTTCAAGATAGCTCTATAATCTCTTTTTTGTCTCCCTCCTTCACCTTGTCCATACGTTTCGCCCGTACCCGTGGTTGCTTGTAATGAATAGCTGTTTGCTGCGGGAGCTCAGACAAAATGTATGGAAAAGTAGGTAATTCTTTCTTTCAATTTTTCATCAATTTGAACTTTATATGAGCTGAAAACCCGTAATGTGTAGCATACAAACAATTGCTGAGGATTTTTCCTATCAATGTGTGTATTTGGAACCAAAATCCATTTATTAAATGAGAAGGTATTAGCGTTCAAAAACTGAACACTTTTTCACACCGACATATTGAAATGGGCCCCTATGAAGGTTAGACGTAGTCCTATGTCAATAGTTGGAGAAGCAGAGTGCGAATCAAAAATTTTTAAGTGATTTGTGAAATACGGTACCATTATGAAAAATCAACACATGAACATGGGATATGAATCATTTGGAAGCTTCAACTTTCAGGTTTCGGAATATGCTACGGACCCATTTTTTTGCTATCTGTACCATCGCAATGAACGATTTGTAACATTCGTTTTCTTGAGTTTGTGGGAGATGAGTGTATGTATATCTGGGAATGCGTATGTATATGTGTGAGTATCATCCCTCCTTGCAACACTCATGTTTGAAACATGATTCATTTTTGTTTTCGTGAGAACAACACGAGAATTTTCATGATCACTACATACGCAGAATAGAAACTGAGGACGCCATTTCACGTTGAAAACGAAATAAAGTCTACGAGGTATGGCTATTAAATAACGAGACTGGTTACGAAAAAGAGTTATATTTTAAAAATTACGGTACAACGATATGTTCCCTTTCAATATACTCCACTTGGCTCCTCATTCACCTTTCCATACGCTTTTTCCATTGTTCGAAGCAGTGTCGAAACTCTTCTTTAGTGATGGCGTTCAAAAGCCGCGTCGCTTTTTCCTTCGCCTCTTCTACGAACTGAAATCGGCTACCTTTCAACACGGATTTGATTTTGGGGAATAGAAAAAAGTCGCATGGGGCTAGATCTGGCAAGTACGGGGCATGTTCGAGCACTGGAATGCCCTTATCGGCTGAAAATTGCTTCACCGACAGCGCGTTATGGGCAGGTGCGTTGTTGTTCGTGTTTTTCATCACACATGATTACCGATGCGCACAACAAACCACGTTACATTCAAACCACTGCTGCTCGCAAACTATTATAGTGACAAAAACGTGTTTTCGTACGTTTATAGCAGACACTTCAAGCTACCGAACGCACTATTCGTTCTTCCCTCCACCCCTCATACCTCGTATATAACCTTGCATTAAACTCATTTCGTTTTTATCGTGACGTGCATTTTTTCATGACTGATCCATGCGAAAGCAGAACAGAAAGTGATGCGAGTGAAAGTTCTCACGCCTTGCGTGTGTCCGCTATGATTTCCCAAACACTAATGCAAGCGAGCAAAAGAAATCACAGCTTGCATGTATTCACTATGACGGTTTCTCCAGGTGCCTAGATTTTACGTCCGTGTTCGGGAACACATTGCGATCACCAATCATCATCAATGAGCTAGATTGTTATGATTTCAATAGCTTGCTTTCAAAGCAATTTTTAAGCTATTGAAACGATTGTTTGGACCAATAAGTGACCATCATATAATTCGTTGACATTTTATCTTTCCGATGAAGTGATGCGGCCTGAAGTTTTTTCGGATTTCAGTTGCCCTGGACATGTTGAAACGAATGGCGCATTGCCTATTGAATCAGCTCTAATTTTCAACACAAATAATACGTCAACCAATCGCTTTCTGTCGGTGTATTAACAAAATGCCAGGGGACTGCGTACCAAAACGAACGAGTTTCGATTGATGCTTTCCAGCTGCGATTACGACATTCTTGTGTTGACAGAAACATGGCTTCGACCTGACATCGTTGATAGCGAACTGTCATCAGACTATCATATCTTCAGATGCCTTCGATCGCATCGATGATTCTACAAGCGAATTATCAAGAGGTGGTGGAGTGCTTATTGCCGTCAAGATGACCCATCAATGCAGCGCAATCCCTGCGGACAATTATGATCAGCTCGAACAAACAATTATCCGTATCAAGTTAGCAAACCGCTCACTCTCTGTTGTCGGAATATACCTCAGGCCATCGTCATGTTCAGACAAATATAATTCGCACACAAATGCAATCCAGGACGTATGCGACAACGCAACAAACGCTGATATTGTTCTAGCATTAGGCGACTACAACTTACCAGACCTTCATTGGAAATTTGACGATGATATAAACGGATATCTACCCGTGAACGCATCAACAGAGCAAGAGATTTTGCTGATCGAATCAATGTCCGCTATTGGTCTTGTTCAGACAAATGGACTACGAAACGTGAATGGAAGAATGCACGACATAGCGTACGTCAACATTCCTGATTATGTCGAGAATTTTAGCCCCCTACTTCCACTCCTAAGATTAGATGAGCACCACAAGCCGTTCATTCTAAGACTCGACACTCAGTTTACTGTGCCAAGTTACAGTGACGCTCCGGCGGAAGCCACGGACTTTGACTTTAGGAGATGCGACATCAGCTTGCTGAAAAATGAGCTTTCGACAATTGACTGGGCACAACGCTTGAGCTGTACTTCATTGGATGAAACTGTGGCTGCTTTCTATGCTACGCTACATAACATTTTCGCTAAACTTGTACCACGCCGCAAAAATTACACTTTCATTGTTACTTGTAAACCTTGGTGGACGCCAGAGCTCCGTCACTTGCGCAACAAGCTTCGTAAATCCCGCAACCGATTCTTTAGAGCCAGATCTGAAGAAAATAACAATGCCGTACGACTAATCGAAAGTGAATATAATGTTCTCCTGACAACAACATATGTAGCGTACGTAGATAGACTTCAAGCAGGTTTGAAGCTGAACCCGTCATCTCTTGATCGGGTCAATTCCATACGTGACCTAGGTGTAATAATGGACAGTAAGCTGAGATTCAGTGAACATGTTGTGGTAACTGCAGCCAAGGCTTTCTCTGCACTGGGATTCATCCGTCGCCATACAGCATTCATTACAGATGTATATGCTCTCAAATCACTATACTGCTCGGTAGTGCGCAGTGTTATGGAATATGCAGCGCCAGTTTGGGCACCGTATCACGTCTCACATAGTCTGAAACTTGAACGAGTACAGAAGCACTTCATCCGACTCGCTCTTCGCCAGCTTCCCTGGGCTAACCCTGCAGAGTTACCACCGTACACATCACGTTGCCTGCTG